>NW_011494807.1:826875-837627 GCF_000754665.1 Bison bison bison | reverse complement strand
CTCCAGAGGATCTTCCCAACCCAGGGATTGAAACTGGGTCTCTTGTATTGCAGGCAGACGCTTTACCAGCTGAGCTACCAGGGAAGCCCTAAAAAGTAAAGGAAAGGAGGTTTGAGAATCAATTGAGATTTCCAGTAGAAAGCTGTAATGTGGTAGATGGAAAGGCGTATGGTTTGTACATGCGCTGTGTGTGTGTTGACACACATTTGGGGGCGTGTTTAATAGACGCAGAGGTAAACTAGGAAAAGCAGAAAGCGCATAGAGACAGAAAGAAAACGGGATGCAGGTGAGGAAGTGCTGCAAACCAAACGGTCTTCAACACCATGCTAAATAATATAAGTTGGCCTTTACTTGAAAGTTAAAGGCAAAGCTGAAACAGAAAAGTGATCTGAGCAACTATGATTGTAGCCTTGAGGAAATGGAAAGACAGTGCCATAAAACAAGTCATTAAAAAAGATTATTCTTGTCATAAGCAAACCTAGGGAAAATTATTGAAAATGATTCAAATGGGAAGGTTACATTACATTATTTTTGCATTAGTGAAAAAAAACGTCTGAAAATCTCTAAAGCCCATCTTTAGAATGTCTTTCCCAACTTGAAAATATCTAGTCTAACCCAATTATGGTGGAAACATGCAGGGGCGTTATCCTTGGTTTAACAAAGGTATGAAAGCATTATCATATTCCCCTCTGTGCCCGAGTTCTACTCCATTCTTAATGGAGTAAAGGGAGTTGCATTTTAAAATTTAACACCTTCATGTCTGATTTAATGAGCCAGAATATATGAGATGAAAGAGAGGGGATTTAAAATTTGGAATTCTTTTATAATAGGCTTCTCAAGCATCTGTCTTCATTGTCACAGGCCTCCAGAGATATTTTATAAAAAATAATTTACCCACAATTTGAAAAACAACAACAAATCTTACCACAGAGAGTCAACAGCCATTTAAATCTGCTAGGACTTTGAAAATTGATCTTTCACAGCTGTCATTTTGTTGAAAAATATGTGAAAGACTTCAGCATGGATTTTTTTTTTTTTGACAAGAACTGAGTATTCATAACAAAAGCTATTCCTACTGTTTAGTTCTAACAAAAAGATATGCAAAGGTCCTATAAATACACATGTTCCATATATGGTATTTAAATACATGAAATGTAGAATATTTTTCTAATACTTTTAAAATGTTAAGGCAATGAACATATGAAAACTTATCCCATCTGTGAGTTTGAAATATTGACTACTTTTCACTTACTAAATTATAAAACAGTGCCTTATCAATATACCTCAAATATTATATTTTATATACAGTCAGGATAAGATTCTT
Source organism: Bison bison bison (assembly GCF_000754665.1). Lineage (NCBI taxonomy): Eukaryota > Metazoa > Chordata > Mammalia > Artiodactyla > Bovidae > Bison > Bison bison. The sequence continues at coordinate 836,303 of NW_011494807.1, read as the reverse complement.
GCATATTCTATATACTATAACCACATTTACATTTTTGCCTTTAACCAGGTAAACTTTGGTTGCCATATAAACTTCACTGTTTATTTTAACAATTATGCTTTCATTGGTTAAAAAAATTATATATATATATATATACATATCTATCTATCTATCTATCTATATATATGAACTGATGCGAAGAGCTGACTCATTTGAAAGGACCCTGATGCTGGGAAAGATTGAGGGCAGGAGGAGAAGGGGATGACAGAGGAACAGATGGTTGGATGGCATCACCGACTCAGTGGACATGGGTTTGGGTGGACTCCAGGAGTGGGTGATGGACAGGGAGGCCTGGTGTGCTGGGGTTGCAAAGAGTTGGACACAACTGAGCGACGGAACTGATACTGATATATATATATATATATATGAGAGCCCTCTAGTGGCCAAAATTGTAGGTAGTTCTACTGTACTTGGGCAGAAGTAAGAGACTCGAGGTTCGATCCCCAGGGGTCAGGAAGATCCCTTGGAAGAGGGCATGGCAACCCACTCCAGTATTCTTGCCTGGAGAATTCCATGAACAGAGGAGCCTGGTGGGCCACAGTCCATGGGATTGCAGAATCAGACACGACTGACTGACCACTGACTGACTACTCTGCTGCTGCTGCTAAGTCACTTCAGTCGTGTCCGACTCTGTGTGACCCCATAGACGGCAACCCACCAGGCTCCACCATCCCCGAGATTCTCCAGGCAAGAACACTGGAGTGTCCTTCTCCAATGCATAAAAGTGAAAACATGGACTGCAGCCTACCAGGCTCTTCTGTCCATGGGATTTTCTAGGCAAGAGTACTGGAGTGGGGTGCCATTGCCTTCTCTGGACTGACTACTCTACTTGGTCAAATTCTCTGGTGTTGTTTAAAAAACAGGGAGACTTCCCTGGGAGTCCAGTGGTTGGGACTCTAAGCTTCCAATGCAGGGGGAACAGGTTAGGTCCCTGGTCAGGGATCTAGTGTCCTTCATACCATGTGGCATGGCCAATAAACAAACAAACAAATAAATAAAAATTATTAGCCTATTTGTTACATTGCTCATCTAAATCCCAGGAATACTGTTTCTTCTTTCAAAACTACACTTTCTTTTTTACCAGGGTCTAAATTAATGAAAAGGTGGAATAAGTGTGCTACTTAACATCATTAAGAAAGGAATTTTTAAAAATATGCCATATAATACAAAATTATGAGGCAGTGTGAATAAAATGTGCTGAAATTTCAAAGCTTAACTAGCAGAAAAATTAGCTTTTGCATATGGATTTAGAATACATATAATCCAAGAATTAGAGGATGATGACTAAATATTACAGGTAATTTGTAATATCTAGCCATTTAGACATTTTTTCCCAGAAGGCTGGTGTTAACCATATGTTTACATAATAATGATGCAAATAATATGTTTTATGTACATAAAACATAATTATGTTTACTTAATAACGATGAGGAATGCTTATAAAGTAATGTCGCATTTTCAGATATACCACAAAAAAGGGTTGTCAAATTTAACTGAGGAAGGCCTGTGAGTACATTGCAATGAAGAAGGGAATTCGGTGGACAGTAGAAGATATGACTGTCTAAAGCAAACACAAAGAGGGCTCTGTCTTGACCTTTTGAAAGATTTTAAGAGGGAGAGAAGAGTGACTTTATTATATAAAGTTTACAGATTTTTCAAACATACACACACAAAGACCATGCAAACCAAATCTGTACACAGGGGTTAGCCAGCTTACACCACACCATTTTGAGAGCCCTGGCACAAGAGACTCTATGTCATTGTACCAGTCCAATTTAGAATTAGTCTCTTTTTGCACCTTTGAGAAAACGTTTAGACAAACGGTTCTGAAAATGAATATACTTGAATTAGCCTTAAGCAATAAATGAGGGCATCTTACTTGCTGCAGGGTCAGTTTAGCTCTTAAAGCATTCTCTCAACCTTTCATTGCCTCATTATATGTAGAAAGAAGTGTCCCTTGAGTTATTCTTCCCAGTACCAAGCAGATCTTATGGAAGACAAGGATTTGTCTAGCTGTCCATATATTTGTTAGTTTAATGTATGCTTCACGAGTTAGAGTTAATTTTTTTTTAAGTAAATCAAGTCCCCAACTTCAATGTTTATTATTATTAAACAAAATTCAACTGTAGTCCACCTCAGAAGATATTGCAACATAAGGCTGTCATCTTTTATTACAAGATGTTTCAAAGCATTGCTCAGCAAATAGTGCCAAGACACAGATAGTTCACTTAGATTTAGTGGTCAAAAACAATACAGTAATAATCCAATTCTCTAAAATATAAGGGGACTACTCTATAAGGATGTTAATGTGTATATTAGAGAGCGAAGAGTATTTTAGAATCTCCTTCCTCATTAACAAATAAAAGGAAAAACAGTAAAAATGCTTAATTTCATAAACAAAATAAATAAATATAAATAAAGAGGCACAGCCCACAGTCTTAAATTTGAAACACTGAAATAAGCAAAAGAAATAGAATTTTAACTCAAGTCAGTACAGATCTTTAAACTGGTCTCAGTGCCTCAGGATGGTACCAGTGAAGTTAACAATAGTCTTCAAGTTTTCCAAATTGTGTCAAATATGAAAAAAAATAGATGTGGACTCTGAGTGGGCAGAACTGTAGAAGAGAAGACAGTGAAACAATAAGTAAGCAAGGGGCTGAACTCTAGGAATAATACGACAAAAAAAGGGCAAATCAAAAGCCTTGAATGTAGTAGGAGTATGAAGTAGAACACGACATTTACTTTTTCTAAAAAGGGAGAGCAACAATTGCAGGATCCCTATTCACCCTTCTCCTGCCCCCACTGCCCTGGCCTTCAAGGTATAGAACTGTGATTAGAACATGAAATAAGCTCAGTTTTCATACTGAGGCTTGCTTGGGAAGATAAGTCAGACTTAAGACATGCTGGGAACATAGTTAGGAAAAGTCACCCATATTACTTGAGGCCATTGGAAGTTCAAAGCAGAGCTACTTAAGTTAAGCAAGACAAAAAGAACTGGCATGGTGACTCTATAAATGCAACTGTGGCAAGAAAAGAAAAGAAGCAAAAGAGTACATTATGCAAAAGACAGGTAAAAAACTCATTTTGGAAGAAATCTGCCCTGAGTGCTTTCCGTGCTATAGAAACACTCAGTGAAATAAAATAAACAAACGGAAGAATAAAACAGAAATGGAATTGAAGACCCAAAGAAACATGGTGCATTTCCAAATACAACCATTACCAAACTCACAAGTAAAATGCAAACAGCAAGCTAGAGAACAGACATGACTGCAATGCAATTACTGACAAAAAGGGAAAGCTTGACATGATCTCTGTGACTGCAGAAAGGAAAATCTGGAGTTTCAGATAGGCTTGCTTGGAATATTTTCAGCATCTGGGGTAAAACTAAAATACCATACAATGAAATATTAAATAATTGTAATTTCAAGCTAATAAACTATTTTAAGATGTTTACAGAATTTCTGGACAACTCAGCATCCACATCAGAGGGAGGCAGAGAAGACGGACAAGTTCCAGCCCCCAGGCTCTAACCCGGGCCCATCACTCTCCTTTTCCCACCCTAGTGTTCCTTACACCATGAGTACCTCAAATACATATGTGTGCATACCCCAGGCCATACTTCCAAACTCTGTCCAGTCTCTACAGATAGTTAACATTTGACCAATAGACCTAAAGACAAATAAGTCTGTGTGTGCTTAGTCACTCAGTCATGTCAGACTCTTTGCAACCTCATGGGCTGTATGTAGCCCGCCATGCTCCTCTGTCCATGGGATTCTCCAGGCAAGAATACTGAAGTGGGTTGCCATCCCCTCCTCCAGGGGATATTCCCAAACCAGGGATTGAACCCAGGTCTCCCACTTTGCAGGTGGATTCTTTACCATCTGAGCCACCAGGGAAGCCCAAGAATACTGGTGTGGGTAGCCTATCCCTTCTCCAGGGAATCTTCCTGACCCAGGAATCAAACCGGGGTCTCCTGCATTGCAGGTGGATTCTTCACCAGCTGAGCTATGAGGGAAGCCCCAAATAAGTCTAAAGATAAATTTATCAGTGGTGTGGTCTATATTCAGAAAGCTATAGGAAGCTACCACACTCCTTGAAATGTGTTTGGAGCTCATGGTAGAGGAATTCCAGAATCTAGGGTGCTGGAGTATGTTCCACACAGGAAATATGGACTCTGACTGCACATGGCTGCCTGGGTCTCCTGCAGAAGATAGAGGAGGGTGGGGTTGGGGAGCTCTAATGTACGGTGTTCAAGGCAGGAGTCTGTCTTGCTCAGATCTAAAGATAGTGTTGACTGCAGAAATTAGAAAACAATAGTAACTGCGAAGGAAATTCAAAGTTGATATACAGCACAGAGAATATTGGTTTTCCTAGGAAGTAAACATTATTACAGAACAGAAGGAACAACACACTCAAAATGCTTAATTTCTCTGAAAGGAAGAAACTACCAAATTTGGCTGTTAAACTATGCAATATGCTGCAGTGAAATCTGTTGGTGAATGATTGCCACTAAGGAATATCCAGCATTTTAAGGATAGACATCAAGGAGAAGTTGCAAGTTAAATGCATGGAAGAAAAGTCTGGTATCAGAAAAGTTTGGTATCAGCCTTTACCAGGGCAACATCAAACAGAAGAGGGAAAAGCAGTATATACAAAGTTCTGAGGGAAAGAAAGTGTGAGCCAAGAATGTCATTCTCAGCCAAATTGCTATGCAAGTATAAAGATAACAGACATAACAACCTCATATCTCAAGTACCCAAAAAAGATAGCAAACACCAAAATTCACCAGTCCAAAAGATGACAGGGAAGGCTGTGATGAAAGTGAAAGCCTTAGTTGCTAAGTCCTTTCCAACTCTTTGTGACCCCATGGACCGCAGCCCACCAGGCTCCTCTGTCCATGAAATTTCCCAGGCATGAATACTGGAGCAGGTTGCCATGCCCTCCTCCGGGAGATGTTCCCAACCCAGGGATCAAACCCGGGTCTTCTGCACTGCAGGCAGATTCCTTACTGTCTGAGCCACCAGGGATTAACTCCATATTCCATGGCCAGGTCCACACATTTTGAAGGACAAAAGTACACTCAGTTCAGTTCAGTTCAGTTGCTCAGTTGTGTCCGACTCTTTGCAACCCCATGGACTGTAGCATGCCAGGCTTCCCTGTCCATCACCAACTCCTGGAGTTTACTCAAAATCATGTCCATTGAGTTGGTGATGCCATCCAACCATCTCTTTCTCTGTCGTCATTACCAGAATATTAAAAAAAAATTTAAAAAGTATATTACCAAAATATTAAAAAAAAAAGTCCTTCAATATAGAGACAATGGACAGAGATTCTAAAGAATATAAGAACACACAGTTTACAAGATCTCTTGAACACATCTTTGAAAACAAACACAAAACAAACAAAAATTACTTGACACTATACTGGACAGCATGGGCTCATATCAAACATGGAAAAGTATTTCAAATCCAGTTTTGCTTTTTACATTTCATAGTCATTAAATAATAAAACCATAATTTAAAGTAAATTCATAAATTATACACTTTATGTAAATTCTAAAAACACATTTAGACTACATATTATCATGAGTACCGATGCTGTTAAAGTTCAAAAGCATGTGTAGGGAGAACAAGCAACAGCTTCAGGAGGAAAGAGGCATTTGGACTGGGAGTAAAGGACTCAGAAGTTTGGGGGTATCTGTGTATTTTAAATAGGAAAAAGAAGTTCCTAGGCAAACACGACAAACAAGGATAAACCTCAATCATTTGTACCAGGTGCTTATTTTTTTATTTTTTATACTTTCTTTCTATATGCTTAATACATTAATAATTAAAAACATTTAAAACTGCAAAGCCTGCAAAATGTATTAGTGTGCTTTACCATGTAGCAGTTTTGAACATTTTAACTATATTTCAAGTGATGTTATCAAAATGCAGATTCTCTATTAAGAAAACAAACAAGAAGAGCCCTGTGGTAAGCTTCTTCTGCAGTGGCGTCTCTCAATGAAAATAAATTAGTCACAAAATATGTTTCCACTGATATCAGATGAGTTAAAATATATTGATAACAATGAAAACTGTTCATAAGAAATATGATCTCAAGTTTAAAAATAACTATAACATATATATTTGGTGACCAAAAGATAGAAGGTTCACAAGTACACTGTAAAATTCTTGCTTTGCCTACAAGGATGACATGTATTTATATCGTCCTTAAACTAGCTTCGTTGCATCAGGATGAGTTTAGTAATGAAGCACTCTAATGTAGAGTTCTTTGCCCTTCTCATGAGTGAGTGATCTCGAGTTCATTCACATTCAGTTCTAGGTGCAACAAGGGTGTCCCCCTGCCTCCACTGCGTGGAGCTGAATTGGCAACCGTAAGATGCCCTATTTGGACTAACCCATGTTTTCAGACTGCAGTATGCCATTAAATGTTTAACAAGCAGCTCTCCAGGGGAGGGAAAGCCTCTGATCTGTGTCATTTACCAATTTCCATGGTGTAAATACTACAAACAGGGCTAATTTCAAGCTACCAATACAATATCACTGAACAGAGAAGGTGTGAAAGCAAGGGGCTCTCACAGCCCTGTGAGCTGACTCCAGCAGCCACTGCCCAGTGTCATTCTGCAAGCTGCCTTGTATCTGTAACTTAGGTCATATTGTAGCTCCAATCTGATTATGGTGAAGTTTAATTTCTCAAATGGTTTAAATCTGGGTTGGCAAGAGGAGTGCTAATTATTTCTTTCCTTTAAACATCAAAATATATAGAGGTCCAATATATGGGCCATTTCCAATTCACCTTTATGTCTCTTTAAGACATACAGTAAATCAAACACACTAAGCACTTAGCAAATAAAAATGAGTAGATACATTAGCTTTTGAAATGTTGTAGGGATATTTCCATATATAATATATATATGTATGTATGTATATCTCTCAATATATACATAAATAATAGCATGCTTTGCAACCTTCTTTCAAACATGTCAGCCTTTTGTTAAAAAATCATTTGGCTGTACTAAAGTAAATGAAGACATTTCTCATGCTAAAGCTCTGGGAAATTAAAAGTAGCAAATATTCTTTTATTACTAGCCTCAAAAATTCCTACTGAAAGCATTTGGATCTGCTTTCTTCACAGATATCTGGTAATCATATTATATATGTAGATTGAGATTGAATGAAATACATTTCCAAACAGTTTAATACTGAAACATTAAGCACAAAATATTGCATATGTATTGTAGAAAGTCTCTTCCTTTTGTAAGTAAGCAAGAAATCTCCAGAGGACACACTTGTTCAGCTTAAGGTGCAAGGAAGGCATCACAAGTGAGAGACTATTTCATTTGCTTACACTTGTTTATACCAGACACAAAAAGTACATATGTGGCTATTTTAAACATTGGTAAAAAGCTACTTTGGCAAACTGTCAACTTAAATATGCCCCTTTTACAGGTTACCTGCAGTCACAATTACACTGAATTTTAGATGTTGACATTTATATTTACAATTATTTTCTCCATTCTGTTATGTTTGATAAGTTACTTAAACTTTTTTTTTCCCCTAAATAGTAATTACTACCATGAGAAAGTCTATTTTCTTTGGAGTTTAGTGTGCAAGAGACTATGAAAAAATTTTTTTATCCAAATCATAGCTACCAACCACTCTTGAACCTCACATCTATTAAGAAAAGAGGTGCCATAAGAAGTGGAGAAGACTCTTGAGAGCCCCTTGGACTGCAAGGAGATCCAACCAGTCCATTCTGAAGGAGATCAGCCCTGGGATTTCTTTGGAAGGAATGATGCTGAAGCTGAAACTCCAGTACTTTGGCCACCTCATGCGAAGAGTTGACTCACTGGAAAAGACTCTGATGCTGGGAGGGATTAGGGGCAGGAGAAGAAGAGGATGACAGAGGATGAGATGGTTGGATGGCATCACTGACTCGATGAACGTGAGTCTGAGTGAACTCTGGGAGCTGCTGATGGACAGGGAGGCCTGGCATGCTGCGATTCATGGGGTTGCAAAGAGTCAGACACGACTGAGTGACTAAACTGAACTGAAGAAGTGGAGAGACAACTGAGCCAAAGACAAGCAAACACATAACCTTAAATCTGCTACCCAGTTTAACTTCTCAGTTGACTTCTTCTTTCAGGATGCCCAATGAGAGCCTAATTGCAGATTTTCAGTCAACAGAAATTAAAGTACAATGAAACTCCATTATAATGTGGTAAGCAGCATTCAAGAGAGTTATTCGTGTAAAAGGTGGCAGTGATATTACAAGGATAATGAAAAGAATTGGACAAGTCTAAATAATTAGACGGTGTAGAATACTATGGGTCTAGCTGCGTGTTCCAAATCTATAAAGTCCAAGCTGGAATTTGGCACCACTACTCTGTCTTAAAGTAGAAGGAGGAAAAATATTTAGTGCCAATTCTATTTGGGATCACCTGTATAGTGACAGAAATTCAGGCATCTCCTGATTAGCTGTCATTTGTCTCAACATCCCCATGGAGAGTGCTGGGAAGGATGAATAACATGAATATGAGAACTCTCCTCAATTTTCCTGACTCCCCAAGGTTGGGGGCGGGGGAAGGTCTCACTCTTCCTTCCATATCCAGCCTCCTCATTAGACCGCTTTCCTTTAAAAATGTGGGCTGGGTTAAGAACAAAACCAATCGTCAATCACTAGCATCCAAATTTGCATTATCATGGGGCATGTAATTGCACGGTTTGATTGTACTCTGTTCTCCATTACTAGAGGATTGCAATGGACAATCCCACATATCGTATTCCTAAGCATGTAGATTTTATATTAAATAAAGAAATGTTAGAGGAAAACAAAAATTAAATTGATTCCTAAATTATTATTAATCTACCTAATATACTACTTCTCTTGCTCTTTCCTCTCCTTTTCTAAATTTATTTATATAAAAGCTTCTAAATGTATTAATATATCTGTAATAAATATCTTATCTTCCTCTGTTCTTTCCTTTACGTACTAAACTATTAAGCACCATAAAAATCTCTTGTAAAAAGTCAATTCTGAATTGAAGAAAACCCATCTATTGAAAATGCCTGTCAACATTATAAATATCTATCTTTTTGATTTGTACAAGTAAATTTGACAGACTGATGTCAATAAGCCAATATACAAAATCACCAAAAGAAATTGAATATTTATATTATTAAAGATCACATTATTAAGTATTCATCATTACCAGAGACCACAGTTAACAGAAATAATAAATAAGTATAAAGTTATAAGGAAAGGATGGAGTGCTGTCCATCAGTGGAAAATAAGGGGGAAATGTGAACAATCAGAAGCATATCTCTTTGTCTTATAAAGCTTCTGAAGTTTTCTGATCTACAAGCTTTCTGTCTACACTCAGGCTC
>NW_011494807.1:813502-826775 GCF_000754665.1 Bison bison bison | reverse complement strand
CTTATAAAGCTTCTGAAGTTTTCTGATCTACAAGCTTTCTGTCTACACTCAGGCTCCATTGATGGCTCAGTATAACTTGTTTTTTTCCCCCAAGCTTTTCTCTTTTTCTAGCATCAGATCTGCAATACCTATTCCCTTATCTTGTTCATTGTCAGGACCCACAAAGGAAATGGAAAAGTTCACAAATATAGGCATATTTCTTTTTTTTTTTAGGCATATTTCTTATAAAGAAAAAATACTGCCCAACCTTATCATTAAAATATCATTTTCTAATCAGAATAGCAAAAGTAAAAAGGTTTATAATAATTACTGTGGCAAGCATGTAACCCAAAGCAGGTATTTTATTTAGACAGTTTGGTAGCCATTGTTTGAAAAGAGAACACAGAAAGGTTGCTTGGTCTCAGCATAAGCAGCTGAACTCCTTACATTAATGTTTCTGACCTAAGGCATCAATGAAATCTTTGTGTGGAAGCACATGCCACAATAATTTTGGTGAGTAATTTTAAATTAATCAAAATAAAACATACCCCTCAGTTCTACCTCCAGGAATTTATCCTATCTGTGTATGCATATATTTATACATATAATGTAATACTTTCACTTAAGTACTATTTATTACATATGTATATATGTGTAACTCTAAATATATCCCCATCATGTATATGAGCATGCTAATCTAAATATCACTAGTTAAAGCACTGTTTGCCAGAAACAAGTAAAAGAACAAAAGCAAATTCTCACAAACTGAAAGAAGCAAAGCGAAACAAAAACACAAAACATAATGAAATGTCCATCAATGGGAAACTGGAGTATACAGAGTGCAGCTGAATAAAACTGATGTAGAAAGGTCTGATGTACTGATATGGCTGACTAAGAAAGATCAAGAAGCTGTATTTTTAAACAAGAACAAAAATACAGAATGGTACATATGGTGGGATTCAGTTTACTATGAAAATCCCCGAGGAAGACTCTAAGTTGGAGATTAATATATGCTTTTTCCATAATCTTAACACAGGAAGTTTTATACTTCTATCACATTTTCCCTTCAGCCTTGGAATAGTTCACTGTTTGACGAAGTAGCAGATGAAGTAATTAGCTTGCTTTTAAAGTCCATGTTGTATATATGGTGAACTAATGCAAATATGCACACATATAAATAACAGAATCACATTCAACTCTAAATGATGCTAATATGATGCAATGTCAGGGGAAGAGAAATCAGTGAGTCTAGATTTATACACAGTACATTTATATGCTCACTCCTGAGCATATGGACAGTGAACAGACTACATATTTAAACCTACCTCCCAAGATCCTTTGTTATGCTGAGTTTGCACACATAGCTAAACTCCATAATTCAAAGGAGTTATGTTGAAAATCCTCTGAAAATAATACACTTTTGAAAAAATGAAGGTATATGTGTGAAGGTTTTATAGAAGGATAAACCATTTGTGTTGAGACAGTGGGACTGATAATGTTCTGGGATTTTGGATTATAAAGAAAAATGTACTTGGAACATAAAGAGAGATATTTTTTATATATCTTTGCATTTAAATTTTTGCCATGTGTATATGTCATTTTTTTTTTTTTTTAATCACAACACATCCTTAGAGAAATAAAAGTGAAGTCGCTCAGTCGTGTCCGACTCTTCACGACCCCATGGACTGTAGCTTACAAGGCTCCTCTGTCCATGGAATTTTCCAGGCACGAGTACTGGAGTGGGTTGCCATTTCCTTCTCCATTACAGAAATAACGCTATGTAGAAATAGGACAAAAATAAAGAGATTTAGGAAGGGGCATCTGTAGTCAAGAGTATTGAATGCCATCTATGTGACTTAGGCCTAGGTTTATGATGAATGTGCTTCCATAAATAATTAAAATGAAATGTACAACCTTACAGATAAAAAGCCAAAATCAATGTAATCATTTAATGTTTCTAGTGCTGAGTTTCTCTCTTGAGCCCTTTACTGACAGCCATAATAAGTGATATTTCTCATACTTAGGTGCTTCTTATGGTTGCCTGACTGCTCGAACCACCTCTACTCTTACATCACTTTATTCTTCAGGTCACAATTATATGACATTTTTCAAAAATGAGAAATTCCTTGGTCTAAACCTCTTTAGTTGCCCCTGTGCTGCTGCTGCTGCTGCTAAGTCACATCAGTCGTGTCTGACCTTGTGCTACCCCATAGACGGCAGCCCACCAGGCTCCTCTGTCCCTGGGATTCTCCAGGCAAGAACACTGGAGTGGGTTGCCATTTCCTTCTCCAATGCATAAGAGTGAAAAGTGAAAGCGAAGTCGCTCAGTCATGTATGACTCTTTGCGACCCCATGGATGTGGCCTACCAGGCTCCTCCGTCCATGGGATTTCCCAGGCAAGAGTACTGGAGTGGAGTGCCATTGCCTTCTCCATCAGTTGCCCCTATCCATCATCTAGGTAAATTCTAAACTTTTAAACAAGCCCATGAATTGTCCCCTAACATACTCCCCTTCTTCTCTCAGTAAAAGAATACTTGAATATGAACTGTGACATACAGTGGATACCTACCCAATGGAATATAAATGGTGTATTCAACCTCCAGAAAATACCTTTAAGGGAGGAGTTTTTGATCTGCTGCCCTTTCCTCCTTTCTGATGCTTGAAATGTTGACATAATGACTGAAGCAGCCATCTGGGACCACAAAATAGGAGATGAACATTAAAGATTCACTGGACTGCCTATCTTATATGAGAGATAAACTGATTCCTCACTCATTTAAACTCCAGCTATGTGGAGAATTAGCCCCTCAGAGTTAAGTCTGATCAGAATGAGCACAAAACATCCTTTACGATTTCCTTTCTACCTATCTTTCTAACTTCATTTCTCATCACTCCTACAACTGCATTCTACATTGAAACTACATCTACCACTCCCCATGTTATTTCCTATGTCTGCATATTAGTGTAAGTTGTCCCCTTTGTCTGAAATGTCTCCTACTTCTACTCAGCCTCAGCTCCTTTTCATGGGAAGCTAGCCAAGGCACTCAACAGAAGACAAAAACAGTCTCTCCTTGGTCCCTCACTACATAATCTATTTGACGCATAACAGTTGTTTCAGAAAGTTCAGACAAATCTTAGCGCTGAAGAAAGTCTTCTTAATCTATCATCCACTCTCACTGGTCTAGGAGGGGAGAAACAGGTAGAAAGAATTTAGAAGAAATACTGTGGAGATAAAAAGTGAACCTCAAATATCATTATGAATATCCTTACAGAAAGAGAGAATGTACTACATCCAGTGAAAAAGAATATTGTTCTATGAAAATATGTAATAAAAAATGAGAAAGGCCTCTCATATCTTAAACACTTTATTACCACATTTCAAACTCCAGTAAAAGGATTAGAAGATAAAATTCCAGAAAATAGGATAAAATGGCTGAAATGAAAAATAGGAAAAAAATGATAAAAACATTGTAGCATCAATCTGGGACATTCTATAATCAACTTCTAAGAATCATCAGAAAGAGAGAAGAAAGACTGTGGAGAGAGAATTATCGAAAACAGTACGTGAGTACATCTCAAAACAGTGAATTATACTCAGTAAATACTCACTGAACTATGCATACAGTCATTCTTTATCTCATGTAAAGCCAGTCATAATCACTGACCACAAACTACTGGGTAGGCCAAAAAGTTTGGTCAATTCCAAACGAACTTTTTGGCCAACTCAATACTTGCCAGAATGTAATACTAGGCACTGGAAAGAAGAGATGAGTAAGATAATGTTTCTGCTTTTCATGATCTTATTCTATTAAAGAACAAAGACATAAAAAATCATAACTACAACATGATGACATAATAAACATTTATAAGACCTCTTCCTGGGAGTCCCAGGTGACTCAGTGGTAAAGGATCCACCTGCCAAAGAAGGAGCTGCAGGAGACAAGAGTTCGATCCCTGGGTTGGGAAGATCAGTTGGAGGAGAAAATGGCAACCCACTCCAGTATTCTTGTCGAGATAATCCCATGGACAGAGGAGCCTGGTGGGCTAGAGGTGACAGAGTTGCAGAGTTGGACATGACAGAGCTACTGAGCATGCATGGAAGAATTCTCTAGAAGAGTGCAGAAGGAATACATAGCCCATCCAAGTTGGAATTTCACAACATAATATTTATGTTACACTTATGAGTTAATACGGTGGTGTTCCTTACTTTTCATTTTATTTTGAATCATTTCCCATAAAATGTATTTTGGTATTTAATGTTAAAAAAAAACCTTTATAATTTATGTAATCCAAATGTTATTGAGCAAAATCAAGTAATTCCATTGCTTTTTAAATTGTGTAACATATATACAGATAAACATAAAAACCCTAGTATAGGTCAAAAGTTTTTTTCAAAGTGAACACAGCCAGGTGACTAACACAGAGACCAAGAATCTGAATATTCAGTTCAGTTAGTTCAGTTGCTCAGGCGTGTCTGATTCTTTGCGACCCAATGGACTGCAGCACGCCAGGGCTCCCTGTCCATCACCAATCCGGAGTTTACCCAAACTCATGTCTATTGAGTGGTGATGCCATCCAGCCATTTCATCCTCTGTCATCCCCTTCTCCTCCTGCCTTTAATCTTTCCCAGCATCTAGGTCTTTTCAAATGAGTCACCTCTTCACATCAGGTGGCCAAAGTATTGGAGTTTCAGCTTCAACATCAGTCCTTCCAAAGAACACTCAGGACTGATCACTTTTAGGATGGACAGGTTGGATTTCCTTGCATCCAAGGGACTCTCAAGAGTCTTCTCCAACACCACAGTTCAAAACCATCAATTCTTTGGCACTCAGCTTTCCTTATAGTCCAACTCTCATATCCATACATGACCACTGGAAAAACCACAGCCTTGATAAGACGGACCTTTGTTGGCAAAGTAATGACTCTGCTTTTGAACATGCTGTGTAGGTCGATCATAACTTTCCTTCTAAGGAGTAAGCATCTTTTAATTTCATGGCTGCAATCACCAACTGTATCGATTTTGGAGCCCCCAAAAATAAAGTCAACCACTGTTTCCCCATCTATTTGCCATGAAGTGATGGGACCATATGCCATGATCTTCGTTTTCTGAATGTTGAGTTTTAAGCCAACTTTTTCACTCTCCTTGCCTTCACTTTCATCAAGAGGCTCTTTAGTTCTTCTTCACTTTCTGCCATAAGGGTGGTGTCATCTGCATATCTGAGGTTATAGATATTTCTCCTGAAAATCTTGATTCCAGCTTGTGCTTCATCCAGCCCAGCATTTCTCATGATGTAATCTGCATATAAGTTAAATAAGCAGGGTGACAATATACAGCCTTGATGTACTCCTTTCCTGATTTGGAAACAGTCTGTTGTTCCATGTCCAGTTCTAACTGTTGCTTCCTGACCTGCATACAGATTTCTCAAGAGGCAAGTCAGGTGGTCTGGTATTTTCATCTCTTTCAGAATTTTCCACAGTTGATTGTGATCCACACAGTCAAAGGCTTTGGTGTAGTCAATAAAGCAGAAATAGATGTTTTTCTGGAACTCGCTTGCTTTTCTGATGATACAGTGGATGTTGGCCATTTTAATCTCTGGTTCCTCTGCCTTTTCTAAAACCAGCTTGAACATCTGGAATTTCACAGTTCACGAATTGTTAAAGCCTGGTTTGGAGAATTTTGAACATTACTTTACTAGCATGTGAGATGAGGGTAATTGTGCAGTAGTTTGAGTGTTCTTTGGCTCTGCCTTTCTTTGGGATTTGAATGAAAACTGACCTTTTCCAGTCCTGTGGCCATTTTTGAGTTTTCCAAATTTTCTGCCATATTGAGTGCAGCACTTACACAGTATCATCTTTTAGGATTTGAATGAGCTCAACTGGAATTCCATCACCTCCATTAGCTTTGTTCGTGATGCTTCCTAAGGCCCACTAGACTAAGGCCTACATTCCAGGATGTCTGGCTCTAGGTGCGTGATCATACCACCATGATTATCTGAGTCATGAAGATCTTCTCAGTATAGTTCTTCTGTGTATTCTTGCCACCTCTTCTTAATATCGTCTGCTTCTGTTAGGTCCATACGATTTCTGTCCTTTATTGAGCCCATCTTTGCATGGTATGTTTCCTCAGCATCTCTAATTTTCTTGAAGAGATCTCTAGTCTTTCACATTCTATTGTTATCCTCCATTTCTTTGCACTGATCACTGAGGAAGACTTTCTTATCTCACCTTGCTATTCTTCGAAACTTGCATTCAGATGTTTATATCTTTCCTTTTCTCCTTTGCCTTTCACTTCTCTTCTTTTCCCAGCTATTTGTAAGGCCTCCTCAGAGAGCCATTTTGCTTTTTTGCATTTTCTTTTCTTGGGGATGGTCTTGATCCCTGTCTCCTGTACAATGTCTGTAGTTCATATGTACCTCCGTCCATAGTTCATCAGGCACTCTGTCTATCAGATCTAGTGAGAAATAAATCTATTTCTCACTTCAACTGTATAATCATAAGCGATTTGATTTAGGTCATACATGAATGGTCTAGTGGTTTTCCCTAATTTCTTCAATTTAAATGATAATCAGCACCCAAAACATCTTTGGACCCCTTCTAATCACTGCCCTTTCCCAAGGGAAATGACTTCCCTGACATCCAGTAGCATGGATTAGTTTTACTATCTTTGAACTTCATAAAAATGGCATCATATCCCATATGTACTCTTGGATCTGGCTTCTTTGGCTGAATATTATATGATAAGATATTTCTACATTGTTGGATATACAGTTTTATTTTAAATAAAGCTTTTTTATAAATAACATTTTTAGATTTACTGTATATTTGAGAAAAAAATGCAGAGAGTTTCAGCCTGATTTTCCCTATTATCAGAATCTTATATGAGCATGGAGTATTTGCCACAATTAACAAACCAACATCATCCCACTGTTAAATAAACCTTTGCTGTTGTTGTTTAGTCACTAAGCTGTGTCCAACTCTTAGCGACCCCATGGACTGTAGGCTCCTCTGTCCACGGGATTTCCCACTCAAGAATACTGAGAATTATTTCCTTCTCCAGGGGACCTTTCTGACCTACAGATTGAATCTGTGTCTCCTGCATTGGTAGGTGGGTTCTTTACCACTGAACCATCAGGAAAGCCTGTGAACTAAAGCTTATATTTACTGAAATTTTCTCAGTTTTTCCATTATGTTTTTTCTGTTCCAGGGTCCTAAGACCCCACATCATATACAATCATCATGTCTCTTTAGGCTTTCTTTGTTGTTCCAGTTTCTCAGATTTTTCTTTTTCTTTTTTCCTCAGGAACTTGACAGTTTTAAGGATTATTAGTCAGGTATTTTATAGAATGTCACTCAATTAGGATTTATCTGATGTTTTTCTCATGGTTAGTCTGAGGAAATGTGATTTCAGGGAGAAGACTGAAGAGGTAAAGTGCCCACTGACATCACATGATATAGACGGTATTTAATATCAATATGATTTATCACTGTTGGTATTAATCTGAATCACTTTGCTTTAGGTAGTGTTTCTCAGATTTCCCCACTGCAAAGTTACCCATTTTTCCGCCCCTCTCCCTTTCATATTACGAAGAAAGTAATACACATGCAAAAATAACAGGCTTATTTAACATAACATGACAGGCTATGACTCCCAAGCACAGCATTTTAACTAATACACTACATAGAAACCTACAAGGAAATCACACTTACCACAGATCCAATGTATGACATCCATGTAGAATATCAGTCCAAAAAGCACAGACACACTATAAATGTGTTTTTCTTACAGAATCATCTAAATTATCAAAGCAGTTAATTAACTCAATCTTTAGATCAGTATGCATCTATAGAAATAGTCTTAGACTGAGCTGATATAAGGCCAAGTGAAAGAACTAGACAGTAACTATACAGTTCATACAAGGATCATCTGAAGATCTGGGTTAGTACAATTCTGGATGACTCTTTTCCTTTTTCATTCTTTTTACACATGTAGACCTAATTACAGATTTTCTAAAGAAAATTTCCAAAAATACACACCATATCATATTAAAAGTTGACATTACAGAAGAAAAAACAGAACACTGAGGGAATTTATTCACAGATTAGAACAGATCACATCATTTAATGTATTAAGGAATACCTCATTAAAAACATAACAAATAAGTTGTTGCTACCTAAGAAGACAAAATTTCTAAGTTCAGCGGGACATATGCCTGAAGAAAAATATTAACTCTTTCTTTAGTTTAATGAGTAAAACATTCTATTACCCTGACAACTCAGAAAGCAACATACTATATTTTCTATATACTATACTGTAAATTATAAATACCCCACTCCAGTACTCTTGCCTGGAAAATCCCATGGACTGAGAAGCCTGGTAGGCGGCAGTCCATGGGGTCGCACAGAGTCGGACACGACTGAAGTGACTTAGCAGTAGCAGCAACTCTTAAATGCCATTCAGTAATTTAAATTATTTTCCCAATGGCCAGTGGCTGAAGTTACATTTGTTCACTTTATGTTTAAACCCACTTTTCATTCTCCTTTTTGAACTGAAGTAAAAATCAGACACTGGATAACTCATGTCTCCTGTACACTCAGTAGTGATAGAAATGATAGTGATCTTCAAACACAGATTTTGCTGTCATCATTCATTCCTGAGGCAAAATGACTCTTGATCTTCATGCTAACTTTGAAGGTGTGGTCTGCCCTGACTGTTATACACCACAAATCTGAATAATCAATTTAAATCAGCAAGAAATACACTGAAACCTTCCTAGAAAACTTATGCTATTAAAGTTCAATCAACTTAAAACTGATATTCATACTAAAACTTCAAAAGAGTAGGAGAAAACTATATTGAGCTAGAGCTAAAATGTTCCCCAGGCAACTTGTTTTCTACATGATCCAGTGGTGTGCTGGGAGTCAGTTCATATTGGCTTATGAGAAGCACTTGCTAAATATTTTAGAATTTGTGAACCTATTGTAAAACACAGACATTATTAAAAATTATTCTGTAAAATTACAATTAACCATACTAAAAACAAAGGTAATAACTATTCAAAACTCTTCAATCAGAGCTGTGCTATCATATAAAACTTTGTGGTCATTTACATCTATTGTGTGTGGCGAAAAAGTTCTACATAACACACAATTGTATGTTACTGTGCATCTTTTCCCAATTCCACATTCACTAACATCGAGTTAGTAGCCTGAAGTAAGTCATCATGGGAATATTTAAACCATGAAAGTTAGAAAATAAGCAAATGTCATAAACCAGGGTTTTGCTTCCACATCTCAGAGAACTGGCTGTTAAACACTCATCAGCACACCACCAACCAAGCACATATTTAACTCTCTCCCAACTTTGCTAATTCTCTCTGCACCCCTTTCATCAAATTTCTTAGTGTTGATTGTCTTTAGAGATATTTGTTTTGGGTGAACTTTCAGCTTTGTACATAACACTGATTCATTTAAAAATAATAAATATTTTTATCCTTTTGAGAGAAAAGTAGAAAATCAACGCCATTCCCCAAAATCATTGAGAGAGTGTCTCTGTGAATTTCAATTTTACAAAATGTTAATGTAAAGAAAGGTTTGAGAGCTTATTGTTGGTAGACAGAAGTGGGTTTAACTCTTCTTACTACTTACTACACTGGGAACATAATCTAAGCTTGAATTCTTGCTTCCTAAAAAAATGTGGTAATATCCAATGTTACAGAGTTTTTGTAACAGCACCATGAGATGATATATGTGAAGTTATCATAGATGCTCAGTAAATGTGAGCTATCTTATGGTGCTCACACAGGCTTGGCAACATATCAACACATGTGAAAATAGAAGCTATGATTCAAAAATAGTTAACAGGTGCAAGGTAGATTAACATTTTCTAAATTGTTTGTATATTTATACTGAGTATTAGCAAACCAAACCTCAGAGGAGTTCCACATATAAGAAGCCAGTATGTATGGCTTCTCTGGTGGCTCAGATGGTAAAGAATCTGCCTGCAATGTGGGAGACCCAGGTTCGATCCCTGAGGTCAGGAAGATCCCCTGGAGAAGGGAATGGCTACCCACTTCAGTATTCTTGCCTGGAGAATTCCGTGGACAGAAGAGCCTGTCGGGCTACAATCCTTGGGGGGTCCGAAGAGTTGAACAGGAATAAGCAACAAATACTTGCACTTCGCTTTCATCTATCTATCTATCTATCTAGCAGCATTCCTAAAAGTTCTGATATTGTTCTTGATTTTCCAATTTCAGTAAACTGTTAACCCATTCCTCTCCAAAGTACTATAGTGTAATGAGTTCTCTCAGTTCTACCTGTGTCATGTGGCTAAATATGTATTTATTACTGTTTCATTTCTCTGGGAGTACCTAAGTCAGGCTCTCAGTACTTCTCTACAAACAAAATTATGTAACCTGGGAATTTCCTCATGCTGCTAAGTCGCTTCAGTCATGTCCGACTCTGTGCAACCCCATGGACTGCAGCATAGCACCTGTAAATATCAGTTGTTTCTAAAGTACTTTAGGAAATGATATTGAGATGAAGCATGACACTTGGATGCTTTTACAAAGGCCTGCAACATATCTAGGCTATAGAGAATTTAAAATAATGGTAAGTTTTTAAAGAGGGTTCAGAAGTCAGCCAAAAGCAATTATAGATTATACACTTATCTATGGATAACTCTTTTAGAAACAAATTATTATTAAAGAAATAGCCTGAAGAGTGGCATTATAATGGATGTCAGTAAGTTAAAGCTTCACAGTTAAAGGAATCAGTCAAATGCAGTCTATCAAGCCACACACCAAGAGCAGATGAGCTTACATTTTTGGTATAAGTGATTAATTATACTAAAGTACAACTACACAAAGAAAAATTTCTTGGCAGGGACTGATACTTACTGCCCAAATATAAAGTGAATCTGTATATGAATTCTTTTTTTAAAGTATCTCTTTGAAAATGAAGTAGATCATATATCTGTAATCTTTTAATTGTCATCTACTTGAAGACTAGAAAACACCACAAAGCTCTTTTGCATCAATGCTTTTTTGCATGATTGATGCCAAGACACATACTGGACAACAGTTGAATAAGAGGGGGCAGAACATGTCAATATAGTCAGTATTTCTTTCTTAAAACTTCTCATCCCATGATTTCTCTGTCAGGGCTTTATTCTAGTTCTTTCCTTAATCTTAAGTTCATTTGAGATTAATATGAATTATTTATAATTTATTTCAGAAAGTATTTAATATAAATTTTATTATTATTACTGTCATTCTGTAAAATTTCCAGGACTGAATATCTCCTATTATGGCAGCTTCAGGGACCTGAAACTGTCATCCACCTAGAGATTCACTGCCTTTTCTTGCCATAGCATGCTACCCCTATTCCCTGTAAACAAAACAAAGCAAAATGTAATGCCTGCTCCCTGGTGGCTCAGTGGTAAAGAATCCTCCTGCAATGCAGAAGGTGTGGGTTTGATCCTGGGTCAGGAAGATCCCCTGGAGAAGGAAATGGCAACCCACTCCAGTATTCTTGCATGGGGAATCCCATGCACAGAGGAGCCTGGCAGGCTACAGTCCATGGGCTTGCAAAGAGTCGGACATGACTTAGCAACTAAACAACAACAACAGTTCTGTTGTCGTGTTTCTGTTGGTCTTTTCACTGCTAATTCATTCTTGTCTTACTTATATTTGAATAAGTCATCTCAATTCTTGTCTGTAACATTGCTAGATATGCATTTTATTATAATTTTGTTCCTCAGGAGCCCAAATCAAGGTTTTAATCACTTCTCAACTGTTGATACAGCCTCTGGTCAGCAGTTTCATACCCATTCCTCGCCCCATGTCATCAATCTTATATATCATTGCCAAGTTTCTCTTCTAAAAGAAGCTCTTACTGCATCACCTTCAATATCTGAAATATTGAATTCATCTCAATGACTGCTAATTGCATCCATGCATTTCACACTCTGTGCATCATCCCAGAGGTTTCTCACCCTTCTGCTATACATGCACTAAGCTTCAAACAGTTGTCTGAGCTATCTTAACTTACAAATTTGCTAATAATGTGTCCTTTACCTGGACTGTCCTCCTCTTGCGTGCTATAAAATTCTCCAAATTCTCCAAGCCTATGCATTCATTCTTTGATTCATCTAGCAAAGAGGGACAAATTGATGACTAAGATGATCATTTTTCCTATCCTTATGAAGTTCCAGTATGGAGGCAACAAAAGAAAATTTTAAAAAGATCTTACATGTAAATGGCTGCAATTGTAAGAGGTGCCAAGATGGAAAAGTTAGTGGTACTATTTTCTAAAAAGGAATAAACAACACAACTGAACATTTTTGACATTTTCTTTATCCCTTACAACCACAAAGATTAATAATCATTCCATATTTATCACTTTCTGGTCTGTATTATACTTATTTGCAATCTGAATTTATCTTCCTATTTGGGGGATTGTAAGTAACTCCTATTTCTGCTTTATTGACTATGCCAAAGCCATTGACTGTGTGGATCACAATCAACTGTGGAAAATTCTGAAAGAGATGGGAATACCAGACCACCTGACCTGCCTCTTGAGAAACCTATATGCAGGTCAGGAAACAACAGTTAGAACTGGACATGGAACAACAGACTGGTTCCAAATAGGAAAAGGAGTATGTCAAGGCTGTATATTGTCACCCTGCTTATTTAACTTATATGCAGAGTACATCATGAGAAATCCTGGGTTGGAAGAAGCACAAGCTGGAATCAAGATTGCCGGGAGAAATATCAATAACCTCAGATATGCAGATGACACCACCCTTATGGAAGAAAGTGAAGAGGAATTTAAAAGCTTCTTGATGAGAGTGAAAGAGGAGAGTGAAAAAGTTGGCTTAAAGCTCAACATTCAGAAAACGAAGATCATGGCATCCGGTCCCACCACTTCATGGGAAATAGATGGGGAAACAGTGGAAACAGTGGTTGACTTTATTTTTCTGGGCTCCAAAATCACTACAGATGGTGACTGCAGCCATGAAATTAAAAGACGCTTACTCCTTGGAAGGAAAGTTATGACCAACCTAGATAGCATATTCAAAAGCAGAGGCGTTACTTTGCCAACAAAGGTCCGTCTAGCCAAGGCTATGGTTTTTCCAGTGGTCATGTATGGATGTGAGAGTTGGAATGTGAAGAAAGCTGAGCACCGAAGAATTGATGCTTTTGAACTGTGGTGTTGGAGAAGACTATTGAGAGCCCCTTGGACTGCAAGGAGATCCAACCAGTCCATTCTAAAGGAGATCAGCCCTGGGTGTTCT
>NW_011494807.1:807917-813402 GCF_000754665.1 Bison bison bison | reverse complement strand
GGAGTGCTGCGATTCATGGGGTCGCAAAGAGTTGGACACGACTGAGCAACTGAACTGAACTGAACTGAAGTAACTCCCAAAACATCCATTCCTCTCAGGTAAGTAATCTAAATCAGTCATTGTCCCTACAGTGGACAGTAAGACATAAAAGGGGAGACTACTGGGCTGTTTCTAGGAAAAAATGTCCTCTGTCTTAAGAAAGATAACCGTAAGATTATATAGTATATTTTCCTTCTTCCAGTCACTGATATTCAAGATGTAATGCCTAGAAGTACAGCAGATAATTAGTCACCAGAATGAGTTCAATACCCAAACCAAGGATGACACAATGGTGCAAAAAAGGAAGATTGGCTCTTGATGATATCTCCAGGCTGCTGAATGAACCAATTCTGTGGTACCCACAGACAGACCTATCTCAAAACTTTTTATTAAGTGACTTTCAAATTTCCCCTCTGTTTAAACCAGCAATTTGCAGCAAATAGTGACATATTACAATACTGGACTGTAAACATGCTGAGAATGGAGACTGGTGTCACTTTTTGCTGATAATAGCTGGTCAAAAATAGTAGCTTGGAAAATTAAAGTTGGATTTCAACTAAAACATTTTTCATGTATATTCTATCTCTGTGTGTATATGTGTGTGTGTCCAGGTTGTTAAGGACTACACTATTAGGTTTAAAGTCTCAGCTCAATTAGAATGTGTTTCCTGTGATGCTATAACACACAGATTGAATACCTACAATGATATAAAAAGACAAAGAGGAAAAGTACTCAACTTTGTTAATCTTATTCTTTAGTAAAGAATGGATTCATGTCTTGTCTCCATAACAGGCCATAAACACAGTCAAGTAATTTGCAATTTTAAACAAAAAAGGTCTAAGTGTCAGAGAAGTTGAAAATATTGAAAACTCTCCAGAGATGACAAGACATATGAATGCTGGCAAGGCACCAAATCAGAAGAGAGCTACAGGGATACATATGTGATTTTAGTCAACAGCTGGCTGTGGATGAATAGGTTGTGAGATGAATCTTTTTTACTGTAAATGAAAGTCAGGGAAGAAGGCTTTCTAACAAAGGTCTCATTTCAAGTAATATAAATTACCATATGGCTTATGAACTCAGAGTATAAACCAACAGAACCACTAACTTATTTCACTATATGAAATGCCCTCAATGGCAACGTTCTAGCTGAGAAATACAGGCATCATCCATTACTCAAAGAAACAAACAGGAGTGACTTTTCAAATGCCAGGTCAGATGAAGAATGTGACTATGCACCATAAAGAATGAGGTAGGCCCGGCTCTCAGCTCAAAAGTTTATGAAATATTTGACCCAAGAGACAACATTCGATGAGAATATAAATGCGATTCAATTTTCTGTTGACTCAGGTGTAAATGAAACAGCAGGCTATCAGAGATTCCGGAGAGCTCTGTCTGCACTCCCTGGGTGCATTACCCTGTACCACCTATCTGCTTATACATCTTTAACTCCCATCAGGCTCTTTTATTAAGAACATGAGCAAGATTAAACATCATTTGTTATAATATCAGCGTTTGACATTTCCCAAGCTTCTTATTCTTAGAATACTCGAACACTGCATTTTGCCTCTTTCCCAGAGCAGCCTCACTAAAATATCAGAATTCTACAGAGGACCAATATTCTATATACTGGAGTCAAATAAAAATAATAGCCAATATTTATTAAGTGGATTCCATGTGCCAGAATTAAACCAAGCACTTAATGTACATTATCTCCACAACTACTCATTATGAGACAGTTATTATTATCTCTATTCCCCAGAAGTGGAAATTGGAGATTAGAGAAGTTAATAACTATCATATGCAGCTAGTAAGAGAATATGTAGCTTTGGAACCCAGGTCTCTGGGTTCTATGGCCTTGGCTAAAATGGTTTAGCCCTAAGGACACCTCCTCGTCCACCCCACAATGATGGTCAGTAGTAAAGGATCTGCCTGCAGTGCAGGAGACATAGGAGACATAGGTTCGATCCCTGGATGGAGAAGATCCCTTGTACGGGGAAATGGCAACCTACTCCTAATTCTCTTGCCTGGAAAATTCCATGGACAGAGGATCCTGGTGCAGGCCAATGGGTCACAAACAGGTGGACATGACTGAACACGCAGCACAAGAATACCCTCACCCTGAACTTCATCCAGATTTACTGAAGCCCTATTTGGAAAAGGGTTTCAGTAAAGCCGACTGCAATCCTTAGGTTGGGAAGACTTGGGTTCAATCCTGAGGTTGGGAAGATCCCCTGGAGGATGGCATGGCAACCTACTCCAATATTCTTGCCTGGAGCATCCCTGTGGATAGAGAAGCCTGGTGGGCTACAGTCCATGGGGTCGCAAAGAGTCAGACATGACTGAGCAACTAAGAACACATATTTGGAAAAGAGATCACCTGCTTAGCTTACAGTGAAGAAACATTGGTGGCTGACAGGACCAAGACTGGTTAGTGAATGTGCTGTCCCAACCAGCCAGGTGAGAAATAGCAACAGCCTGAAGGATCAAAGGAAAGGATAAACAGTAGACAAGTTTGGGAGGTAGCACAGGCAAGACTTGCTGAATTAGGAGATGTGGAGGAAAGGAAAATTAGGGAAGGCACCAGCTTTCCATTCTGGGGAAACAGGTAGCCAATATGAGACTTACATAAGAGGGAATGACTGAGGTGCTTGGGGACAGGAAGCATAGGGAACCAGATGGACACAATATTTGACATATTGGCTTTGAGGTTCTGGGCATAACCCTTTAAATATGATCAATATGCAAAAGGACATCATCCCTGAGGTCAGGATAAAAACAACCCTGTGGTGCAGATGAATTCTCTCGTCAGATCTGTGAGGGAGAGTGAAGCTACATACGGATGATGGCATGTTTTCCATGAGAAAACAGTTCTCCAGACACCTTATACTTGCTGCTTTTATTTGAAAGGACGAAAGTCAACTAAAGCAGAAGCAAGCTTCAAGTGTTCCCACATGGCCAGAGGCACATGGATGGATGTCGTTTTCCACTCTCAAGGCATGCACAGTGGTCCCATGCAGAAACACTGCTTGAGGATCATTCCCCATGACATTCAGGACAGTGTGACGCTGTGACGATGCCGCCTGGAAATGGGGTGCTCCTCTCCCAAGCATAGAAAAGCTGGAGAACTCAGGAGGAGAAAAAACATTTTTTCTCTTTCACATTTTTCAAGAACTACAGAGTACTTATACGTATGTCTCTTGCTGCTCATCTAACTGTATTATAATTATTAGTTTTGTCTGTCTCAGTCATTAATCTGTTAGCTCCACCAGACGAGGTACTGTAACTTTTTAATGGTTGAGTCTGTGGCCATTACACATAGGCCTCAATAAACATTTGGTAAATGAATGAGGAGCTTGTTTGCATACAGAGAAGATAGGTCATATTCTGCTCAGCCTCGGTCTAATTTTAAACTAGAGGAAAGTTCTATTTAGCTCCCTCACTCTCACTGGCTGTCTGCTTTTGTTTGTTGCTACCTTTTGCTCCCTTCCCATCTCCATCACTAGTCTGCTCCTCCGGCTGCCAAGGCACTGGCCTTGCAATGGCCTCTTTTTTTTAAAAAATTAGGCAATGGCTATTTCTCTTATTTGCTGCCTCAAGGCTCTGCAGGAAGTCTGCCAAATCACCGAGAGCCAATTCATAGACAGACAATTCTCAGGATGGCCATGTGAAAACAGCCTAACCAGTAAGCTAGCTCTCCCTAAAGGGTTAAAGCCCAGTAGTGGTTTTATGGGTGAAACATTCAGGGAGAAGAACAGAGGAGATGAGCTGTGTTTTGTGATGTTTTGCCTTGGTATTTTTCTTGAGTTTTTTTTTTTTGAGATTAGTGATATCATTTGATAGTACTCTTTGTCTACTTTTCAATAAAGAAGAAAGAGTTGGCTCAAAGTTTTCCTGTGAAGAAACAGCAGGACAATTCAGATTCTACCTTTGGCCCCACCTAGCATTCTATGCAAATGCATATGTCAGCCTCTAAAAGTTATTCCTGCTCTCTATCCACATATAAATGATTAGTACCTAAATAAAACACACTTTTTCTAAGGATATACTGCCTTCAAAAATGCCACTGCACTGATGAGAAATTACAATGTCACCGACTAAACCATACATAGAACAACGGACTGGTTCCAAACTGGGAAAGGAGTAAGTTAAGGCTATATATTGTCACCTTGATTATTTAACTTACAGGCAGAGTACATCTTGCAAAATGCCAGGCTGGATGAAGCACAAGCTGGAATCAAGATCGCTGGGAGAAATATCAATAACCTTAGATATGCGGATGGCAGAAAGCGAAGAGACACTAAAGACCCTCTTGATGAAGGTGAAAGAGGAGAGTGAAAAAGCTGGCTTAAAACTCAGCATTCAAAAAACTAAAATCATGGCATCCAGTCCCATCACTTGATGGCAAATAGATGGGGAAACAATGGAAACAGTGATAGATTTTACTTTCTGGGCTCCAAAATCACTGCAGATGATGATTGCAGCCATGAAATTGAAAGACGCTTGCTCCTTGGAAGAAAAGCTATGACTAACCTAGACAGCGTATTGAAAAGCAGAGACATTACTTTATCAACAAAGGTCCATCTAGTCAAAGCTATGGTTTTTCCAGTTGTAATACATGGATGTGAGAGTTGGACCATAAAGAAAGCTGAGCACAGAAGAATTGATGCTTCTGAACTGTGGTGTTGGAGAAGACTCTTGAGAGTCCCTTGGACTGCAAGGAGATCCAACCAGTCCATTCTAAAGGAGATCAGCCCTGGGTGTTCTTTGGAAGGAATGATGCTAAAGCTGAAACTCCAGTACTTTGGCCACCTCATGCGAAGAGTTGACTCATTGGAAAAGACTCTGATGCTGGGAAGGATTGGGGGCATGAGGAGAAGGGGACGACAGAGGATGAGTTGGCTGGATGGCATCACCGACTTGATGGATGCGAGTTTGAGTGAACTCCGGGAGATGGTGATGGACAGAGCCCTGGAGTGCTGCGATTCATGGGGTCGCAAAGAGTTGGACACGACTGAGCAACTGAACTGAACTGAACTGAAGTAACTCCCAAAACATCCATTCCTCTCAGGTAAGTAATCTAAATCAGTCATTGTCCCTACAGTGGACAGTAAGACATAAAAGGGGAGACTACTGGGCTGTTTCTAGGAAAAAATGTCCTCTGTCTTAAGAAAGATAACCGTAAGATTATATAGTATATTTTCCTTCTTCCAGTCACTGATATTCAAGATGTAATGCCTAGAAGTACAGCAGATAATTAGTCACCAGAATGAGTTCAATACCCAAACCAAGGATGACACAATGGTGCAAAAAAGGAAGATTGGCTCTTGATGATATCTCCAGGCTGCTGAATGAACCAATTCTGTGGTACCCACAGACAGACCTATCTCAAAACTTTTTATTAAGTGACTTTCAAATTTCCCCTCTGTTTAAACCAGCAATTTGC
>NW_011494807.1:797749-807817 GCF_000754665.1 Bison bison bison | reverse complement strand
GGACCATAAAGAAAGCTGAGCACAGAAGAATTGATGCTTCTGAACTGTGGTGTTGGAGAAGACTCTTGAGAGTCCCTTGGACTGCAAGGAGATCAAACCAGTCCATCCTAAAGGATATCAGTCCTGAGTGTTCATTGGAAGGATTGATGCTGAAGCTGAAGCTCCAATACTTTGGCCATCTGATACAAAGAGCCGACTCATTGGAGAAGACCCTGATGCTGGGAAAGATTGAAGGCAGGAGGAGAAGGGGATGACAGAGGATGAGATGCTTGGATGGCATCACCAACTTGATGGACATGAGTTTGAGCAAGCTCCAAGAGACGGTCATGGACAGGGAGGCCTGGTGTGCTGCAGCCCATGAGGTCGCAAAGAGCTGGACACGACTGAGTGAGTGAACCGACTGAACCGATGTAGCATTAGGAGGACAACCTTCAGGAAACCATGTATGTCTGTTTCATGTTTCTCTTTCTTCGTAGATCCAGATACATTAATGTCATCAATGTACACATTTTTGGAGTATTTACAGGTCACAGATTTAATTCAGTTCCATTGATTTAAAATGACAATGAGAATATTTTAAGGGAAAGAAGAATGAGAACCCGGGAAGCTACCATTATTTTGGGACTTTGGATTTTGAGCATATGCAAAGCATTTCTATACAATTTTTTGCCAATCTTAATCTAGTCAGTCAACCTTCAGAAGAAAATAGAATATCATATACATTGATATGTTAAGATAGGAAGCAAACTGTACTTTTTACTCATTAGACGTTTATTTCCATTTCTTATAATCTCCTTAATATAAAACTGATTATAAATAAGTTTTGTTTCTTTCCAGACAATTATATGATATAAATACTATAACTATAGTAAACTAAAATTTTTAAATTTTAAAATAAAAATAGATTAATTGAATCCAAAATCATAATTAAAGCTTATATTGATTAAAAGTTCATAATGTATAAAATGGCTAAGCACCAAAAAATAAGTTACTTACTAATGATAAATGTCATTCATTGCTTGTTTTGAGTTAGTTGGAAGCACAGATGTTGAATTAAATCACTAGATAGTGAAGTTTGAAATAAAATCTGTTATTTTCCAATAACAACGAAGCACAAGTTATAATGATTTTAGAACTCCTTGAACTGAACTACATGGGTAAGATCTTGGCTTTAATCCAGTGAAACACAAGCCACAGCGCCTCTGAAATAACATCTTTCATTAGGATTGAAGCATTTGCCACTGATCAAATAGTCCACTATATGGGGGTCATTATTATAAAATGAATAAGAGAGCTTGCCCCTTTTCTTACTAATCAGACAGACAGATAGAAAGATAGATAGAGGCAGAGTTATTTCTATGATAAATTTTACACCACAGACTCCGTATATTTGGGGGATGTGTGTTGGATGTGTATATTGGAGAGAGTGTGTGTGTGTATGAGTGTGTGTGTGTGTATATGAAGCCAGAGACAGTTCACAGCAGTAGTTCACAGTTAGACTGTGGAGTCAGACTGGAGATGCAATGGTTGCTAGTCCCAGCTTCACTGTCTCCTGGCTACATAACTTTGAGAAGGAGCCTGACCTCTCAGCAAACCTTGTCTTTATGTGGGATTTTAAGAGAATTTCATGGACTTGGAATTAAATGAGGACTTAAACAGGCAGTCTTGGAACAGTGCCTGGTTCACAGTTTTATCTTTCAGTGATTACCATTATGATATTCTTCTAACTTCTCTGTCATAAATTTTCCTAAAAATATTGGGTCAAATACAGTGTTCAGACAGCTTTTTCATATATGTGTGTTTGAAAATAACACATTGCTAATAACTTTATGGATGACTTTGGTAAAATAACCTGTCTGTTGTGCTATTTCTATATTAAACATTTCTATATTTTAAAAGGGTTACTATGCTGCCTGCTAACACTGGAGGAGGAGTTAATGAATGATTAATCAATCAGGCTGAAATTTCTAAGAAAGAGGATGACATAATATTATTACAGTATCTCACTGTTTGTTTTTTTTTTTTTTCGCCTTTATGTGTTACTTTGCATTCATTTCAAAGCAAGCCAACAAAAAAACTGCTAAATCAGAGTTTCTTTTGAGACAGTTCTTTTTTAAAAGTGTGTGGGATAGAATTAGTTGAAAGCAGCAAAAAAAAAAAAAAACCAGGATGACATAAAGGCAGAGGAAGTAGATTCATCTAATAGGAAGAAAAGCCAGAAAAAAAGCAACACTTAAATGGTAAACTGCTTTCCTCCAAATCTATTTCTTTTCATGCTCAGTAGAAAAGGAGTATTCCAGGTTATTATTACATCAATCAGTTCAGTCACTCATTTGTGCCCTACTCTTTGCGACCCTGTGGACTGCAGCCCGACAGGCCTCCCTGTCCATCACCAACTCCCGGAGTTTACTCAAACTCGTACCCATTGAGTCGGTGAAGCCATCCAAGCATCTCATCCTCTGTCGCCCCCTTCTCCTCCCACCTTCAGTCTTTCCCAGCACCAGGGTCTTTTCAAATGAGTCAGCTTACACATGTACATATAAAATTAGGGCTTTGAATTTGCCCCAGTTTTAAAATATCTGCTCTTACTTTATTATGGTGATATATAAAGGATATACAAAGATGAGGTCTTTTTCATTTGGAATCTAGTAAATCCCCTGTGAAATTTTGTTTTAAATAAATCTTCATCATCTGCCTATTCTATTGTCATCTGCTTCTTCGTTTAATGTTTGGACGAGTCAATCCAAACATTAAATATCTGTGTATTTGTGGGTGAACACTGACCATTAGGAAAACCATAGTTAAACAACCAGGGGGGCGATGGGAGACTTCTCTTTGTCACAATATACCAGACTAGATCGACTAGAATACCTGAAACTTTTCTAAAACATACATTCAGATTTGCTCAAAAAGAAAGGGGACTATCCAGGTGCCAGAAACAGAAAAGTAAGCCAATGTGAGCTGGCACAGAAACAAACCCTTTGCAAGGTGACTGTCTAAGTAATCAAGTGTTTTGGGGCTTGGCGCCCACAGAGATCACAGATAATGAGGTAGCGACACCTGCATCAAAACAGGATCTGAGAAGAGCTGAATCTCTGCAAAGAGGCAGGCAAGAAAAAAATAACCATCTCCTTAAAAGTAGGAGACAGGGACACGCTTCTAAACCACAGGTCAAGGGAAACAAAGTGGTCTTTTTGGTAACTTTTAAAACACTTTACCTGGGTTTTGGATTTAAATGTATAGCATCTGAACAACATGGTTGTCCCAAACCAGGGAACTATAAAAGCCTATCTAGACGTGGGCTTTCCTTTTGGCTCAGATGGTAAAGAATCTTTCTGCAATACAGGAGACTGGGGTTCGATCCCTGGGTCAGGACGATCCCCTGGAGACAGGAAGGGCTACCCACTCCAGTATTCTTGCCTGGAGAATCCCATGGATAGAGAAGCCTAACGGGCAAGAGTCCACGGGTCGCAGAGAGTTGGACATGACTGAAGTGACTTAGCAGATGTCCAGCAGTGAGCTAGTGATAGCACAGAAGCCTCTGGAAAAAATAGAGGCCAGTCAGACCGTAGGAGATTTTAAAGATTTAGATGACTTTATAATAAAAAAGTGACAAGATACATAAAGAAACAAACCACTAAAACTGGGAGCACAGAGCACACCAGCAGGATTAGAAACCCAAACACTTGATATTAACAACAAAAGATAAATGGTGAGGGACTTCCCCCTAAGGTTCAGTAGTTAAGACTATGTTCCTGATGTAGGGTGCACAGGTTTGATCTGTGTAGCGGAACTAAGATCCCTCACGTCATGAGAACAACCAAAATAAAAATAAATAAAATTCTAAAAGGTAAATTATGAAATAAACACATTTAAAGTTACTAAATAATTAAAAACAAACATACAATAAGATAATGCATATAAAAGTAAATAAGATTATAAGCAAATTAAATATCAAACTAAACACAGTTGATGATGAAAACCCCAATACACTGGCAACCTGGGGTGAAGATCTGACTCATTGGAAAAGACCCTGATGCTGGGAAAGACTGAGGACCAGAGGAGAAGGGGGTGAGAGAGGATGAGATAGTTAAATAGCATCATCGAGTCAATGGACATGAATTTGAGCAAACTCCAGGAGATAGGAGAGGGCAGAGGAACCTGGAGGGCTGCAGTCCATAGGGTCACAAAGAGTCGGACACACATTAGCGACAAAATAACAGCAATGAGGAAAACAGTTAACTAGAGAAATACACGAAGGAACAAAGCAGAAAAATGTAAAGATTTTTAAAATATTAAAAATTTAAGAGATGTAGAGAGAATAGGAAGGAACAAGGTGTAATAAAAGTTCTGAGAGAGAGGGAGGGAAGGAGACAATATAAATGAAAATAGAGAAAATGAGAATAAATGAGTATTTAAAGGAAGAATGGCTGAGTTTTCCAGAATTGCTGAAAAACACAAATCCTCTGACAGAGGGGGAAATGAGATGTGAATGTGATTTGAAAATAAAATGCAAATCTGAGTCATCATAATGAAATGACCAATGACCAAAGAATACAGAAGATCTTAAAAAGAGAGAGAAAAAAACAGATTAACTTCTAAAGAATCAAAGTTATGCAGACGGCTGATTTTAGACTGTTCAAATGCCATAGTCAAAACCAGAAGATAATGGATTAATATTATTAAAAGGCTGATTGGAAGTAACTATTTTTCATAGAATCTTATGCCCAGTAAATGATCTAACATGAAGGAAAAAACAAATATTTTTCAAAGCAAAAACTATCAGCTTCTTGTACCAGGTGTTCTTAAGAACTAGAGGACATATTTTAGGAATATGGAAACTGACCCAAAAAGAACTGAGACGCAATGCTAAGTGAAGGTATCGGGAAGCATCAGAAAATATAAATAAGCCCTGTCAGTATAACAGAGTAATAATAATAATGACCTCTTTAGGGCATATAAACCATAATGGATCTAAACTATTGAACAATAAAGTAGAGAGCAGAATTAAAACATTCTAAGATCCTTTTGTTGGTCAAGAAGCTTATAGAAACTCTGCTAGGCATTTAAATTTGCATTTTAGAAACATATATTGCATAAAGCAAGCATGGAGGCAAAAAAGTAAATGTAGTTTCTAAAGACAGGGAGGCCTGCCATGCTGCGATTCATGGGGGTCTCAAAGAGTTGGAGATGACTGAGCGGCTGAACTGAACTGAACTGAACTGAAAGAGCAAGAAAACAAGTGTGGACTTCAAACAAGTTAAAGGAATTCAACAATGAAAGTCAGGTTCCTGCCTTTAAGATGCTTACTGTTGGGTGGGAAAGACACAGATATAACTTCACAAAACAAAAGATAAAAATCTGCTTTATTCTAGAGAAATCCAATCTCTTTTGCCTACACTTTAAGTCCTTTCCCCTTTACAGCCTTAGGCAGGTAAAGAGTTCCAATAAACTTACATGTTTCCTAGACTTTAAAAGGCACAAGTTCTGGGCTTTGCCAAAAGCACATAACAGAAACAATCCATTATTCAACATATGCAGAGAGAGTTCTAACAAGTGTCTGCAAACTTGCCAATACATGTGCTTTATATTAAGTCCACCCCACTCAGTCTCACTTATACTTAAAAAACAACCATCTTGAAAGTAAAATAAATGTAACCAGAAAAATGTTTACATGGTTCCATGCATACTGTTTTCAGAAAAAAAGATATGCATCTTTGTTCCCTTGCTGTCAGCACAACAGTTTCTGAAGGCAAAAAAAAAGTGAAGTGAAAACAGGAGGGCTGAGAATAAAAAACAAAGCAGCCAGGCCTGACGTTCAGCCTTCTAGGGAACAATCCATCTTCGTGTGTAAAGAACACAAATTCACAAAAAGATAACAGAACAACTGAAGAAATGATTATAAGGTCCATGTTGCTGCTAAAAGAGGATATATAACCAGCAGAATCAGGACAACAGAAAGGTGCTATAGTTAAGAAATATAATTGTACTAAGAGTAGATCAAGAGATATTGTTTAAAACAACAACAAAGCCCACTTACACTTCTTTTATTTCTTTTAAGAGAGGGACTAAAAAGGAAAAAATGGATTTGTGAGCTTTTGACAAATCTGTCTTTAACAATAAGTCATTGAGCCCATAAGAACTGGACTGAGATGCTTTTAAGCATCAGGATGTGTGCCATTCAGAACATTCCTGGGGAGGAATAACTTGGAGATACATCAGAGCAAAATGCTACCTTTTGTAAAAGCAGCGGTGTGTCTCTCTTCTCTTGTTTTGATG
Source organism: Bison bison bison (assembly GCF_000754665.1). Lineage (NCBI taxonomy): Eukaryota > Metazoa > Chordata > Mammalia > Artiodactyla > Bovidae > Bison > Bison bison. Next base: position 801,538 of record NW_011494807.1, on the reverse strand, counting down.
TATGGTAAGCCAGCACTATATTTAAATAATCTATAATCCTTCCCAAAGTTCAGGAATGAAAAATGATGCTCTCAGGATCATTATTTTTAAAGGGTACTGTGATGGGGCATCATACTTTTTTCCATCTGCTCATTATAATTGATAATGTACATCAAACACTATTATAATGTATTAATTACAAGTCATATTTTAGACCTGTACTATCTGCAGTCCTAATTTACTACATGATGTTAACAGGCTCTTACAAGATGATAGTAATGAAACCACTTAGGAACCCAGCTATGATATCTAATATAGATCTACAAAACTCATCAATCAGCACTTATCAAATATCTATTTCAAACAAAAAGTGCGGAGTATTAGGATCACATGCAGATTATGTGTTCAGGAAAACTGGGTACTAGGTCCACATCAGACACGTTAAAGCTACTTGACTTGGGCTTAACCCTTGTATGTCTCTGTTGTCTTATCTGCAAAATGGGGGAAATGATAAGTGAAAGACTTGCATATCTCATAAAGGAGAAATAAGTTGAAAATCAGAGGATAGAACATAGTGAAACTGGGTAATGACTATAATGCGGTGTTATGAATGAACTATGCCAGCATGCAGGTAGTGCCCAGGGTGCAGGTAGCAGGCTACCTGTGTAGATATTCCTCTATACATGAACTCTCGCAGAGTCGGACATGACTGAGTGACTGAACTGAACTGAACTTAATACTATGATGCAACTTCCATTTAAACATTTTCATTTGAAGAGACATCTAATTTCTAATTTCTTTCTAAAGTCCGATTCCATTTATCACATCAAAGGGAAATTATAGCTGAACAGAGTTCTAAATAAATAACACTTTCTACTTTATTGCCAATTTATTTTTTATGTTAATGTAAAAACTCATGTTTTATCTTTTATTCATTAAATTATGGAAAGCAGACAAACACAAAACTTACAATGGATTATAAACTTCTGAATTTGATTTTCAGTCTGCCTTATCACAAAAGTATGGTCCAAGACATTAAATTTCTAGGCCATGATCCAGTTTGTCTCTTATTAACAGCATTATTAAGAAATAATTTACGTAAGATAAAATTCACCATTTAAGTGGAGAATTCTTTTAGCAAATGATCTTTAGTAAATTTACAGATTTGTGCAACCATCACCATAAATGTCCATTGCCCACTAAAAACCTCTCATGATCCTTTGCAGTCAATCCCTATTATAACCGCTAGTCCCAGGTCACCAATACTCTACTATCCTATTCTATTACTTTGCTTTTTATGGATATTTCATATAAGTAAAATCACACACTATGTGGTCTTTTCCATCTGCCTTCTTTTACTTAGCATACTTTTTTTACTTAGCATTTCTTTTTGTTAGCATAGCTCAGAAAAGGAGTTGGTTAATTTTTACTGCTCAATAATATTCTATTAAATGCATAGTTCATGTTTTGTTTATCTAATATCAGCTGATGAACATCTGATTATTTCCATTTTGCGCTATTCTGAGTAGTGCTGCCTTGGACATCATAATCCAGTTTTATGGATACATGTGTGTGTGTACACACACACACACACACACATAGTGCTTACTCAGCCTTGGGGAAATTGGTTCTCAGATACACAAACCATAAATTTAGACTTTCCAGGTGCTCCATTGTTCTAAAGTTTCCAGGTGAAGAGAGAGAGAATTCGTAAAGTGGTTAAGAGCACAGATTCTAGAGTCCGGTTCCTTGGGGTCTGTAAACCAATTTGACTTCATATATTCTAAATTAGGAGGGTTCTTCATTAACTTCCTTGGTTTCCTTCACTGTAGAATGGGGATAATGACAGTGGCTCCATTATGAGTTTATAGTGAGAGTGTGAGTCACTCAGTTGTTTGTGATTCTTTGTGGCCCCATGGACCCCATCACCAGGCTCCTATGTCCATGGGATTCTCCAGGCAAGAACACTGGAGTGGGTAGCCATTCCCTTCTCCAGGGGATCTTTCCAATCCAGGTCTCCTGCATTGTGGGCAGATTCTTGACCATCTGAACCACCAAGGAAGCCCTTATATTAAAGATAAGATGATGCAAAAGACACTTAGCAAAGTGCTTACTAGATGTTAACTATTATAATTAAAATTGTGCACTAAACTATCGTTAAATATTTTTTATTTCCCTGGTGGCTCAGATGGTAAAGCATCTGCCTGCAATGCAGGAGACCCGGGTTCAATCCCTGGGTCAGGAAGATCACCTGGAGAAATAAATGGCAACCCACTCCAGTACTTTTGCCTAGAAAACTCCATGGATGGAGGAGCCTGGTGGGCTACAGTCCATGGGGTCACAGAGTCGGACACGACTGAGTGACTTCACTTTCACTACTGCTGTTAAAACAAAATGTTTAGAAGATTTTTGAATCTATTTTCCCACTCAACCAGTCAATCTTAAAGGAAATCAGTCCTGAATATTCACTGGAAGGACTGATGCTGAAACTGAAGCTCCAATACTATGGCCGCCTGATGTGAAGAGCTGATTCATTAGAAAAGACCCTAATACTGGGAAATATTGAAGGCAGGGGGAGAAGGGGATGACAGAGGATGAGATGGTTGGATGGGATAACCAACTCGATGGACATGAGTTTGAGCAAGCTCCGGGAGATGGTGATGGACAGGGAAGCCTGGTGTGCTGCAGTCCATCGGGTCACAAAGAGTTGGACACGACTGAGTGACCGAACAACGTCAACAACACTTTCCCACTAAGAGATGCAACTCTTATTTTTGATTAATACAGTATAATTATCAAGCACAGACGCTGCCCGTTTTTATATGAGGTATAGCAAAATACCTATTTTCCTGTCTGGCCATTGCCATATAGTCATTGGATAGGGAATATTATCTAATGACCTCTAGCTTCAAGATCTCCTGCTGGATTCAGAGAAAAAGTAGCAGAGTTAGATTTACCATAGAGAAACCATTCTTCCTGCTCTCACACCCTCTTGAATGTAACATTAGACTCGTGACAGAAGGAAGAGAATAAAAAATAAATAGCTTAGGATGGAAGGACACATGTACACCCATGGCTGATTCATGTCGATGTATGACAAAAACCACCACAATATTGTAAAGTAATTAGCCTCCAATTAAAATTAATTAATTAATTTTAAAAATAAATAAATAGAAAAGGCAATGGAATGGCTTCTCCAGCTTAATTTAATTATTTAACAATATATAGTGCATATTATGGGTCAGGAACAGTTCTGAATTCTTTAAAAATAGTAACTCATATCATCTTTATAACCACCCTATTAAATAGTATCTATTAGCCTCAATTTTGGATGAGATAATCAAGGCACAGAAAAGTTGAATACTTTAACCAGGATCACACAGCTTGTAAGTATAAAGCGGAGTTTCAAACCAAGCCCCCGGGGTGTAGGGTTTGGTTTACACCACTATGCTTTGCTACTCCTTTTGCTAGAAGACAGAAATAGCTGACTGAAGTGGATGCATTCCCAGAAAAGACAAGTAGAAGCACAATCAGTTTTGTTTGGCACATAGACCCATTTCCTTCAATCAGACTATTTGGCTTACGAGATAGCATATTAAAAAGCAGAGACATTACTTTGCCAAGAAGGTCCATCTAGTCAAGGCTATGGTTTTTCCTGTGGTCATGTATGGATGTGAGAGTTGGACTGTGAAGAAGGCTGAGCACCGAAGAATTGATGCTTTTGAACTGTGGTGTTGGAGAAGACTCTCGAGAGTCCCTTGGACTGCAAGGAGATCCAACCAGTCCATTCTGAAGGAGATCAGCCCTGGG
>NW_011494807.1:785977-797646 GCF_000754665.1 Bison bison bison | reverse complement strand
CTCATGCGAAGAGTTGACTCATTGGAAAAGACTCTGAGGCTGGGAGGGATTGGGGGCAGGAGGAGAAGGGGATGACAGAGGATGAGATAGCTGGATGGCATCACTGACTTGATGGACATGAGTCTGGGTGAACTCCAGGAGTTGGTGATGGACAGGGAGGCCTGGCGTGCTGAGATTCATGGGGTCGCAAACAGTCGGACACGACTGAGCGACAGAACTGAACTGAACTGAACTGAAGCCACAAAGAAATGCTTCTTGCAAAGATAAGTGAAACAAGGTAAGTTATATTCCACTTTAAGTTTCATCTTAAACTCTCATCCATTTTATGTAAATGTAATGCTGAAAAAGTCAAGTGTTTCAAGTTCACAGAAGAGGTTCTTTAAATATTAGAAAGGCTCCCTAAGCTGACCATATGAACATACTCTTTGTAGTCAATCATTCTCACTGTGAATTGACAGAGTAGTACACCCTCTGTGAGAAAATATCCCCAATTTTAAAAAATCTAGTGTGATTTATATCATTCTTGGAAGATCATGGTTCATATAAACATTTTAAACTCTTTAATTACACAATTATTAGGTACATACTTGTGAAAGAGAAACCTACAGATAAATGAAATGCAGCTATAGTAATATTTTAAAGGCTTTTAAAAGTTCTGATGGATATAAACTAAATTTGTTCAATGCAGCATTTATTAAACTATTACAATAATGGAATCTGCTTTTTTCCCTCCATAATAGCTTTTTTACCTATACTGACTGGAAAATGCTAAGAATTGCTCCAGACATCTAAGCAATCCAAAACATGTTAATGCAATCATTTCCTATTCTTCTGATGAAACCTTATTCCAATACAACCTCTGAGATCTGAGTTATGAGAAAGATGACAGTTAATAACATATGACAGCATGAATAAGTGTCAAGAAGATAATAAACAGAGTAACATTTATCAGTATTAGTAGGGGCTTATCAGGCCCCAAACATTATGTTCTTCATTTTTATCTTATGGAATGCTCAAAACAACTGCAAAAGGCACATATTAATTTGTTAATTCTCATTTTACAAAATAAGAACTAAGTAACATACCAGAGCACACAGATATTAAGAGGTGAGGCTGGGCTTCAGATTTAGGCATTCTAAACCCAGAATTCATATTTCAGTAGTTATACTCAACTGTCTTCCACAGGATAGCAGGCAATCATTTCACTTACACGTGTAGAATCCCTAATAGTAGGAACAAACTAGGAAATAAATATTACATAAACCTACCTAGCAAAATCTAGGAAGGCAGATATGATTTATTCATCACAATGTGTTTATGTTAACTCTCGATACTTTTATTATTCTAATACCTTTCCACTTTCGCACGTCTCTTCTCTTTAGTAAGTAGTATGATGATTAGAACTTTTTTCTTTCTTCCCTGTCCTAAAGTAACTGCAGGGACAGCACATTTTCAAATGGTGATATATTCTGAAAATACTAGAAAACAACAAAATGGATCTGCAGTCAAACACTACTTCCTATTACTTTTCATTTTTCTATCAAAGGATCATTCATACATTAATATCTCATTCTAAGATATAAAATGTGTTGTTTGTGAGCAAGCAATACATTTTTTTTATTGTTTTCTTTCTATTGCATACTTTTCAAAGTGCTAACATTAAGTTTCTGCAAATCAAATTCTATTTTGACATACAGCCTTTTAAGTGCCAAAAAGGAAATCATGCAAGAAGCACTAGATTTAAAGACTACAAAAAGTTGTGAAAATATGGAATGACAAGTTCTAAGAAATGCACATTTTTCATGCTTTGTTCTAAGAAGACAGTATCAGAGTAGCATGTAAGACATTTCTTCAGCTCTCTGTAGCTACTTTATTTCTTGGTAACATCGTTAAAGCATCCGAAGATGCAAAAAAGAAGAACAAATGGATCTATAGAGAGAATTTTCTTTTTTTTTCTTTTACTACATACTTATTGTGCCATGATTTTTCTAGATGTCAAGGATCCAGTCCGCTGCCCTGAAGGAAGTTACATTTGACAGGCAGGGGTCAACAAATAAGAAAGCAAATGCATAACAAGAGCTCACAGAGTAGTAAGTGCTGTGGAGAAAATCACAGATAGCACTATGAAAGACAGGACTGTGCAGGCGAGGGAGTAAGAAGCAGGCACACAGTCAGCCAGAGCCCAGGCTGGGTGGTCGGCAAAAGCACCTCTGAAAAACATAACATAGACACTGATGCTAAAAAGAAGAGAAGCAGCCAGCTATGTGCATGCTAAGCGCAGAGGCCCAGAAGAGGGAATGAACTTGGGCAGCCCAAGGAACCCAAAGAATAGCTTGTGATGTAGAGTGCCAGGCAGGGGCACCAGACTCTAATAGAAGATGACTTCTGGGCTCAGAATAGATCACAGTGGATGGATCACAAGGTAAATAGCCAAGGTCAAGAGACTGAAGGAACTCTCAAAGAAATGGGGAGCCACACAAGTATTTCATGTGAGATGACACAACCTTTTACATTTCAAAAATTATACTTGTGCTGCTCTCAGGAAAACAAATTATTGGAGGGCAAGGGAAGAAGCAAGATCTGGTTAGAAATTTGTATGAAGGCAATCTAATGAAAAGATGAAGATAGCTTAGATGGGCATAGTGGAGACGGTACAAAGAAGGATTTAAAATGTACTTTGGAGGTAGACTTGACTAAACTTTCTGAAAGAATGGACATGAGGGGTGAATGAAAGGGAGGAAGCAAAAATGATGCCAAGAGTTCTGGCCCAGGCAACTGGTTAGATGATAGAAGAAATCATGACATAGAAGAAACCAAACAAGAAAGTTCTGGGTCTGAGCATTGATTCTTAAGTTTTGCTTTTGATATCTAAGTACCTGTTAAATAGCCAATGAAGATGACTGAGTGGGTTCAGGGAAAAGTTTAGAGCAAGAGATAAAAACTTGGCAGTCACTCACATATACTTGGTGTTTCAATCTATGGGACTAGATGAAATCATCATGGAGTTGGTGGTGGGGAGGAAGAGGACAGGATAGGAGGGGAAATAAAAGAGTGTGAGAGAAACAGAAAGAGTGGGGAGAGAGAGAGAGAGAGAGGAGACCATGCATCCGCAAGTGAGCACGGATGGATAAACAAGCCCTCAAACTAAACATCTGGGCAATGTAACATTTAGATGTTAAGGAAGCAAGGATTCAGCCAAAAACACTAAGGAGGAACAGCCAGTGAGGTAGAGGGGAAATGTAAATTCACCTCTTCCATGCATAGAACCTTGACAGATAACCTTCTAACAACTGCAGCCAAAAAGTACTTTCTGGCATTTTTTACCTATAGCATTGCTCCTAGAACTACTTATTTGCTTGCTAAGGTTGGATGTAAACAATACTTTTCTAGAATAATTTCCACAGTGTTTTAACAACAAAATCAAGCAACACCATCTCATAAGCACAGGACCCTGCAGGTTATCAATCCCTGTGCATAGCTGGGGGAGAACTGCAACAGAACCATGAACCTGACCTTCCTGTTTCACCACTGCACCTGCTGGCCTTGCTGTTACTGTGTTCCATCATTTTTCACCCTTATCACATTCAAGGCCATATCTTGTGATGAATAAATTTAAGATAAGTTTCATTCCCTGTTTCCTTCTGGATGCGCACAATCTTGTAAACGTTCTCATAGATATTTCTCCTATTCTTCCTTTCACTTTGCTAACAAAATTAGAAGACTTTGCCATGGCTTGCTAATTCCCTGTGTGCTCCTTCAACAGAATTCCAATGATTATTAATACTTATTTTAGTTTCTGAGCCACTTTGATTGTAGCTTCTATTTTAACCATCCATCCTTGTTTCATAAACTCAATTAATTACTTTGTATGGTCTCTCTGATTTACCTCCAACTCACTTGTCTTATCTTGTTTATTTTTTAACTCTTCTGGTAGACGCTGAACATATCAAGGGCAGAACTGTGTCTTATTAATCATCACATCTCTTATTTCTAGCATGGTGCCCAGTACTAAATGCATGTGCATTTAATGTGGAATGAACGGATGAATTAAATAATCTACTAGATTAGTTCAAACTGTTCTTTATTGAGTTTGACAAAAATGATTAAGATGTAAAAAGACTGCTTTATTATATTTTAAATAAGACCCTTAGGAAAAACTTTCCTGTTGCTGAGATTCATCAGTGCCTCAAATTTTCCTACTTTCCTTCTATTTGCATATGTAATTTTCATTAGTATGCTAGCATAAGTGCAAGCAATTTTGAGTGACAACAGCTATTCAATTGACATTTGATATTTTTTTCTTTTCATCTTCAGGAACTACCAGTGTGTTTAAACTCAGTAGCAACATTAAATGTTGGATTTTCTCTTTTGCTCAATGTAACAAAAATTCAATTTTAAAATTCGAAGTACCTACAATTATTATGGAAAGACACTACACACTTTATATTACTATTTTACTAGTCAACTTCATAATTACTTCAACAGTGATTTCACCATTTTTAATCAACTAAACTCTGCTGAAACAGTTAAATATTAGAAATTAATATTTTTTATAGAAATTTTATGAAGTTTGAGAAGTTCTATGACAGTGTGACAAGTACACCAGATGTCTAGAGGCTGCAAATACTTCATTAAAATGAGACAGATATTGTTTCAATGTAGATTATCAAGATTTTATTTCAATTAAAAGATGCTGAGCCTACAGTGCCTCACTTTTTCTGTAAAATTTATGTCAATAGAATACACAGAAGCTAAATCCTGAATCCTCTGGTCCATTTAGTCAGCTGAAGGTCTTGGGAACTCCGATTAAATAAATGACTTGCAGAATATTAACAAGTAAATTAACATTAGAGTTAGAATTTGAAAAATCTCCATTTCTGTTCTCATATCTTCACCATGTAATTTGTTCTTCGATTTGTCACATAGCAAAATGGTGAATTCATAAGATGTATGAAGAATGAAGGGAAAATAAAAGCAGAAATTATAAATATTTCTTCATAGGTCTTGTCTATCAGTATAGACATAGCCAGATTTTTAAAATCTCTTTATCCTAGCTTAGTCAACAACTTACTTATCCTTACTTTCTTTCAGTATATTTTTACATTTATATAATGCTCTATACTTTCTAATTTAGTTACCTCTAAAGTGGAATTTGATTAAGAAGTTAAGTATAGCTAAATTCCAAATAGCATTGTCTCTTGTTTTCTAATTAGGGCACATAAAGAAAAAGACTTAATGCATGACATAGATCCTAACTGTGAAAAACGGTACAATTGCTACAATCTCATAAATGAAGATAGTTTACTAAGTTCTTGAGCTTACTGTATAGGAATGTAGCAAGGTTATTTAATAGGCTTTCAAGTACAAAACCAATATCACTCAGAGGAATTAATTTTAGAGTATTCCCAAATGATAAATGCATGTAAGTGTTTAAAGAAAAACAGTAATTGTAAACATGTCAATATGTACTCAGTATTTGATATTATCCAGCCATCTTTTATTTCTGGTTTTAGATAGAATAAATTCAGTCTTCAAATTAAATAACTGACTGATCACAACCATCTCTCAGATTTATCTAGATGTGGAAAAATTTAGTTTCATTTTTAAATGATAAGTAGAGTCCTATATAGATAGAAATTATGAAATTAAATTATTGCTCCAGAAGCATCAGTGGTTAATGATGCTTAATATGGGTTAATACACCCATAATCTTTCATATATAGAAAAACAGACACCAATGAAACCTTTATTGTCAGCCTTTTATGGTAGGAAACATAAAACTGCAACAGAAGAACATTTCTGACTTTACATGTTTTCACTTTAGGAATACAAAGCTAGTAAAGGTAACAGTCCTTCTATGGTCACATATGGTGAAGGCAGGACTATCCCTAAATTGTTAATGAGTCTTATGTACCCCCAAAATCAACTTTCTTTAAAAAAATGAGCATTAATTCAATATTTGATTATAAATAATATCATTTATATAGTCTTGTTTTCATTTTCATGGTGAAGCTTCCTACTTTCCTATAGTTGTTGTTGTTGTTAAGTCGCTTCAGTCGTGTCCGACTCTGTGCGACCCCATAGACGGCAGCCCACCAGGCTCCCCCGTCCCTGGGATTCTCCAGGCAAGAACACTGGAGTGGGTTGCCATTTCCTTCTCCAATGCATGAAAGTGAAAAGTGAAAGTGAAGTCGCTCAGTCGTGTCCGACTCTTCGAGACCCCATGAACTGCAGCCTACCAGGCTCCTCCATCCATGGGATTTTCCAGGCAAGAGTACTGGAGTGGGGTGCCATCGCCTTCTCCGTTCCTATAGTTAATAAATATAATTATCAAAATTTAAGCTAGTTTTGTTCATAGAAAACATGGATGTTTTAACATGAATTTGTTAATCCTGACACCTTAAAATTGAAATTTTGCAATTTGAAAAACATCATAAATGTTCCTCCGAATATTTTAAAAATGTTACAAAGAAAACATTGCTGAATTTCATGATACTATTATACATATTTTCCTCTATGGAATTTCAATATAAAACATAGACTAAAAATATGACAATTTCTATGGTGATAATTAGTGTGTGATGGTTAATCGTGTTACTATGGTCATTATTTAATAACTTTAATATTCAAAGAGATCTAACTGGTAATTGTATCTTGTATGTATATTTCAAATAACAAATGATACCATGGACTTGCGTGTTTCTTAGAAATGCAATTATGTGTTGTCTAAATTCCTGTAAACATCATGGCAAAGCAGTGCTGACCTTCTCGGGCATTTCCTGGTGTCCTGTTCTCACTGCCTGCCGCACTGTTTCCCTGTTTCATCATGTGGGGAGGTGGGAGTAGGTAATGGAGCTTCTGTTAAAAAAATTAGAGAACTTTTAAAAATAATGTATTTACTTTAGACTTTCCAAAACACACTGAACTGAACAGGTACAGGAGATGATGAAGTGGGGAGTGGGGGATTGATTAGTCAATATGAACGCATAGGCTGTACTGATGAACACATGAATGGAAGAGAGGAGTTAACATACGCAGCATGTATATGGAGGAAATGCACATGAAGGACTAAATAATGTGAACGAAAACATTAGAACCATGGGACAGATCAGTCAGTCAATCAAGACTTCAAGAACATTCTCTGAGAATCTATTCTTTCTGAATATAGAGCACTAGATTAGAGCAAGTCACTAGAAACTTTCTTTAGATTAACACATTCATTAATCAATACTGTTTTAGTATTGCTGCCCAACATATTATTAACATAGACAAATGAGGACCACCTCTGGAAACAGTAATCAGAAGAGACATGTGCTTAGTTGCTCAGTTATGTCCAACTCTTTGCAACCCCATGGACTGTATTCCACCAGGTCCTCTGTCCACGGGATTTTCCAGGCAAGAATACTGGAGCGGGCTGCCACGTCCTCCTCCAGAGGATCTTCCTGACCCAGGGATTGAACCTGAGTCTTCTGTACCTCCTGCACTGCAGTTGGATTCTTTACCCACTGAGCCATTGAGGAAACCCTTATCAGAGAGATGGGGCAGTCAACTATGTCACAAAAGCCGATACAAATACTCCCAAGCAGTGTGGTGGTACAGAGGAGCCTTTGGAAATGAGAGCGCTATCCTGAAATATCTGAAGGGACGACTTGTCTCACAAAACCTAGGCTTGTTGCATGAGGTGCCAGTGGACTGAACCAACCTCTGAGAAACATACTCCAGGTCATGGGAACCAAAGATGACGCTACACCTGAGTGACCGATCTGGTTACAACAGAGGCAGAGTGGTCTCTTGGCCGTGACACTGTCAGGACGCCAAGTATCAGAGGGCAGGGGGACAGAGTCCATGGCCTGAGAGGTCTAAGTACTGAGCCCAAGTGCATGAGTTGCAGTCAGTCCCCAAGTGTGCAGTCCCTCATTCCTGCCTTAAGCCTTTGGTAACATGTGCCCCAAACACTGCAGTTGCTATACTTAAGGACACGGGTTTCAATCATCCACTGTGCAAAATCATTCATGCATTCTCTCACTGCTTGAAGAGCACTATGCTTGGTCAGTACTAGGAATGCTGAGATGAATGAGAAAGACCCCTCCCTCAAGTAGCTCAAAAGAATCAGCTTGGGGCCATGTTAAGGAAAGGCACACATTTCTCAGCTTCCTTCTGCTTCCTGCTATTACCAGTTTTCTTCATCAATAAGATCTTTGAAAATTTATTAGAAGAAAAGCAAAAGTATACACATGAATAAGCTCAAGGCATTTAATATCATCAGTCATCCATTTATAAGGAATGTCAATTCATGACATACTCACTGAGCACCAATTATTTGCCAGGAGTACTTCTAGTTGCTGGTAAAAAAAAAAAAAAAAAAAAAAAAAAAAAAAAAAAAAAAAAAAAAAAAAAAAAGAAAGAAAGAAAGAAAGAAAAACAAAAACACCTGCCCACATTTTTATTACATATACACACATTAGAAGAAACATTTTGTTAACAATGAATTATAAAGTTTGGAAGCAAAACACTTAAAATTAATTTAAAAACCTAATGAATAGTATTATGCAAGCACTATTTGTTACTTAGTACTGAAAAATTTTATGATTCAAACATTTAACAAAGTTAACAGTCAAAAAATAAAGGAGAGCAATAAAATGTTCCAACCACATTTCACATTAAATCTACATGAATATCCTTAACAATGTTGTCAAAAATCAGATTCATAAAGTTATAATGCTGCAGTGGAAAAGCAAAGCAAAGATAAAAATCACCCTAAGTTAACACTTCTGATGAAAATTATGCACCTCTGTTCTCCCCTTCTACCCAAAGAATGTTTACCCCCAAAAACCATTAAAAAAAAAAAAATCCTTAAGGACCTACGAAAGGAATAGAGACTTTTCCACTGAACACTACTGTTTCATTCGTCATTCCAAGACACTGGGGACTGGTGGTAGAAGTATGGTGGCCACAGTTACGCTCACTAGCCATGTGGTCTGAGGCAAAGTACTTACTTCTCTGCTTTCTCTTTTTTCTCTTCCCTGCTGCTGCTGCTACTGCTGCTAAGTCACTTTAGTTGTGTCCGACTCTGTGCGACCCCATAGATGGCAGCCCACCAGGCTCCCCCGTCCCTGGGATTCTCCAGGCAAGAACACTGGAGTGGGTTGCCATTTCCTTCTCCAATGCATGAAAGTGAAAAGTGAAAGTGAAGTCGCTCAGTCGTGTCTGACTCTAGCGACCCCATGGACTACAGCTTACCAGGCTCCAGAAAATCCAGGGATTTTCTTAAAGTACTGGAGTGGGGTGCCATTGCCTTCTCTGTCTCTTCCTTGCAGGGGAGGTAAAAAAAATAGTTGATCCTTGAACGACTGGGAGGTTAGGGGTATCTACCCTCTTGTAGTCAAAAACCCATATAACCTTACCATCTTCACTCTTTGCTCAGTTCTGAATCTATGGATTCAACCAACCACAGATCACATGCTACTATAGTACATTTCTATTGAAAAAAATATGCATGTTAGTGGATCCACACAGTTCACACCAACGTTGTTTATGGAACAACTAGATTCATAGGGTTAGTGTGAAAATTAAATGAGCTAACACATGAAAAGGGTTTAAGACTTTTTAAAGCACATAATAGGTGTTTATGTGTATTAAATTGGAAGAGCACTACAGCAACTATGCATGCTGAAATCTTTACCGACAGAGCTTCTCAGAACACTCTAAATGAAGGGGGAAAAAAGGTGCAAATGAACTTATTTACAAAACAGGAGTCACAGATGTAGAAAACAAACTTATGGTTACCAGGGGATAAGGGATTGGGGGGGTGAAGATAAACTGGGAGATTGCAATTGACATACACACTCCTATATATAAAACAGATAACTAATAAGAAACTACTGTATAGCACAGGGAACTCTACTCAGTACTCTGTATTGGCTTATATGGGAAAAAATCTAAAAAAGAGTGGATATATGTACATGTATAACTGATTCACTTTGTTGTACTCCTAAAACTAACACAATACTATAAATCACCTATACTCCAATAAAAAGTTTCAAAAAATAATTCTGAACCAAGCACCTAAGCTTTGGCATTCATCAACCCTGTGGACTGTAGCTCACTAGGCTCCTCTGTCCTTCGAATTCTCTAGGCAAGAATACTAGGGTGGGTAGCCATTCCCTTCTTCAGGGGATCTTCCCTGACACAGGGATGGAACATGGACCTCCTGCATTGCAGGCAGATTCTTTACAGTCTGAACCACTAGGGAAGCTCCTGTCATTCATTAATCTGGATCAAATATTCCCCCAGGCAATACAACAGCAAAGCTGCGATACTTGGTACCTATATATTTTTTTTTCTTTTTTTTTTTTTTTCTGTACAGTTCTTCTGTGTATTCTTGCCACCTCTTCTTAATATCTTCTGCTTCTGTTAGGTCCATACCATTTCTGTCCTTTATCGAGCCCATCTTTGCATGAAATGTTCCATTGGTATCTCTAATTTTCTTGAAGAGATCTCTAGTCTTTCCCATTCTGTTGTTTTCCTCTATTTCTTTGCACTGATCACTGAGGAAGGCTTTCTCATCTCTTCTTGCTATTCTTTGGAACTCTGCATTCAGATGCTTATATCTTTCCTTTTCTCCTTTGCTTTTTGCTTCTCTTCTTCTCACAGCTATTTGTAAGGCCTCCCCAGACAGCCATCTTTTTTGCATTTCTTTTCCATGGGGATTGTCTTGATCCCTATCTCCTGTACAATGTCACGAACCTCTGTCCATAGTTCATCAGGCACTCTACCTATCAGATCCAGTCCCTTAAATCTATTTCTCACTTCCACTGTATAATCATAAGGGATTTGATTTAGGTCATACCTGAATGTTCTAGTGGTTTTCCCTACTTTCTTCAATTTAAGTCTGAATTTGGCAATAAGGAGTTCATGATCTGAGCCACAGTCAGCTCACGGTCTTGTTTTTGCTGACTGTATACAGCGTCTCCATCTTTGGATGCAAAGAATATAATCAATCTGATTTTGGTGTTGACCATCTGGTGATGTCCATGTGTAGAGTCTTCTCTTGTGTTGTTGGAAGAGGGTGTTTGCTATGACCAGTGTGTTCTCTTGGAAAAACTCTATTAGCCTTTGCCCTGCTTCATTCTGTATTCCAAGGCCAAATGTGCCTGTTACCTCAGGTGTTTCTTGACTTCCTACTTTTGCATTCCAGTCCCCTATAATGAAAAGGACATCTTTGTTGGGTGTTAGTTCTAAAAGGTCTTGTAGGTCTTCATAGAACCATTCAACTTCAGCTTCTTCAGCATTACTGGTTGGGGCATAGACTTGGATTACTGTGATATTGAATGGTTTGCCTTGGAAACGAACAGAGATCATTCTGTTGTTTTGAGATTGCATTCAAGTACTGCATTTCCAACTCTTTTGTAGACCATGATGGTTCCTCCATTTCCTCTAAGGGATTCCTGCCCACAGTAGTAGATATAATGGTCATCTGAGTTAAATTTACCCATTCCAGTCCATTTTAGTTCGCTGTTTCCTTCACGACCAAGATAATCACGATGTGATCACTGACCTAGAGCCAGACATCCTGGAATGTGAAGTCAAGTGGGCCTTAGAAAGCATCACTACGAACAAAGCTAGTGGAGGTGGTGGAATTCCAGTGGAGCTATTTCAAATCCTGAAAG
>NW_011494807.1:775761-785847 GCF_000754665.1 Bison bison bison | reverse complement strand
AAGATGATGCTGTGAAAGTGCTGCACTCAATATGACAGCAAATTTGGAAAACTCAGCAGTGGCCACAGGACTGGAAAAGGTCAGTTTTCATTCCAATCCCAAAGAAAGGCAATGCCAAAGAATGCTCAAACTACCACACAATTGCACTCATCTCACACGCTAGTAAAGTAATGCTCAAAATTCTCCAAGCCAGGCTTCAGCAATAGGTGAACCGTGAACTTCCTGATGTTCAAGTTGGTTTTAGAAAAGGCAGAGGAACCAGAGATCAAATTGCCAACATCTGCTGGATCATCGAAAAAGGAAGAGAGTTCCAGAAAAACATCTATTTCTGCTTTATTGACTAGGCCAAAGCGTTTGACTGTGTGGGTCACAATAAACTGTGGAAAATTCTTCAAGAGGTGGGAATACCAGACCACCTGACCTGCCTCTTGAGAAACCTGTATGCAGGTCAGGAAGCAACAGTTAGAAGTGGACATGGAACAACAGACTGGTTCCAAATAGGAAAAGGAGTACGTCAAGGCTGTATACTGTCACCCTGCTTATTTAACTTCTATGCAGAGTACATCATGAGAAACGCTGGACTGGAAGAAACACAAGCTGGAATCAAGATTGCCAGGAGAAATATCAATAACCTCAGATATGTAGATGACACTACCCTTATGGCAGAAAGTGAAGGGGAACTAAAAAGCCTCTTGATGAAAGTGAAAGAAGAGAGTAAAAAAGTTGGCTTAAAACTCAACATTCAGAAAACGAAGATCATGGCATCTGGTCCCATCACTTCATGGGAAATAGATGGGGAAACAGTGGAAACAGTGTCAGACTTTATTTTTTTGGGCTCCAAAATCACTGCAGATGGTGATTGCAGCCATGAAACTGAAAGACACTTACTCCTTGGAAGGAAAGTTATGACCAACCTAGATGGCATATTCAAAAGCAGAGACATTACTTTGCCAACAAAGGTCCATCTAGTCAAGGCTATGGTTTTTCCAGTGGTCATGTATGGATGTGAGAGTTGGACTGTGAAGAAAGCTGAGTGCTGAAGAATTGATGCTTTTGAACTGTGGTGTTGGAGAAGACTCTTGAGGGTCCCTTGGACTGCAAGGAGATCCAACCAATCCATTCTAAAGGAGATCAATCCTGGCTATTCTTTGGAAGGAATGATGCTAAAGCTGAAAGTCCAGTACTTCGGCCACCTCATGTGAAGAGTTGACTCATTGGAAAAGACTCTGATGCTGGAAGAGATTGGGGCCAGGAGGAGAAGGGGACAACAGAGGATGAGATGGCTGGATGGCATCACCGACTCAACGGACATGAGTTTGGGTGAACTCCAGGAGTTGGTGATGGACAGGGAGGCTTGGCGTGCTGCAGCTCATGGGGTCACAAAGAGTCGGACACGACTGAGCGACTGAACTGAACTGAACTGAACTGATATATTCTTTCTCACAGTGAAGTGCCAGATTTTGAGTGTGTTGCCAGAATTCCCCAGCTTCATAATTGACACCACTTTTTCCATTTTGACAGTATAGATTCTGTCTTGCTTTGGCAAAGACTGTTTGGCTTTGCATAGTGGAAAAACCTATTACTAAACCACTCCAGCCATAACTTGTGGTCTTATTCAACAACAGAGCCCTTTTATCAAACACAAGCTAAACGAGTCCTTCCTTCCTTTCCCCTATGTATTTTAGACACAGTCTCAGACTAGGCTAACAGCAAAATGAAAAAGGTTTGAAAACTATCTGTTAAATACTGAGTAAATCATTAAGCTATATTTCAATTATCCAGAGTATTATTACCCAATCTAGAAGGAAAATGTCTAAACTTTATACTTGGAATCACTATCAGGAAATAACAGAAGATGATGTGAATTTGTTAGAGGAAAGAGTACCAAACTTGAATTCATGACCAATGTGCATTTATATTTTTCGCATTCCCAGAATTAATCAATGTCCACAGTCTGTTTTGATAACTCTGTCTTGAGTATTTGCTTATCCTTCCAACAAGATGGAGAAATGCCCACAGGATGAGAACTGAATGTTGAACAGGTTACTCCTGAGTCATGGGTTTTACACTGAATGTGTCACATTATCGTGTCTCCTTTATGATCACTATCATATGCATTTGTACAATGTGTCACGTGCACAGGGTCACAGTCTGGTTACAGAAGAAAAGATGTCTCTGTATGAAACCATCAGATTTATCTAGGAATTCAACATACACCTATAACCCACAATCTACAAATATCCATCAACTGAATCCCTGTGGATGAGTACTCTGCGAAGGAAAGCATCATTCAAATTCTAGTCAGTATGCAACTGGCTGCACTCAAAGTTCCTCTAGGGAAGCGATAAACTTATTCATTTTCATAGCACCAGAATCTAAGAATCAAAGGAGATTTGTTTATTGGCTGAACAAACTTAATTAAATTTCACCTCTTAGGCTAAGTAGCAGAGGGCTATTGATTCTAGCCCAGATTTTAAATAAATCATGTGTCTGGATATAAAGACTTAAAATGCAAGGTTCTGTTTCATTTTTAACAACCATTACTTAAATGATGCATTATTGCCTTAAATAAAAAGGTATTTATTAAGTACAGCATATAACTATGGTATTGGAATTGCACCAAGAACTCCAGAAAAGCTGACAATATAAATGTTTTTTTAAAAGCTGAATTTAATTCAATAATAGATCATACCTATAAATTGATCATATGAATTAAATAAAATGTTCACATTTTGGATTACGCTTATTTATTTTGTCCTAAATGAAAGGTAAAATGCATGGTCTAAGTAACGTTCATGTAAATAAGTTGGGACTATCACAGGGAGATTTAAATCATGAAGTTTGGTATTATACTTATAGCATTATGGGGGAAAATAAAACCAAATCATGACCTTTCACAGGACTGCTACTGCTAAGTCACTTTAGTCGTGTCCGACTCTGTGCAACCCCATAGATGGCAGCCCACCAGGCTCCCCTGTCCCTGGGATTCTCCAGGCAAGAACGCTGGAGTGGGTTGTCATTTCCTTCTCCAATGCATGAAAGTGAAAGGTGAAAGTGAAGTCACTCAGTCGTGTCTGACTCTTTGCAACCCCACGGATTGCAGCCCACCAGGCTCCTCCACCCATGGGATTTTCCAGGCAAGAGTACTGGAGTGGGGTGCCATTGCCTTCTCCTTTCACATGACAATTTAAGATAAATATTCCAAGATTTAAGAGAAAAGAAAATAGAAAACAAAAAATTTTGCAAAATTTAAAAATCATTTTCAGCCTAAGTGCTATCAGAAAGATAAAATCCAACCATACAATCTAATATTTCTCATTTACAAAATACCAACACTAACTTTAATTGTGCATTTTATGATTATTCAGTAAATCAGCAAATAAACAACAAAATATGATCCTTGTTTTAAATTTCATGCTTAATTAGTAGATTTCCTTCACTGTGTTCAGACACCAGTTCAGTTCAGTTGCTCAGTCGTGTCCGACTCTTTGAGACCCCATGGACTGCAGCACACCAGGCTTTCCTGTCCATCACCAACTCCCAAAGCTTGCTCAAACTCATGTCCATCAAGTTGGTGATACCATCCAACCATCTCATCCTCTGCCGTCCCCTTCTCCTGACTTCAATCTTTCCCAGCATCAGGGTCTTTTCCAATGAGTCAGTTCTTCACATCTGGTGGCCAGTGTATTAGAGTTTCAGCTTCAGCATCAGTCCTTCCAGTGAATATTCAGGACTGATTTCCTTTAGGATTGACTGGTTTGATCTCCTTGCAGTCCAACGGACTCTCAAGAGTCTTCTCCAATACCACAGTTCAAAAGCATCAATTCTTCGACATTCAGCTTTCTTTATAGTCCAACTCTCACATCCATACATGACTACTGGAAAGACCATAGGTTTGACTAGATGGACCTTTGTCAGCAAAGTAATGTCTCTGCTTTTTAAAATGTTGTCTAGGTTTAATATGCTGACCCAGACTTGCCTGTGAACGTCCAGGAGTCTCCAGTGGAGCCATAGGTCAGCACTATTCAGACATGGGCAAGATGTCTTATACCCATGCTCCATGTATAACTTCATGGGTAAATAATAGCATTATATGTCCTTCAGTCTCTGCCAACATGCTCACTGAATGCTTTTCCCATAATCTTCACAAAATATGTACAATGCTCATATATTTTCCTTCTATAAGAATTTAGTTTCAGTTTCAGAAAATAGTACACAGCAAACTTTAATCTATAACTTCAATAAAATGAAAATGTAAGTTCTGTAACTTTTCAAGATCAAATATGATCATGTCACCTCAGTATTCAATTAAATACATACATGCATTCATACTCACACTAAAAAAGAATTGGATTGTGTGGAAGTAATAGTATATGCATATTTTACTGAATAATGCAATAGAAAATTGCATTTATTATAAGCATTTTAGAGCACAAAATTACATATTTTTAAAATAATATGTATGTATTGAAATGTTTTTGTTTGCTTTAAAGTATATATATGAACTGTAGTTAATATCATCTCAAAACTAAAATCTCATGTTGCCACTTCAAACATCCAGGTTTAAATAAAGGGAGAGTACAGCTTTGAAAAATAATATTTCAAGGCAGTTTAATTTTGAACCAGTTACCTTTGTAGTGAAGGGTATTTATTCATTTGGCCCTAGCAAACAGATGGACAGTGATGGAGGAAACCAAACTCCACCACAAATCTACACATTAAATGGAAAGAAACTGCTTTACCAACTGTCTTTGCAGCTTAACTGTTCAAGGTGCTAAAATGGGCCTGTAACACATGCCCACACACATCTGGGATTAGATTGTACAAATACACCTGAGGATAAACGTCCTTATTTACAGAATTTGAGCAAAGCAGAGGCCAGGCTTCAATACCCAAAGACACTAGGTCTTTGTGGGGCCTGAGATTTGGAAAGCTAAGTACGATGTGAAAATGTAATTCTGAGACTTTAATAACAGAACTGAAACTGTGTAAGTTTCTCCTTGTTTAAACCCTTATTCTAGGAATAGCCCAGGGAAATAGGAAAGAAAATGAAGATTTACAGATAATAAAAATGAGGAATTTTTTACTACTCTGTTTTTTAGTCATATGAGTAATATAACATATATATCCAATTCCTATGTCTAATTGCAAATAAAACATTTTTAAATAACTTTGAGTATTTCAGATTTTACTTAGAGAAAAGAAAATGATTTCATAAGATATACATCACTTTGAGCCATATTATATCTATATCTATCTATGTTTATTTCTAAAGTATGAAAGGCAAAACTTCAGCAATTTTAGAAAAAAATTATATAATTATAACCTTGAAATATAAATAAATTTTAAACAAGACTCAAAAAGCACAAAGTATGACACAAAATGGTGATATATTTGACTAAAAAGTGTAAGAGATACTATAAACAATATTCCAAATAATGAAAAAATTAGAAACAGATATTTTCAAAGCTATATCATATGAAGTACCAGTACTCAAGCATAGCAAAAAACCTTCTAAAAATCAATACTAAAAATATAAATTATGTAAACAAAAATTTTAATAAATGTGAAAATCCAAATGGCCAATGAATATTCATAATCAAGGAAACAATTATTTAAAATATTAATTAAATACATTTTAATATCCTTAATAACAAAACTTGAAAATCTATAACTGCCAATCAATGGGTAAGTGCATATATATATGTATATAGTGGTATGTCTATAATGGAATGCCCTATATAGTCTATAATGGAATAATATCCATCAGTAAAAGTGTATAAACTCTAAGCAGAAATTTTAAGAAACATATGAAAAATTATTTGCACAAGTGTATATGACACATATTATACAGAATTCAAAGAATGATGCATATTATGTATAAATTTGTACATAAGGAGAAAACATAGAAAATATATAATAATAATTGATACTAAATTCAGGAGTTTGTTTATATCTAGGTACAGAAAAAAGAGAAAGGAAAGGAAAGGGGGATTAGAAAGGTTTATTCAAGGCTTTTAAATCATATTTGTGATATTTTATTACACTTCTATAAAATTTTAAATTAGATACACTAAATGTCTAGGCTTTTCAGCATAACCAGGCTCTAGTTTAATGAAAACCATGCATCCTCACTTCAAGTGTTTTAACTTCACCCTCAGGCAGGTATACAGAGCTCACACTCTTACCGCAGTAATCAGATAAAGTGGAGTTCACTGTATCTAGTAAGAGACAAGAAACTTTCCCAAAAAGCTCCAGCAGATGCCTTCTCACATCTCATGAACATAAATAAAGACTACAGCTTTAATCAGTCCAGTGGTCAATGGATTAAAAAAGAAACTGACAAGTCATCAAAAAGGGGGTATCAGGTAAATCTATTATGTGACAGGTAAAGAAATAGTTAAAAGTACAAGTCATGAGACTTTTCTGTATTTCAATGGCTAATTCAAAGCAAAGCCAAGTAATTGCTGACACTTCAGAACAAAGTCATCCTTAACACAAAGAAACTTCTTAAATTTTCACAATAGCTACCAATCTTTGACCTTGCTATGAGTATCTCAACTTAAAAAGGGTACTCATAAAATATTACATGTTGATAGAAAATATATTTTAATGATGGAAACACTGAGTTAAGTTGCAAAGGTAAATTCTTTGAATTAGGACTACTGTTGAGATAAAACAATACTGTGTTATGCTTAGTCGCTCAGTTGTGTCTGACTCTTTGTAACCCCACAGACTGGAGCCCACCAGGCTCCTCTGTTGTTGGGGATTTTCCAGACAAGAATGCTGGAGTGGGTTGCCATGCCCTCCTCCAGGGGATCTTCCCAACCCAGGGATTGAACCCAGGTCTCTCACATTGCAGGCAAATTCTTTACTGCCTGAGCCACCAGGGGAGCCCTAAAGCAATATTAGAGATCTAGAACACTTTAAAGTATTTACATGAAAGATAAACACTAATTGGTGAAAGAAAAAGATTCTTAAAGGGAAATATCAAATTCACATTAGGACACTTTGAGAATAAAGTGATTTCTCACATTACTAATTTAAAAAGGAAATCACAAATATAGTAGCTATCTTAGGTTTTTGTAACTATCCAAGAGTTTAATTTTTAGAATTATTAATTTAATTTATTTAATTATCTCATACTATTCCAGAAAACAGAGTAAGACATCTTTAGAAGTTAGCATTTATCACTGAGACTATGGAATATTACACAGAAAACATATTAATAAAATATCAATAATATAACACAATATGTCCACATGCCCTATAAAATAATAATAATCATGAAAATCCAAAGTTAATTATTAGCTAAGATATATACTGTCTCGTTTAAACAATAATTTATGTTCTACCAAGGGTGAATCACTAAGAGAGTGGGCAACAAAGAAAAAGGAAAGATATACAATGCGTAAACTAGTTGTGTTTCAAATTACTTTTGAAGCAATCATTGCAAAAGATTATGGTTCCATCATTTGCTAAAAGCCTGTTTCCCTAAAGCCACAATATAAAAAAGTTATTATTTACTATGATTCAAACACTTCATATAATGTATTGGTTGATGTAATATATGTCAAGACAAAATAAAATAAAACAAAGTATAACAAACGGGCTGGTCCTGAACATAGCATTTTACAATTTGGTCATGTCGATTGTCAATTTAGTCAAGAATATTTACTAAGCATCCACTGTGTTCTAAAAGTTATTTTGCATTTCACTCCCCAGGTATACAAGTATTTTTTCATTTTAATAAGTAGAGTGTTTTGATTTGAAATTTATATTTGAAAGAGAGTGTTTTAGAAGCAGCATATAGATGTCAAGTGAGGTAAGTATGCTACCCAAATTTACAGAAGAGGGGAATGATATCTTCATTAGTATGTATGCTAAAACTATAACATACTATAATGCCTTGGTTATACTAGTTTATCTTCTCAGACATTTTGATGATGAAAATGATAGACATCCAAAATACCATATAAAGATTCAAGCTGTCATACTGCATAAGGAAAAAAAACTCTGATAGCAATCTTAGGATTCCTTTTTCTCTTAAACACATCAAATAGAAACATAAGCTACTCTTGCAAAACTATTTTAGCATGTCTCTTAAAGAAGACACCGTTCTAAAACTTTTATTTTATCTTGTTTTTTTAAAGAATCAAGATAATTCATTCAAAACACTTTTTATACAATTTGCAATGGTATTAATCTCTATGAGTTTACTATTTTAAAATAAAAATACTATTATTAGACTGGTATTGAAATAATTTGGAATACTATTAGATTAAATCTAAAGAATACAAATTATATATAACCAGTGAGGATCAGAGAAGCCTTCTTCATGGTCTACTACTATGCATCAGAACTGTGATGAATAATTATGATTATATATACATATACACTCATTTTTATTCATAGTAATAATAATACCTAATCTTAACTGAATGGTCATTATGAGACAGGGACTTGAACTTATAGTCAAGATCTTGTTCCACCTTCACCAAACAATTCCCAATTTCTCCTTCTCCATTTTACAGTTACATAAACTGGAACCTGGGGAGATGGCAGATCTAGAAGCAGCTACATACTAATACGAACTCAGACATGTTTGACCTCAAACTCGCCCCCAAACAGTTCAAGCATCAATTTCAGCTGTTGAGAATCCTAGGTATATTAGTTACCTCTCAAAAGTTTGAAGATCTCTGAAAAAAGCAAAATTTTCTAAAACTTTAACACTGAATCAGTCACTACAAAATGAGCATAAAAGTATTACCAATAATTACAGAATTAGGATAAAAGAAAACACTGGGCTTCCCTGGTGGCTCAGAGGTTAAAGCATCTGCCCGCAATGCGGGAGACCTAGGTTCGATCCCTGGGTTGGGAAGATCCCCTGGAGAAGGCAATGGCACCCCACTCCAGTATTCTTGCCTGGAGAATCCCATGGACAGAGGAGCCTGGTGGGCTACAGTCCATGAGATCGCAAAGAGTCAGGCATGACTTCACTTTCACTTTCACTGACAAAATACTTGATGTAAACAGGAAAATGAGGCAAACCCCTCTCCAGCCATTCACTATTTCCTAGTAAAAAAGTTAAGTGTCCCAATTAGTTCAGGACAGAAAAATAGCAGATGGATAGAGTAACATAGGCACAAACTACCATAGGCATTTAAAAGCAAGAGAAGAGCGCAAAGGGGCAAAATCAAGAAACTGCCAGATCTCAAAGGATCCAGGCAGGGAGAGGCTGGGACATGAGGGCTTGCTCAGGTAACAGAATATTTGACAATGAGATTTATTGTTTGTTTATATTCTATTGAGAGGAAAACATTCTTATAGTCAAGTGTTTTCTCAAAATCATGACTTAGAATATGGAGCAAAAATAATAGCTGAAAGGAGCATGAGAGAGAAGATACCTCTTAAAAATGTACTAAAAGGGTAGATATTGTTTTCTAATCACAAATGAAAATAGTAAGTAAAAAGGGCAAGAGGAAAATTCTGGAGGTAATGGATATGTTTATGGCATTGATTATGATACTAATTTCAAGTATATGATACAAACATATACTTATCTCCAAAGTCATTAAGTTGTATACATTAAATATATATACGTATCTTTTTCTATGCCCCAATCAGTAATCCTGAAGAAGCTGAAGTTGAACGGTTCTATGAAGACCTACAAGACCTTTTAGAACTAACACCCCAAAAAGATGTCCTTTTCATTATAGGGGACTGGAATGCAAAAGTAGGAAGTCAAGAAACACCTGGAGTAACAGGCACATTTGGCCTTGGAATACGGAATGAAGCAGGGCAAAGACTAATAGAGTTCTACCAAGAAAATGCACTGGTCATAACAAACACCGTCTTCCAACAACACAAGAGAAGACTCTACACATGGACATCACCAGATGGTCAACACTGAAATCAGATTGATTATATTCTTTGCAGCCAAAGATGGAGAAGCTCTATACAGGCAGCAAAAACAAGACCAGGAGCTGAGTGTGGCTCAGACCATGAACTCCTTCTTGCCAAATTCAGACTTAAATTGAAGAAAGTAGGGAAAACCACTTGACCATTCAGGTATGACCTAAATCA
>NW_011494807.1:775249-775661 GCF_000754665.1 Bison bison bison | reverse complement strand
AGTTGCCAGTCCAGGTTCAATGCACGATGCTGGATGCTTGGGGCTGGTGCACTGGGACGGCCCAGAGGGATGGTATGGGGAGGGAGGAGGGAGGAGGGTTCGGGATGGGGAACACATGTATACCTGTGGCGGATTCATTTTGATATTTGGCAAAACTAATACAATTATGTAAAGTTTAAAAATAAAATAAAATTAGAAAAAATAAGAAAGCCTTCTTCAGCGATCAATGCAAAGAAATAGAGGAAAACAACAGAATGGGAAAGACTGGGGATCTTTTCAAGAAAATCAGAGATACCAAAGGAACATTTCATGCAAAGATGAGCTCGATAAAGGACAGAAAGATATTAAGAAGAAGTGGCAAGAATACACAGAAGAACTAATCAAAAAAGGTCTTCATGAACTAGATAATCAC
>NW_011494807.1:774764-775149 GCF_000754665.1 Bison bison bison | reverse complement strand
AAAGCTATGGTTTTCCTTGTGGTCATGTATGGATGTGAGAGTTGGACTGTGAAGAAGGCTGAGTGCCGAAGAATTTGATGCTTTTGTTTGTTTTTTTTTTCTTCATAACTTTTTTTAATGGGTCTCAAATTCTGTGACAGATTTTTGGTCAAGTTGTTTTCATTAAAAAGTACTGATTTTAAAAACTAATAACTTAAACTGCCACACACAAAACATATGGTCCACAAAAACACTCTCCTTTCCTTCTGAAGGTTTTACGATGCATTGTTATCATTAACCAGTCTTTTACTATTAAACTTAAATGGCCAATTGAGACAAACAGTTCTGAGACCGTTCTTCCACCACTGATTAAGACTGGGGTGGCAGGTATTGGGGATAATATTCA
>NW_011494807.1:774226-774664 GCF_000754665.1 Bison bison bison | reverse complement strand
AAGCAGAAGATATTAAGAAGAGATGGCAAGAATACACAGAAGAACTGTACAAAATAGATCTTCATGACCTAGATAATCACGATGGTGTGATCACTGATCAAGAGCCAGACATCCTGGAATGTGAAGTCAAGTGGGCCTTAGAAAGCATCACTACAAACAAAGCTAGTGGAGGTGATGGAATTCCAGTTGAGCTATTCCAAATCCTGAAAGATGATGCTGTGAAAGTGCTGCACTCAATATGCCAGCAAATTTGGAAAACTCAGCAGTGGCCACAGGACTGGAAAAGGTCAGTTTTCATTCCAATCCCAAAGAAAGGCAATGCCAAAGAATGCTCAAACTACTGCACAATTGCACTCATCTCACACGCTAGTAAAGTAATGCTCAAAATTCTCCAAGCCAGGCTTCAGCAATAGGTGAACCATGAACTTCCTGATGTTC
>NW_011494807.1:773789-774126 GCF_000754665.1 Bison bison bison | reverse complement strand
TTTAACTTCTATGCAGAGTACATCATGAGAAACACTGGACTGGAAGAAACACAAGCTGGAATCAAGATTGCCGGGAGAAATATCAATAACCTCAGATATGCAGATGACACCACCCTTATGGCAGAAAGTGAAGAGGAACTAAAAAGCCTCTTGATGAAAGTGAAAGTGGAGAGTGAAAAAGTTGGTTTAAAGCTCAACATTCAGAAAACGAAGATCATGGCATCCGGTCCCATCACTTCATGGGAAATAGATGGGAAAACAGTGGAAACAGTGTCAGACTTTATTTAATTGGGCTCCAAAATCACTGCAGATGGTGACTGCAGCCATGAAATTAAGA
>NW_011494807.1:772026-773689 GCF_000754665.1 Bison bison bison | reverse complement strand
CTTCCACCACTGATTAAGACTGGGGTGGCAGGTATTGGGGATAATATTCATTTAGCCTTCTGAGCTTTCTGGGCAGACTTGGTGACCTTGCCAGCTCCAGCTGCCTTCTTGTCCACTGCTTTGATGACACCCACAGCGACTGTCTGTCTCATGTCACGCACAGCAAAACGGCCTATGAAAAACAAACATTGTATTACCATTAGAGACATTTTTCAAACCTTTAAGTTTACTTCTAAAACTTAAGTTTTAAATTACAGCAGAAAAACATCCTTACCCAGGGGAGGATAATCAGAGAAGCTCTCGACACACATGGGCTTGCCAGGAACCATATCAACGATGGCAGCGTCACCAGATTTCAAGAATTTAGGGCCATCTTCCAGCTTTTTCCCAGAACGACGATCAATCTTTTCCTTCAGCTCAGCAAACTTGCAAGCAATGTGAGCTGTGTGACAATCCAGCACAGGTGCATATCCAGCACTGATTTGGCCTGGATGGTTCAAAATAATCACCTGAGCTGTGAAGCCAGCAGCTTCCATGGGTGGATCATTTTTGCTGTCACCAGCCACATTGCCACGACGGACATCTTTGACAGACACGTTCTTGATGTTAAAGCCCACATTGTCCCCAGGAAGGGCTTCACTCAATGCTTCATGGTGCATTTCTACAGACTTCACTTCAGTTGTTACACTGACTGGAGCAAAGGTGACCACCATGCCAGGTTTGAGAACGCCAGTCTCCACACGACCCACAGGGACAGTACCAATACCACCAATTTTATAGACATCCTGGAGAGGCAAACGCAAGGGTTTGTCAGTTGGGCGAGTTGGTGGCAGGATGCAATCCAGAGCTTCAAGCAGGGTGGTTCCACTGGCATTGCCGTCCTTATGGGTGACTTTCCGTCCCTTGAACCATGGCATGTTAGCACTTGGCTCCAGCATGTTGTCACCATTCCAGCCAGAAATTGGCACAAATGCTACTGTGTCGGGGTTGTAGCCAATTTTCTTAATGTAGGTGCTGACTTCCTTAACAATTTCCTCGTATCTCTTCTGGCTATAGGGTGGCTCAGTGGAATCCATTTTGTTAACGCCAACAATTAGTTGTTTCACACCCAGGGTGTAAGCCAGAAGGGCATGCTCACGGGTCTGCCCATTCTTGGAGATACCGGCTTCAAATTCACCAACAGCAGCAGCAACAATCAGGACAGCACAGTCAGCCTGGGATGTGCCTGTAATCATGTTTTTGATGAAGTCTCTGTGTCCTGGGGCATCAATGATGGTAACATAGTACTTGCTGGTCTCAAATTTCCACAGGGAGATATCAATGGTGATACCATGCTCACGTTCAGCTTTAAGTTTGTCCAAGACCCAGGCATATTTGAAGGAGCCCTTTCCCATCTCGGCAGCCTCCTTCTCGAACTTTTCAATTGTTCTCTTGTCGATCCTGCCACATTTGTAGATCAGATGGCCAGTCGTGGTAGACTTCCCTGAATCTACGTGCCCAATGACAACGATGTTGATGTGGGTCTTCTCCTTTCCCATTTTGACTTAGGTTTAATGGTGGTTTTCACGACACCTGTGTCCTGGCGGCAACCCCGTTGCGAACTGTGGTGTTGGAGAAGACTCTTGAGAGTCCCTTGGACTGCAAGGAGATCCAACCAGTCCAT
>NW_011494807.1:764337-771926 GCF_000754665.1 Bison bison bison | reverse complement strand
ACAGCTGCAAGGAGATCCAACCAGTCCATTCTGAAGGAGATCAGCCCTGGGATTTCTTTGGAAGGAATGATGCTAAAGCTGAAACTCCAGTACTGTGGCCACCTCATGCGAAGAGTTGATTCATTGGAAAAGACTCTGATGCTGGGAGGGATTGGGGGCAAGAGGAGAAGGGGACAACAGAGGATGAGATGGCTGGATGGCATCACTGACTCAATGGACGTGAGTCTGAGTGACCCCCGGGATTTGGTGATGGACAGAGAGGCCCGGCGGGCTGCGATTCATGGGGTAGCAAAGAGTCGGACATGACTGAGCGACTCATCTGATCTGATCTGATCTTTTTCTAAGTCAATCATGTTTCAGTAAAGTGTTTACAAAGTACTAGCTGATTATCCTAGATAAGAAATCAAATAAATCAACTATGAATCACAGAAACGGTTTTGAGTAGAGAAGGAGGACATGATTACTATCATGGATAAGGGAAAACTATTATTAGCTTAAAGGTATCTTTTGGCAGGCAAATTAAGAACCCGATCCCGTTCCACTTGTTGCCATTTGGCCAGTAAGTCTAAGGATCACCACCCTATACCCATATCCTCAGACTAAACCAGTGTAAATGGCAATAAATTTTGTATTGTGCTGGACATTCCTATATTTTGAAACCTTACGGACATTTTCCTTAGAATAGGCTACATTACATTCAATTGATAAGGGGAAGTAGATAGAGATGGGAAAGAGAGTAGCATCTGCAAAGGTGAGAAAGTTGGAGCTAATAACCAACATTCAGAAAATTAGGCATGTTTCTGGTCAGTTGGAACATACATTTTTTAAAGCATAAGATACATTTCAGAAAGTGTCTTTTATAAAGAGCCTTGCAAAATTAGGCAAATGAGCTTACTTTTTATTCTTTATTAAAATACAAAGCTTAGTTATTTATTCTATAACAACCCTATGAAGTGGGTTTTGCTATTATCCATATTTTATAGAGGATAAAACTGAAGCCGAGAAAGGCTAAACAATTTAAGGTCACATTGCTAGGAAATGGCAGAGCCAAGATTCTAATCCAGGATGTTTACTGGGACTTCTCTCTTTAGTAAAATAACATTATTAGAACTGGGTTTTAGTATAAATAACATATGGATCCTATGTTAGACATAGAGGGAAGGACTAGATTGTCCAAATATTTTCTAAAAGAGCAAAATAAAGGAGAGCAAAAGATAAATATCCTAATATTTAGGCTGAGAGTTGCTTAACATATTACATTCAAGATAATTTTGCACATATCAATTTAAAATGTATTTTTGTATTTCATTTCATCTTGGAGAGGAAACTTCAAGATAACAGGACTACCAGAACTGAAGGTAATGTGTTAACATGTATCTGAAACATATATGCTCATCTTGAAATACTAATCTGAACTGTAGCGGAAATTCTCAATGAAATGTAAATAATTAGGAAGACAAACAAAAATTAAGCTTTATTTTCAACCAAAGAGAAACACCCGGTCAGTTCTTCATTTTCTGAAACGAGCAAAATGTTCTTAAGACTGTTATGTACTGATGTGCGCTGCTGTCCTCTGACTTAAAATTTAAATAGTAAAAAATTAGACCTCCTTCAATAAACCATCAAGTACAGGAGTGGAATTGACTTATCTGTCTTGTTTTTATTTAGCATTGCAGAGTCCATTGATGGTTAAGCTGTTTCAACAATTGAATCTTTCGTTTTTCCATGGGGGAAAGGTAAACACATTGTTGTTTTATTTTAGAGAATACTTTTAAGAGACTGAGGACAACAGTAGGCCAATATGGTGGGGTGGAAAGGCTAGGAGCTTGGATTCCATCAGGGAACGTTTCAGTCCCACTCTGCCCACATCGTGATGGAAATGACCTCTGCTTCACAGATCTCCCTCTTTACCAGGGCACTTCCATCCTGTAGAGAAATCACCTATTCTCATGTCTCTTTCTTTTGGTAGATACAGTGCAGGACAGAGAGGACCTTGTTCATTTTTATACTTGCAACATACAATGGTTGGTCCATAACAGATACTTAATGTCAAGTTAGATCCATAACCCAGTCAGGATAACCTTTGAAACTTGCAACAAATTCCTGGAATGCCTGGGTTAAATGCCTAAATTGATTACAGCAGCTAGGCCAATGGGTCGAGTATCCTCCCTAATATTAGGCAACTCGTGGATGGCCTCCAGACAGAGTGCCCAGTACTTCAGAGGTAGTTTCCATCCGAACAACAAATAACATCATTCTGATATAATCCACCAATCTCCAGAGTTGTCTTTGTGCCAGGCAACTAATCTTTAGCCTTGACAGTTGAACATGTCCAAATGTCATGAGATTTACAAACAACTGCAATGCCATTCTTGACAGTTATTTCATCTTTGACACAATTATTTTATTTTTTAAATCTGTTTCCAGTCATATGCCATGAAGTAAATTCCTATTTTCTCAGAACAAATACTCACCAAAATGTACAGGCTAAAGAAAAACAAAAATAAAGTCTCCTCTTGTGAGTTGGCCTAGTCCCTGTCGTGCTTAATAAAGTATCTTCTGGAGACAAGTGTGACTCATTGCTTCCTACCTGGCTTGCCAGGCCCTGGCAAGTTTTAGAACCCTCAGATGGAACGGCAGATTGTATTTTCTAAGCATGGTGATACATACACATACACGAACACATATCCCTTCCTGCACAGTTCAATAAAAATGTGATGGCAATCCTCCAGTGAAATGTGAGGTCTAGGGTCTCTCTGTTTTCAAACTGGGTGGAGTTTAATAACTACCTTAATCAATAATATGTAGGGGATGTGGTGCTCAATGATTTCTGAGGCTAGGTAATAAAAAGCAAAAGGACCTCAGACTAGATCACCCTCTGACTTAAGACACTTGCTCTTGGAACCCAGCCACCATGTTGTAAGGAATCCCAGGCTAAATGAAGCGGTCCTAGGTAGGCATACCAACAATAGCTATAGCAGGCTCCCAGGGCCAATCTGTGTGTGGATGAGACTTAAGTAGTCCCAACCTCCAATGTGTGAATCTTCCAGCTGAGACCCATGGAAACCACCAGAGGTAATGGATGAATATGGCTGTTTTAAGTCATCAGGTTTTGGAAATATTTGTTATTCAGCAACAGATAATGAAAATTGATTTGGCAGGATGCCTAACTTTTGGAATGTCCATTTACAATTATACTTAAGACCATTTTAGATCTCTCACATTTTGGGGGCATTTTTTAATTGAGAGATGATCTGGAAATAACCATTCTGAATTTTATATTCCCATACCAAATATCACCAATTATGGAAGAAATAAGAAAATGAATCAGAATGTACTGTCCTAAATATCTTAACTGCTTGATAAAAAACTCCAGATTATTGTTAAAGGCCTTCACAGTATGTCCTCATCCATTTTGTCACAGGTATTTCTTCAACAGAGTTTGTTCTCACTGGTTATTTTTAAAAATGTAGTTCTTTCCATTTTTAATGACACATGAATATTTTTGGCAAAAAATGCACAACACTGTAAACCCCAGGTATGCTTTATTCTCTCACAGTGAAATCTTTCCCATTTATTTGATTTTAAATCCATTCAAAAATTTCTCTGAAACACATTTTTGTTCACTCAGTTTTCATTCTTAGATTTCACTCCTCATCCCACCTTTAACCTATGGCCAACTCAAACCTATGGTTCTTTACCCAGTCACCCACCAACAGATACATCAAATAGTCTACAAACTTGTCCTAGAATGTGCCAATCAGAAGATCTCCTTCTTATCCGCTAAATAGCACACTCCTGAAGTCAAAATAAGTCAATTTACTTTTTTAATATGGGCTTCCCTGGTGGCTCAGATGGTAAAGAATCTGCCTCCATTGCAGGAGACCTGGGTTTGATCCCTGGGCTGGGAAGATCCCCTGGAGAAGGGAATGGCAACCTACTCCAGTATTCTTGCCTGGAGAATCCCCGTGGACAGAGGAGCCTGGCTGGCTACAGTCCATAGGGTTGCAAAAAGTCAGACATGACTGACTATGCTACTAAACATAGAACCTTTTTAATTGTTTGCCTTTTCTTATATGATTCAGTTTTTCCATCTATAAAATAGGGATGATAATTGTACCTGGCTCCAGAGTTGCTGTATTAATTGAAAATATAAGCATTTTAGAGGTCAGTATATACCTGTAATTCTTATATTTACATCTTATGTTCATATTTGTATTCAGGCTTTTAGTGAGTAGGTTTCTTCCTCACTGTACCATTGTGTTCATTTACTTAATATTCATTATATGTGATTATCCACAGTTGGAGAAGGTCAGGATGTTAAACCATTAAATTATTTATTGACATTAAACATATTCAAATTCAAAGGATGCCTACTGTTTAAAATGCAGCCATAAAACTAGAAAAATCAGCCTCTTCCAACATTCCATATAGATTTAAATTTTGACAGACTACATGAATATTAGGAAACCAAGATACAATTGAGGGTATAATTAGAACAAAAAACAAAATTTTAGAAACTAGAACTTCCTCTGCTATAAGTTCAGTGAACAGTCTTTTCCCCAGGAATACTATAGCCCTTTCTCTCAAATTTAAAGGGGTGAAGAGGTGCAAGACCAAAATAATAATAATAATAATAATAATAATATGCTTTGATAATCTCTCTGGACTCAAAACTCCATAGATGATTTTGAAAACCAAGTCAGGTGTGTGATTTACACTTCAGTAATATGATGATGAAAGTCTAAGTAACTAAAGGTGATAAGAAGTGACATAAAATAAAAAATTTATGAACACGGTGCTTACTTTGTGAAAGAGTTAATCTTCATTTGAATATTCCTAATACGTATTGATAAAAGACTTACTTGCAATGTCTAAAGAAGAATTAAAAAAAAAAATAGGTGTCACAGTTGTAGGAAAGAATCTTATCAGTATTCTAAGATTTTTGGAAAGTTAACACTGAGATGCTCTATCTTAAAAATAAATGATGTACAATTTATCACAAGGAAATTTACTGTGGAAGAGTGAAAAGGCTTGGATGTTAAGGGTTTTTAAAATTTATTTTCAGGGTAGCAATTCTATATAAGAGGGTAGTTGTTAATAACATCCTTGGGGAGGGAGGAGGGAGGAGGGTTCAGGATGGGGAACACATGTATACCTGTGGAGGATTCATTTCGATATATGGCAAAACCATTACAATATTGTAAAGTTAAAATATAAAATAAAATTTAAAAAAAAATTGTCAAGAGTCTACTATTTTAGAAGTTTGCATAAAATAATTATTCAGAGATATAAGACTAATTCAAAACTGGGAAAAAATTGTGTGGATACTGGTGTTCATATTTGTAGTGTGTATCAGAGAGAACAACTAAATGCTTTCAACAAACATAAGTATGTTGTGGGTTCATTTTCTTAACATATTATACCACATAAACGTGTTTACAAAGATTTATAATAACTCGGAAAATACTGAAGGTAAATGTTCAGTGAGAAAATTTTGTTTTTGTTTGTGTGACATGCAGTCTGGCATGTGGGATTTTAGTTCCCTGACCAGGGGACTGAACCCCGGCCCCCTGCATTGGTAGCACAGAATCTTAATCACTGGACCACCAGGGAAATCCCAAGTGAGGAAATAAAATAACTAAAGTGCATGTATAATAGGAACACAATCAAGCAAATTTACATATAGCATAATAACTAAGGGAAAATATAAAAGAGGTCCTATAGTTTGTGGCTGTCTGACTGACTTTTTCCATATTTTCTGTTATTTTACCAAATATTTTATAATAAAAAATATATTTTACAATGAAATATTTTAAAATTAATTTTCTTTTTTATCTTATCCTCACTTCCCTCTTTCTCTTTATTCTATCTCTTTTCTTCATTCATAAGTTGGCATACCAATTAAGAGTTTGGTTTCTGAATTACTCAAAAATTGCATTTAAATTATACCTCAAGTCACTTTCTACTGGGCTTTCCACATGGCACTAGTGGTAAAGAATTCATCTGCCAATGCAGGAGACTTACGAGACTCGGGTTCAGTCCCTGGCTTGGAAGAACCCCTGGAGGAGGAAAGGCAACCTATTCTAGTATTCTTGCCTGGAGAATTCCCATGGACAGAGAAGCCTGGTCGGTGACACATCCATAGAGTCGCAGAGTCTGGTACGACTGAAGTGACTTAGCATGCACATACACTTTCTACCAGTGTGAGTTTATGTAAGTTGGTAATGTCCTAGTTTTCTAAATCTGTACAAATTAGCATAACAATAGCATTTCCATTTCTGATTGCTGGAAAATTGAGACAACAATACTAAAACTCTTGGCATGGTGCCTACTATTACATGGCCATTACTTAACAGATGAGACCTGTTACTCTGCAGTTTCCGACCTGTCATTCCTCCTTCTGTGTCCTTATTTACCTCCCTTTTGAGAAGTTCCCTGGTGGCTCAGATGGTAAAGTGTCTGCCTACAATTCAGGAGACCTGGGTTGGATCCCTGGGTTGGGAAGATCTCCTGGAGAAGGAAATGGCAACCCATTCCAGTATTCTTGCTTGGAAAATCCCATGGACAGAGGAGCCTGGTAGGCTGCAGTCCATGGGGTTGCAAAGAGTCGGACACGACTGAGCAACTCCACTTTTGGTTCTCTTTAAGAAGTTCAATATTAACAAAAGCAGAAGGAACTTCAAATATTATCTAACTAAAGCAAACATTTGTGTGTTCTTTAGTGTTGCTCTGACATGTGTAAAAAGATTTGAGAGCAGTTCCAGGGAACAGTGCTTTCTAAAAACATCATGGAGAGGTCAGTGTTTCAGAACAGAAGAAACCCACAAAATGAAAACTTATCTGGAAGAAAACAGTGGTACTATTTCTTTGTTCCTAATTGATTTTCTCAAACCTGAACTAATGTGCTAATCAAGTTACTGTCCATTGTGAACATGGATGGGCCAAGGTCATCCTCTAAACCTCAACAATACAGTTTCTCAAGCTTCGACATTTTTCAGTTTGCAGCCTTTGCTGACAGAGATTACGTATGCTAGTGACTTCTCAATATGAAAACTGCAGGAGTTTAAACAAGGACATTTGAGATGAAAATACAATACCTTTTGGCTTGGATTTCTTTGTTAAATATTTCAAAGCACATCCTTGGAACACACACTGCTTCTGTCTGTACACATAGCTATATATAGTTATGTGTGAATCATATTAGCGTGAAAGCACAAGAATATCCCATTATTCACCCATTTTGAACCATTTCCTGGAATTCACCCATGCTTATAAAAACAAAAAAAAAAAGAAGAATCTGCCAGCATAAGTAAACCAACTTTTTAAAAAACAGTGTCTGTATTGGAGAAACATAAGAAACTGAATGCATACAGAGAGAGGAATACAGAGAAGGATTATAAGGAACTGGCTTAGATGATTATGGAAGCCAGGAAGTCCTGCAATCTGCAGTCAGTAAGCTGAAAATGCTGGAAAGTTAATATTGTAGTTCTAACACCAGTCCAAAGGCATGGGAACCAGGAGAGCCAATACTGTAGGCTTCATTCCAAAAGCCAACAGACTGGAGGCCCAAGT
Source organism: Bison bison bison (assembly GCF_000754665.1). NCBI lineage: Eukaryota > Metazoa > Chordata > Mammalia > Artiodactyla > Bovidae > Bison > Bison bison. Next base: position 764,351 of record NW_011494807.1, on the reverse strand, counting down.
AAAACCAATTGTTC
>NW_011494807.1:744884-764237 GCF_000754665.1 Bison bison bison | reverse complement strand
ACCAATTGTTCAGTTCAAGTTCAAAAGCAGGAAAACAGCAACATCCCAGCTTAAACAGTCACTGATTTTAAAATTTAAAAATATTTTTCTGATTTCTCCAGGCAAGAATATAAGAACAAGTAACAGCATGATTAAGTAATAGCTCAATTTAGGATAATAATGGGAAAAGGATAGTGTATAGAAGTAGGCATTTTTCTTACTATCAGAAAGACTTTTTGTAAAAAATGTTAAGCTTTTTCTCTCAAAGGAGTCAATTCTGGGCATTACATTAGCTGTAACAAAGAATTAGCAAATTGAATCCAACAACACATAAAAAAGACCATGCATCATAACCAAGTTGGATTCATCCCAGGGTCACAGGAATGGTTCAACAATTTGCAAATCAATCAATGTGATACACCACATCCACAAAAGAAAAGATAAAATCACAAGATTATCAAAATTTAAAGACTTAGATATGACATGACCTCTAAAACTACTAGAAGAGAACAGAGGCAAAACATTCTCTGATATAATTCATAGCAATGCTTTTTTAGGTCAGTCTCTCAAGACAATAGAAATAATAGCAAAAGTAAACAAATAGGACCTAATCAAACTTACGAGCTTTTACACAACAATGAAACCATAAAGCAAAAAGACAACCTATGGACTGGGAAGAAATAGTAGCAAATGACATGACCGACAAGAGTTTAATTTCCAAAATATACAAACAGCTCAGACAACAGCAACAACAACAAAAACTTCCCCAATTAGGCAGATGACCTAAATAGACATTTTTGCAAAGAAAATATATAGATGGCCAATAGGCACATAAAAAAGATGCTCAACATCACTTATTATTAGAGACTTGCAAATTAAAGCTATAATGAGGTACCAGCTTATACAGGTCAGACTGGTCATCATTAAAAAGTTTATAAATAACAAATGCTGGAGAGGGTGTGGAGAAAAGAGAACTCTCCTATACTGTTGGTGGGAATGAAAATTGGTACAGTCACTATGGAAAACAGTATGGCATTCCTCAAAAAACTAAAAACGGAGTTGCCATATGATCCAGCAATTCCACTCCTAGGCATTTATCAGAGAAAACTTTAATTTGAAATGATACATTCACCTTGATGTTCAGAGTAGCACCATTTACAATAGCTGAAATACAGAAGCAACCAAAATGTCCATTGACAGATGAATGGATAAAGATGAGCACACACACACACACACACATGCGCATGTGTGCACACACACACAATGGAATACTATTCAGCCATAAAAAATGAAATTTGCAGCAACATGAATGGACCCAGAGATCAACTAGGTTAGATAAGTCAGAAAGAGAAAGACAAATTGCCACATAGTAGCATTTATATGTAGAATCTAAAATATGACACAAAGGAACTCATTTATGAAACAGAAATAGACTCACAGACATAGAGAACAGACATGTTCCCCCTTTGCCAAGGGAGAAGTAGATAGAGGAAGTCTAGACTGGGAGTCTGAGATTAGGAGGTAAACATTATTACACACAGAATGTATAAATAACAAATCCTATTGTATAGCACAGAGAGCTATATTCAATATCATATAATAAACCATAATGCATAAGAATATATAAATCTATATAAACATATATATGCATGACTTAATAACTTTGCTGTACATCAGAAATAACACAACACTGTAATTTAACTATACTTCAGTAAAAGTCTGGCAGGCAGGGCTTCCCTGGTGGCTCAGACGGTAAAGCGTCTGCCTGCAATGCGGGAGACCCAGGTTCTATTCCTGGGTAGGGAAAAATCCCCTGGAGAAGGAAATGGTAATCCACTCCAGCACTGTTGCCTGGAAAATCCCATGGACGGAGGAGCCTGATAGGCTATAGTCCATGGGGTCGCAAAGAGTCGGATACGACTGAGCGACTTCACTTAACTTCAGTAAAAAATAAATTTTAAAAAAGTTCTCGGAAAGAGATCTTAAAAAATGGGTCAATCAGAGGGTTAAACTAATTATGTTCCAATCTTCATTTTAGAAATTATCTCAAAATTACGTATGTATTTTATAAAAAGTTATACATACACACACACCTATATACATTACTCACAATGAGGAATAAGTACATCAATCGTTATCTTTATTTCATTAAATAAATTAAAGTTAGTAAAGGGAAGACAGCATTCAAGCCTTATAAGCTCTAGATTCTGCCTGCCTTTCCAAGTTGACTGCACAGATTAGATATATGACACTGGCCAAGTTATTTAACCTCATTAAATCTCTATTCTTCATCTGTAAAATGACAAGAGTAATTCCTATCTCAGTTTGCAGGAAAGATTCTTTCAGAGAATATGTGTAATAGAATTAGCATGGCACCTTCTTTTTCTTTGCCATCATGATGTAGAGGTGATATTACTACCATTAACATCATTGTCATTAGTATTAGCTAGTGAGTAATGGCACCCCACTCCAGTACTCTTGCCTGGAAAATCCCGTGGACGGAGGAGCCTGGTAGGCTGCAGTCCATGGTGTCGCTAAAAGGGTCGGACACGACTGAGCGACTTCACTTTCACTTTTCACTTTCATGCATTGGAGAAGGAAATGGCAACCCGCTCCAGGGTTCTTGCCTGGAGAATCACAGGGACGGGGGAGCCTGGTGGGCTGCCGTCTATGGGGTTGCACAGAGTCGGACACGACTGAAGTGACTTAGCAGCAGCAGCAGCAGCAGTAGTTTGTTACTCCAGAGAGTTCTAAGTCTGAAACTTTTCACTGTGCTCCTTAAAAAGTTTTACTAAGTTAGTGCAAGAGAAGGCTGATGCCTTGCCACAATGATATCAACAGCTCACACATAAATATATTCATAGACAAGGCAGGAAATATTAGTAAGATAGTAGATAATGCTGTGAACTATGACCAGCTGGGAAGTAGAAGCCCAAAGGCTTTCAAATTCAATTTTTTTCTTCATGCAACTGAAACTGGAATTTAGTCCTCTTGCCATTTGACGTAATAGTAAGAAAGCATTTTTAAACAAGTATTTAAATTCGAAGTGATGAAACCTTCTGTATATTTAACAGTGTCAGAAGGAGACAAATAGAAGCATATTCAATGACCAGAAACAACTCTAGTTGACATTCTTTAAATCATAGACATCAGCTTTGGCAAATACCCTTAAGTTGATACAAATGCCCAGGGCCATCCATTTGCCCCTGTTCAGATATTGAGGCCAGAAAGAGAACAGGGTGTTTCTTTTTGGCAGACAAGAGGAATTCTAGAAAGTGTATTAAGGGTTTGTCCATGCAAGCTTTCTCTTCTTGTTCCCAGGATTTTTTTTTTTTCCTTGCAGCCACTCATACGGGCTTTTGTTTCTATGGCTCAAACAAAATAGCTCCTATAAGGGTCATCAGCAATCTAGGCTCCAAGAAAATATTCAAGTTTCAGTCCTCATTTGTGTAATCAGTGTGTAACAAATTTGATTATTCCCTACTCCATCTAATGATTTCTCTAGGCTTCTTAGACATCATTTTCCCTTGGTACTTCTACATCACGACCTACTCTTGATTTCCTTGCTGGTTTCTCATCATTTCCTAATAATTACAAATATTTGCACTTCCCTTAGGCTCAGTAATTAGATTTCTCCTCTCCTCCACCTACTCTTCCTCTCTAAATGAAACTCATGCAGTCCCATTAATTTAAATACCATCTATACACAGATAGCCTCTGCCCAAAGCTTTCTCGTGAACTCCAGAACCATATACCTGACAGCCTATTTGATATGTCCACTGGGTTCTCAAACAAGCAACTCAAACTTGCCATGCACAAAATGAAAACTTACCATGAACTCTGATTTTCCTTCCCATAGTTTTCCCTATCTCAGTAAACTACTCTGTTTCTCTAGTTGTCTGGATCAAAAATCATGGGGCCATCCCTGATCCTTCTTTTTCTCTCAAACGCATATTTAATCCATTGGCCAAACCTAAACATTTAAAGCTATTTAGAATTAGTCACTTCTCATAGCCTGTACCTCTTGTGTTGCAACAGTTTATATATAGCCACAAATTCTTTGAGAGTCCTCCTATCAAGAGATAAAGTTTAGAGACTTCTCTGACTGTCCAGTAGCTAAGACTCTGTGATTTCAATGCATGGGTCCAGGTTCGATTTCTGATTGGGGATCTAGATCCCATATGCTGCAACTGAGACTCAGTGTCACCAAATAAATAATTTTCAAAAAAGAGAGATAAGTTGAAATCCCCAACCCTGGAATTTGGGTGCACTTTGTGACCGCTTTGACAATTACAATGTGACAGAAGGGATGGTGTGGCACTTTCTAGATCTAGACACTGGTAACTATCACTTTTGCCTTCTTGGGATACCTGCTGCTGGAGTTCTAAACTACTATGTAGGTAGTCTGAATACTGAATAGACCATGTAGAGAGACCCTGGGTAGGTAGAGGAAGCTGTCTTGGATCAACAAATAAGATACCAGCTGAATATCTCCAAATTACCCTTGTTTGCTCCTCATGAAGCAGAACTGCCCGGCAGAGAACCCTGCCTATAACCTTGGCCCACAAAAACGTGATGTATAATAAGATGGTTGATGTACAAGCCACTAAATCAGGGGTAATTTGCTCCAAAGTTGTAAATGTTCAGAACACTCATACTCTCCCAAGGTACATCACCCCCTTCTTGAATTAATTTAAACTCTTCTAACTGATCTCTGCTTTCCCTGATTCCCAGCTTGACCTATCCATCCTTCTCTCCACAAAGCAGTCACAGTAATCTTTTAAATAATACATCATTCTTCTCCTCAATGTCCTCCAATGGACTGCTATCTTATAGTGGTTAATTCCTATCTCAGGAAGACTAACAGCCAGGTCCTTACAATGGCTCTGACAGTCCTACATGATATGAACTTCCTCTACTGCTCTGACTTGATGTCTCACCATTCTTCCTGGTACCCAGTCCCTCAGCCGTACTGGCTTCACTGAAATTCTCTACAACACACCAACCACACTCCCCTGGCATTTCCTACTGCATTTGCATTTACTATTCCTCTGCCAAAACAGATTCCCTCCTTGTCACCCACTAAGCTCACCCTTTCACTTCCAGCAATTCTATGTAGTTCACCCCTTTACTCCCATCAATTCTCTGCTTAAACGGCATCTTTTAAGAGAAGATGTCAATGACCACGATATATAAAAAAAATCCCACTACTGCATATTCTGTCATTTATTATTGTTTTATTCTTTTTCATAAGCCACATAACACAGTCTTCTACATTACCTATTCACTTGTTTATCTTCTGTCTCAACACTGTTTGTATAATCTTATTGCATTCTTAGGAGAAGGCAATGGCAACCCACTCCAGTACTCTTGCCTGGAAAATCCCATGGATGGAGGAGCCTGGTAGGCTGTAGTCCATCGGGTCACGAAGAGTCGGACACTTACTGAGCGACTTCATTTTCACTTTCATGCATTGGAGAAGGAAATGGCAACCCATTCCAGTGTTCTTGCCTGGAGAATCCCAAGGACAGCGGAGCCTGGTGGGCTGCAATCTGTGGGGTCGCACAGAGTCGGACACGACTGAAGCGACTTAGCAGCAGTAGCAGCAGCAGCAGCATTGCATTCTTAAAAGCAATATGTACTTAAAAAGCTATATATTTGAAAATCATTTGTTTTTAAGTTTACAAAAATACCATCATGTTTATAATCTTTGGGAATTCACTTTTCATTTAATATTTAGTAATTTATTACTAACATTTATCCATGTTGCTGCATATTGCTATGTGTATATGTGTGTGTGTGTGTGTATTCATTTTGCCTGTGGTATGGTTCTGTGAATATACAACAAATTACTCATCTACACTTGTCTTGATTGACACTTAGATGGTTTTTAGATTTTCTACTATGAATACTATTTTATGTGTCTTTCACTGCCTCTGTTCAAGAATTCTCCTTGGTAAATACCTAACAGTGCAATTCCAAGGGTAATTTTTGATTGCACTTTGTATGAGTCCATGTTTCTACTGAAAACCATCTGCGCTTCCTTAGTCCCTACATTATACATTTGGCACAAATTATTTTCCTATGCAGGACTTCTGGTGGTTGTCTTTTCACCAACTATGTTCCATTTTTACACCAATAGTACCCTAAGTTTCCTTTGGTAAGTTCATTTCTTTCCCATTTTTGGAAGTTCAGGTGGCTGTGTCGCAAAGCCAGCTCTAGAAATGAAACCGATAGGGAAGAACCATTCAGTACATCCCATCCTCTTGATTTACAGTGATCAATTCAAAAATAGCAGATATAGCACTTAGAGATGTTTGCTGGAGATTCTGGGAAAAAATATTTTAATTGTCTTTTATGCTGCTGCTGCTGCTGCTGCTAAGTCGCTTCAGTTGTGTCCGACTCTGTGCGACCCCATAGACGGCAGCCCACCAGGCTCCCCCATCCCTGGGATTCTCCAGGCAAGAACACTGGAGTGGGTTGCCATTTCCTTCTCCAGTGTGTGAAAGTGAAAAGTGAAAGTGAAGTTGCTCAGTCATGTCCGACTCTTCGCGACCCCATGGACTGCAGCCCACCAGGCTCCTCTGTCCATGGGATTTTCCAGGCAAGAATACTGGAGTGGGGTGCCATCACAAAGAGAAGTTTTCATCTTGATAAAGATCGAAAGCTTGTAAACTTGGGACTGGAGCAAATCCTGGGGATATAGAGTCAAGAAACAATAACATAAAACCCATCTTGGTCACATCTTCACATCTTCTTTGTCACATCAAGTGGCTCATAACCCATATCTAAACTGAATTCTATTTCTGGAATTTTAAGCCATCATGATACGATGATCCCTACCATTTATTTATTTATTTAACCAGCTTTTGTTACCTGTCGCATAAGAGTAATAAGATATCCTTAATTTCATCTCCAATTGTTCCTTCACATGAACACTCTACCCAGCTGTATCAACCAGGTTCCTTATTTTCAGACACTCTCCTGACGTTTATTATTTTCTACTGTCTTTCTAGCAAATTCTCACCCACATTTTAAAGCCCCATTTGTTCCCTTTTCTTTTATGAACCCTTTCCTGACCATGCTGGGGCATCATATGACACCATGGTATTTTCCTGCTGTGCCTTCTGGGGGATAATGTTCTGTTCTTGTCTTCTCTTTTAGAGTCTTATGTTCCCATGGACATTTTCTGCTGTGCTGTGGTATGCACGTCCTCTTGTCCCACTAAGTACATGGACCATGAGTTTTATTTCATTATCTTTCCCAAGACAATAAATCCTTATTGAATGAACACATTAGTCAAAGCAGGTCCATGCTTTCTCCATTATCTGGTAGTCAAATTTTCACTCTAGTATCTCAGTTCCCAAAATGTAAGATTCTGTGTAACCCCATTATTATTATGACTAAAACAATGAACTTGTCTTAACATTTGCATAGCATTGGTCTCTTTTCAGCATATTACTCTTAGTGCTCTGAAAATCTCGTGAGTTTTTACAAGTATTAGATTTGCAAATTTACAAGAGAGATCATTTTTAAAAAGTACCTTAATGCTTATGAAAGATAAAGTAAACAAATGATTGAAAATAATGTTTTATGAGTATAAAACAGGACAATTTAACACATTTAAACTATTTATATACATTTAAAAGCAGAAAGAAAACAAATGACCACAAAAGCAGGATAGTGATGAAAGAAATAAATAGAATGAGGCTGTTAAAATAAGAGAGAAATGAATGAATTCCATATGACCCAGAAAGAGAAACAAACATTCATAGATGGAGGCATCAGAAAGGGAACCTAATATCAGAGGTCTGAGAAGTGCTTGGTGATCCTATCGTCAAGTTTGTCAAGAACCAGTGATAAGAGCATTCCAAAAACTTTTATGATTTGCCTAAAATTAGCTAAATTCACTGCAGGTAATTTCTATGTAGATGGTTCTGAGAAGTTAACCTAGTAGATCAGACAGTTAAAGTATAAATCTTGTGTGCCAAAAAGCATGCAATCACTTAAAAAAAATGCTTGTAGTGTTTGTAGTCTATTATTACAAAAGAATGTGTAATTCTCACTTCCATAGTACACTGTTCAATCCAAAAGTAAAAAGTGCTATAGCCTATATGCTATGTTATACAACACAGACAATAAATCAACAAATATTGAACAATATTTTCTATTTAAACTGGTCCCTTCATTAGGTGGCAAAGGAAGTGGGGAGATGAGGGACAGGAGTTGATCTTTTACACTGCTTTTTTATATATATAGAATATTGCTATTGCTATTGCTAAGTCACTTCCGTCGTGTCTGACTCTGTGTGACCACATAGATGGCAACCCACCAGGCTCCCCTGTCCCTGGGATTCTCCAGGCAAGAACACTGGAGTGGGTTGCCATTTCCTTCTCCAATGCAGAAAAGTGAAAAGTGAAAGTGAAGTCGCTCAGTCATGTCTGACCTCAGCGACCCCATGGACTGCAACCCACCAGGCTCCTCCGCCCATGGGATTTTCCAGGCAAGAGTACTGGAGTGGGGTGCCATTGCCTTCTCTGATACAGAATATTAGAAGTCATTTTTCCCTTGAATGACTTTATTTTGGTTTCTTTCAAGAATGATCTTTCCCATAAACATCTCATTTCCCTAACTGTAACCAATGACAGAGTACATCTGTGATGACTGCTCTTTGGAACAGTAATTCCCTACTAGAAGCACAACTTTATCACATAGGGAGGCTTTAAAAGTACTGATCGTTTGGGTTCCATCCCAGCCCTATTGATCTAGACTCTCCCTGGGCGGTTTTGGAGACATATATTTTTTGAAAGCCAGCTTATTAGGCCCATGTATTTGCATTGCAGTCTATGCTCTTGCTGCACAGTGCCTGGTTCCATCTGCTTCTGTTTTTCTGGATTCCCGAGGTCTCCTAAAAGACAACTGAAATCCAGAGAAGCAATTACCTCAAAGCACAAAGCTTCTAATCACTTGTCCCACTGGTGCTGGTGATGCATTAACAACCACAGAAACAGTGGAGAGTCCCAATATATTCATTTAAACTAGAGTTTGTATCACACTGTATTAGAAATATACTGTGCAACTATATGAAGTCATGGCTGTCACATATGCTGCAGTCTCATCCAACAGACATACGGAAGCTGAGTGGAAATGGGTGGAAAGAAGAATGAGCCTGCACAAGACAGGTTCTGGTCTAGAGGGACAGATCATTTCTCACACAGGGCTTTCTCCTAGAATTTAGTGAGCTGTCCTACCAATAACATCACACCAGGCTCTGTGAACTCTGTGCCAGGCAAATGTGATGGGAAAATCACAGTGGTGGGAAGGTCAACTGAAACACCATAGCAAGTTCCAGTCCCTCAGGTAAAAGGCTCTAGGAGGGCTAGACATGTCAAGGGCTAGACAGTCTGGGCTAATAAAATACCATAAACCCCTTGACTTAAACAAACAAACAAAAAAAACCACACACATCTATTTCTGATAGCTTTTGAGGCTGAGAGGTCCAAGATCAAGGTGCCAGTAGGTCTGATGTCTTATGAGACCTTTCCTCCTGCTTTGCAGATGGCCAGCTACCTTCTTACTACAGTCTCACATGAAGAAAAGAAGAAGTTCTCTGGTCCCTGCTTCTAAGGGCACTAATCTCATCATGAGAACAACTCACATGACCTCATCTAAACCTCACTCTCTCTCTAAGGCCCTACCTCCTAATACCCTAGCATAGGAGGTTAGGGCTTCAGCATAACAACCGGGGATAGTACACAAATATTTAGCCATTAATAGGGCCCCAGGCAAGTAGATTGTACTTCAGATGAAACGAATAAGACCAGTAAGCCAGCAACACAGACTGACCATACATTTGTAAGTTAAGAGCCAATGCTGTCAATGTGTAGTCACGAGAGTGCCATTACAAGCTTACAAAGCAGGCATGAAGTCTCCAACTTAGGATAACAGATGTATTCCTCTACATCAATTTATAAGATATGGTGAGCATGAAAGCATAACACTCACTGATCTGATAAGCTTGAAAGACCAAACACAAACTACTGAAAAGCTGTTTACTTAGAAATTATGCAGGAGTTAAGCATGCCTGAGGAACAACAACAACAAAAAAACTGAAAGAACTTTGTGAACTATATAAGATAATCACATTTTTACCAATTTAAGAGTAATATATCAAAGCACGATACTGACTAAGGTAGGGTATGAACTCTTTACTGATTGAATTCACAGAGAATTGCTTCTAGAATATGTATGGAAAGTAATTCAACAAACTGTTAAAAGTATTGCTTCCCAGGAGAAGGAATGAGAGCAGAGAGAGAGAGAGACAGAAGAGGAGTGTTACTATAACGTGAATGCCCTTTTAAAACTTACGTTTTATAGAATTTATACCTATACACTACTTAGAAATTAATCAGTTTCAAAACAAGAGATGAGTGCTTGAATTTCTCACTTTGTTTTTTACAGATGGATATAACTATGTCGTGAAATCAGTGATCAAAAATACTTCCATCAGTCAATAGCATATCTCAGCAAAAGATATTGTTCTAAATAGTCATGAGGGTCAAGAAATTCTAAACTGTTGGTGAAAATAAACACCAGAAGAAAACTAAAACTCAAAAGGCTACAAAAGTTCATGTCAGTCAAGCTATTGTTCTGGTAACTTCCACTGCGATGCGATAAAAAGTCATACACCCCAGTCAACCATGCCACGTATTTAACACAGAATATGCCACAATCCATGTGTGAATATGCTAAAACAGTCCTGTCAAGATTCGGGGGGGAGAACTATTCGGAATAAATTGAAAAGTCAAAATACTCTGAAATACGCTGAAAATACACCACATTTCAGCCAATATGTGGTGCAATTGTACAGTTAATTGTACTTATTATAATAAGCCCGGTATTAACAAAAAACAAAAGAACTATCATGATATTTTAGAGGTGTTGGGTTTTAAGAAGCTATTAAGGAATGTAATGCACTTTAGAATTAACAAGCCTTTTTCACAGGAAACACTCTTCCTTTCTCCATCCCACAAATCCTTAAGTAGAGTATTATTTTAGTTTTACTGTATGTGTAAGTCTAGAGATTTGCTAGCAGTCTCACTCATAGGAAGTAGTAGAGAAATGAATCAGAGTTCTGCTTTATTTCAAACACCTATGATCTTACCAGATCACATTTTGATGAATTGGAAATCTAGTCAAATAAAGCAGAACAAGTTCTTACTGAAACTACTAGTTTTGAAATGACTCTCCACATTTAGCCCAAGTTAATCATATCAGTCTAAATGGGCTAGTTTCAACATATGAAACATATAAAGAGTATAGAACCTCAAGATGTCATTTCATCTCAATGACATGTGTAATTATACCAGTTTACTACTTTTTCAAGGTTATACCTGGTGTTAATATATTTTTAAATGCTTCTTTTTCCCCCAGTCAACATCTGTTATATCACACATAAACTGAAAAGCTCAAGCTCAGCAAGGATTTTAGCACAAGTATAAACATAAGCATATAAATGCATCATAAATACACTGCTGCTGCCAAGTCGCTTCAGTCATGTCCGACTCTGTGCGACTGCATAGACGGCAGCCCACCAGGCTCCCCCATCCCTGGGATTCTCCAGGCAAGAACACTGGAGTGGGTTGCCATTGCCTTCTCCTAGCTTGCCCCAAAACTACTACAATGCTATACGCCACTCCCTCCATCTGGACCTAACTTTCAATTATAGGCAACTAACACAAGTCTCCAACCAGTCTATCCTAAAGGAAACCAGTTTTGAATATTCATTGGAAGGACTGATACTGAAGCTGAAACTTCAATACTTTGGCCATCTCATGCAAAGAACTGCCTCATTGGAAAAGCCCTGATGCTGGAAATGATTGAAAATGGGAGGAGAAGGGAATGACAGAGGATGAGATAGTTGGATGGCATCACTGACTCAATGGATATGAGTTTGAGTAAGTTCTGGGAGTTGGTGATGGACAGGGAAGCCTGGCGTGCTGCAGTTCATGGGGTTGCAAAGAGATGGACATGACTGAGCGACTGAACTGAACTGAACACAAGTCACTAAAGCTTTTTATGTTAATTTATTCTTAGGGTATAAAGAGTGCTATTAATCAAAAACAAACAAACAAATGACCAAATTAAGCCTGCATATTTTTGTTGATGTTGTAACTGAAGTTATTTAATTAATATTAAGCCAGAAGTCTAGTTCCTTATAAAAATTATGTAAGAAAAATTGGAATATATTGACAGCATCATTTGATAAAGGAATTTAGATATGGGTTTCAAAAATGATTACTCCATTATCTCTCAGAATAATATGAGCTAATCTTTACTTAAAATGATAGATATGCAAAATCATATTCAAATTTACATATGGAACTAACATTAGAGTCTAGTGACAAGATACCAATTTGGTTTCCATATTTCCTAGTGGTTAAGAATCCACCTGCCAATGCAGAGGACACAGGTTTGATCCCTGGTCCTGGAAGACCCCACATGCTAAGGCCCTGCACCACAACTTCTGAAGCCTGTGCTCTAGAGTCTGTGCTCCGCAACAAGAAAAGCCACTGCGAGGAGAAGCTCATGCACTGCAATTGACTAGCCCCCGCTCATTGCTTCCAGAGAAAGTCTATGTGCAGTGATGAAGAACCAGCTTAATCAAAAAAAAAGTAGATTTATCCTTTATCTAATCCTTCCAAATGTTTTTGTCCTTCCACAATTACATACTGTCTATATAAACAAAGAATTCACCTCCAAGTCATTATACCAATTTACTTCTTAATGGTCTTTTAATCCTTAGGTGGAGAAGATTTCAGTGTCTTTATTTTGTTTTGTAGAAGAATGGATTTTTATCTTATCATAGTTGAAGCTCTACTGAGGTAGAATTAACACATAAGATTGGAATGCTTTTAGAGTGTACAACATGATGATTTGATAAATGTATACACTATAAAAAAAATCCAACAATCAAGTTAGTTTGTACAGAAAATGGATTATTTTAAACAATATTTCTTTAGACTTCTGGTTTTTAAATTGCAAAAAAATGAAAACCATGGAAATGCTTAAATAACCGTAAAATTTTTAAAATGCTACCTGAATATGGTAAAATACCTCATTTCTAATGAAAAGTTCCTGTATTTTATGATAGAACTTCAAAAGCTCTAACCAAAAACAATATACTGCCACTACTGAATTTGAAATGGCCTTTCATAGTAATAGGTTTCAAGTAGAATGAGTACTAAAATGATCCTTCAGAAAAACCATGTACAAGAATTCTAACTTTGAAAAACATGTTATTTCCATGGAATGGTAAATAATTTCTAATTGTCTATAACTTAGTTATCAGATATAGTTTGTATTTTTCTAAGTATTTCATGAATTTAAATGTAATTATATACCACAATCCCTATTTAAGAATGAAAAAGAAACCACAGGAACTATAACTATATACATCCAAACTCATTTGCATGAGAAAATGCATATCTAGAACTGCCAGAGATTTTCCCAAAGTACTGGTCTTGGCATTGATTTTTTTCTGGATCTGACTTTTCGATCAAAAACACAGGCAATAAAATAAAAAATAACCAAATTTGTCTATATCAGACTAAAAAGTTTCTCATAGCAAAGAAAATAATCAGTACAATGTAGAGGCAATACAGAACATGAGAAAACATTTGCAAACCATATATCTGTCAAGGGATTAATATCAAAAATATATAAGGAACTCATACAACTCAACAGCAAGAAAGAAATTAACTAGATAACTTGATTTTTAAAATGGGCAAAGGACCTAGATGGACATGTCTCCAAAGAAGTCACGTGAATAACCAAAAGGTACACCATGGACTGCAGCCCACCAGGCTCCTCCGTCCATGGGGTTTTCCAGGCAAGAGTACTGGAGTGGGGTGCCATTGCCTTCTCCAATATGGAAAGATGTTCAACATCACTAATAGTCAGGGAAAAGAAAATCAAAAAACAATAACAAATCACCTCATGCATGTTAGAATGTGTACGTATGTGCTCATTTGTGTTTAACTCTTTGCAATCCCATGAACTGTAGCCCACCAGGATCCTCTGTCCCTGGGATTTTGGGTGAGAATACTAAGTAGGTTGCCATTTCCTTCTTTGGGGTATCTTCCCGACCCAGGGATTGAACCCACATCTCCTATATCTCCTGCACTGCAAGAGGATTCTTTACCCACTGAGCCACTGGAGACACCCCAATGGTTATTATCAAAAAGTAAAAAAATAACAAGTATCGATGATGATATGGACAAAAGGGTGTCTTTGTACACACTGGTAAGAATGTAAGTTGGTACAGCCATTACGGAAAACAGTGTAGAGGTCCCTCAGAAAAATAAAAATAGAACTATCATTTGATCCATCACCTTCTTGGGTATATATCTAAAGGAAATAAAATCACCCTCTTCAATAGATATTTGTACACCCATGTTAATCACAGAATTATTTATAGTAGCCAAGATATGGAATGTTCAGTGACCGCTAACAAACGATAAAGAAAAAAAATATATATATATATATGTATATGTATATTATTTAGCCTACAAAATAAATCTCTGTCGCTTACAACAACATGGATAAACCTGGAGGACATCACCCTAAGTGAAGTAATCAGACAGACAAACACTGCATGATCTTATGTATATGTAAAATAAAATTAAAATAGAGCCAAATTATAGTAAGAGAGAGCAGAATGGTTAACAAGGGCCAGGGTTTGAGCAAAAGGAAAGATGTTGGTCAGAGGGTATGAAATTCTAGTTAAATTAATAAAATAAATAAGTTCTGGAAACCTAAAGTACAGCATAGTTTGCAATAATGCACTGTGTCCTTGAAATCTGCTAAGAGAGTACATCTCAAGTGCTCTCTCCCTACACAGAAAGGAGTAACTATGTGAGGTGATGGATTTGTTTTAGCTTAATTGTGGTAAACAATTCATAATATATACATATATCAAAATATCACATTCTCTACCTTAAATGTATATAACTTTTGTTTGTCAATAATAATTTAATACAGCTAGGGGGTAAAAAAGCTAAGAAATAACTAGGTCAATTATTTGAACTCAGATTTCCTGAAGTCCATATCTCTTTTTATCATATCAATATATGTTCAATTAATTGCATTAGCAATTACAATCTGAAGCAATTTATAAAAAAAGAGTGCAGATACAATCAAACAGCATGTAAGCTGAATAAAAATATAAAGAGGAAACAGAAAGTATTTATTTATTATACAGATAAAAGTATTATATATCTAGACCCAGAACTACAAGAGACTCCAGAGCTGTTTACTGAAGTTTCTTTTTGGCCACCAGAACATAGGCTTTTCAGTATGCTATGGGAGGAGACAGAAAAAATGTGAGTTAAAACATAGTTCTATTTTACACCACTTAAACTGTTAATTTTCTATTTCATCACACTCTGAGGCTTACAACAATATTGCTGGGTGCTTGGAGATTACATTCAGAGAGTATGACTTGGCTGATGTAGAATTACTGACAAAGGAAAACAAGAGCTCACCATTTATAAAAATAATTTTTTCTAAATGGGGAAACAACTGTGAAAATGGGCAGAATAATATTTTGTAAACTAAAATCTTGTTGTACCATATAGGGAAAAGAAAGTGACAGAGGAAACTCAAACCAATAAAATCTTACAAGTTTACCCAACAGATTAAAATCTGGGGAAAAAGTAAGTTACTAATTTTATAAATAGGCCCTGTTATGAATATTTTCAAGCTGAAGGGCTGTGTCCCTCCAAAATTTGTATGTTGATGCCTTAACTCTCTAGCATGATGGTATCTAGAAGTGAAGCCTTTGAGAAATAGTTAGGCTTAGATGAGATGATGAGGGTAGGTACTCCAGGATGGAATTAGAGTCCTTATATATGAAAAGAAAGAGAGACAGAGCTGTCTATCTTCTCCATGTGAAGGCGCAGCAAGCCAAGTAGAAAGTCCCCACAAAGAACAAAATCTGCCAACCCCTTGATCCTAGACTTCCCAGGCTTCAGAACTATGAAAACTAAATTCCTGTAGCTTTAATATATCCAGTCTGTGGTGTTCCGTTAACTGCAACTGGAGCTGACTAACACAGGTAAAACACTGTGTTTCCCCAAACTGACTTACTTGTAGCAGCGGACAACTCTTTTCAAGCAAATCTTATATGGTGCCTCTGAGATAAAAGGGCTTGTCAGAATATGGAAAATCTGGAGCAGAGTGATATTAAATATTATTTGGAATGAGGGCACCAATGCTGCTTTACCATGAATGAAGATATCATACTGTGAGTGCTGAGTTTCCTAAAACTCAAAGAATGAATGAATAAATGCTACATATTTACGAAGATTCCAAACTTGTCTAAGAAAAGCATAATGACTTAGCAAGAATTGGGCTTCATCCTCTCTGCTGACATAGCCCTCCCTATATCGAGTGTCACCAGCATGAGCTTCCGTGATGTAAGGCATGCTGCAACTGCTTCTGCTGTTTTTGGTTAACTTTTTTGTGTTAATATTGCAATCTTCACTAAATTCATGAGACAATTATGTCACATACTTCTATTATGTTCCTTCCTTCTCAGTTCAGTTCAGTAGCTCAGTCATGTCCAACTCTTTGCGATCCCATGGACTGCAGCACGCCAGGCTTCCCTGTCCATCAGCAACTCCCGGAGCTTGTTCAAACTCATGTCCATTGAGTCAGTGATGCCATCCAACCATCTCATCTTCTATCATCCCCTTCTCCTCTTGCCTTTAATCTTTCCCAGCATCAGGGTCTTTTTCACAGAGTCAGTTCTTCACATCAGGTGGCCAAAGAATTGGAGCTTCAGCTTCAACATCAGTCCTTCCAATGAATATTCAATGAATATTTTCTTTAGGATTGACTGATTTGATCTCATTGCAGTCCAAGGGACTCTCAAGAGTCTTCTCCAACACCACAGTTCAAAAACATCCTTCCTTCTAATCCCAACCTAACACAGTCTTTCAAGTTACAGAGCAACAGTAAAGTTGCTCTGGTTGAGGTGATGCGGGAAGATGGAAGTCTAGCTGTTGTGAGGCTTATGTGAAATAGTGTATGTGAAAACAACTAACAGATGATCTGCAGCATTGCTGAGGTCCAGCCCCGGCTGATCCAGGGTATTCGAAGGAGAGACAGCTTCGGCGACTATTTATTTATTTATCAAAGATATAAAGAGTAATAGAATGAGGATAGCTCAGTAGGAAAATTCAGTGGAGAAAAGAAGCTGAGTAGCTTGGTTTATGCGGAAAATCAATATAACCCATGACACCAGGTTAGCTCTGACCACGGAGGCCGCAGGTGCCCTCTCGAATAGCGGAAGGTGCCCCACCTTAGACACCTTCGCGAGTGGGTCTTAGAAGCCCAGGCAAATAAATGGTCGCAGAGGATATCCACGCTCCAGATGGAGACTCAGCTGGAAGTTAAGGGGAAGATTGACATGGGGAGACCAAGCGTTGGTGAGCAAGGCCCGTAGCTTTATTTTCAACAGGGGCTTTTATACCCTAAGTTACACATAGAGGATAATAGGGGATGCAAAGTCAGCAGTCTTTGATCCTTATCAAAAACCAGGGTTTCTTTCCTGCAAATTGATCGTATACTAATGGTTTAGGTGATTTACATCATCTTCTGGCCAGAAGACCTATTAACATTTTATGACTCTTGACAAAGACTTATCAACAAAGACTTATTTTTCCTAAGAGTAATTATTTTAAGGTTTGGCACCATCTTCCGAAGATAAAATTGCATTCCTATAGGGCGGATGTGTGATGGGTTTACAACAAAGGAAAGAATTTATTACCTTAAGGGTCTAAAGTTACTAACACCAAGGCCACTACTTATTTTTTCTACATACCAACTATTAATTAATACATATTCAAGGATACAATTCAGGGGATATGGAAACTTGGCAGCAAGCATTGGTTCATCAATGAAATCTTTTACTAGTTTTATTCTGACAGTTTCTAACTCTCTGAGAGGCTCTAAGCTATTTGAATATCTTAAGCTTCCCGTGCCTCTCGAGGCTGGGAGACTGTAAACAATCACATGCATAGCTGTAGGAGCCCGGGTAAACTTGTCAGGTGAGTTAGAGAGCCATCTGAGGGGTTTGGATTTAAACACTCCTAGTTGCCCAGGAACTTTATTAATTGGAGCTGTAAATTAACTCTTTGACAGAGAGATCGAGACGGTGGTGGGGGACAGCCCCCAGTAAAGTCAGAGGTGAGAACACAAAGCAATAAAGTAGGCAGACTCTGGTTTTTTGGGGGTAGATGCTCGAGAATATCCAGGGGGACTCTTGAGGCTCGATCCCGCCTTTGCGTATGCCGAGCCTCCTTCCTCATGACCTTTGTCACGAGTGAAATGCCTCACCAGCTCCCAGCACAGCATAGTCCTTACTCAATGCTAGTTCTACTATTTATGCTCATCCAATTTTGTCCCCATTCAGGAAATAGAATTACCTCTCAGATTAGAGCCAAGCTACAATCTGAATTGCATTATCATTTTTCCCCTTATACCTGAATTCCTATATTGCTATTTCATGGGATCATGTGTTCATTGAGCTAATTTAATGAAGCCATCCAGTTCTATAATACTCAGTTTTGTTTAAAAACAAACAAACAAACAAACAAACCCTGACCATCCTACTTGCATACAACTGATTTTTTAAAGTATTAATTAAGTATTTGAAATCCATCTACAGTAAATTTGGTAATAATTTCTCCCTATAGTGCCAGCTAATCAAGATCTCATTAATGCCAAATTTGCCATAAACAAATGAAAGAATGAATAAACAAACACTGTACATTAAAACATATTCTCTTGAAAAAATGCACACACATTATTGACATGAAGTGTCCAAAGTGGAAATCTGCAAAGAAAACCTACAAAATCATATCTGGCAGTCATGCCTAGACACCTGGTCCCTTTCAAAAACAGCATTACAGAAACTTGATTTTAAAAATTTGATTTTAAACTTCAATATGTTTTCTATCCTTTCTCAACTGTGTGTCATTTGCAAATTTAGTTAGTATTTCTCCTATGGATTCAACTAATCCAAGGAGAAGATACTGAAAGGGACAAAGCATAACAGAATTTATTAGAATGTTGCCAGAGAAGTGATTTTAATTACAGAAAATTAACCAGTCTGATCACATGGACCTATATAGCCTTGTCTAACTCAAGGAAACTATGAGCCATGCTGTGTAGGGCAACCCAAGATGGATGGGTCATGGTGGAGAGTTCTGACAAAACGTGGTCCACTGGAGAAGGGAATGGCAAACCACTTCAGTATTCTTGCCTTGAGAACCCCATGAACTGTATGAAAAGGCAAAAAGATAGACA
>NW_011494807.1:743069-744784 GCF_000754665.1 Bison bison bison | reverse complement strand
CGCTTCAGTTGTGTCCGACTCTGTGCGACCCCAGAGACGGCAGCCCACCAGGCTTCCCCGTCCCTGGGATTCTCCAGGCAAGAACACTGGAGTGGGTTGCCATTTCTTTCTCCAATGCATGAAAGTGAAAAGTGAAAGTGAAGTCGCTCAGTCGTGTCCGACTCTAGCAGCCCCATGGACTGCAGCCTACAAGGCTCCTCTGTCCATGGGATTTTCTAGGCAAAATGGTCAATAATGAAATCAGATGGACTGTATTCTTTGCAGCAAAAGATAGAGAAGCTCTACATGATCAGGAAAAACAAGACCGGGAGCTGACTGTGGCTCAGATCATGAACTTCTTATTGCCAAATCCAGACTTAAATTGAAGAAAGTAGGGAAATCCACTAGATCATCCAGGTATGACCTAAATCAAAACCCTTACAATTATACCGTGGAAGTGACAAATAGATTCAAGGGATTAGATCTGATAGACAGAGTACCTGAAGAAACATGGACAGAGGTTCGTGACATTGTACAGGAGGCAGGGATCAAGACCATCTCCAAGAAAGGAAATGCAAAAAGGCAAAATGGCAGTCTGAGGAGGCCTTAAAAATAGCTGTGAAAAGAAAAGAAGTGACAGGCAAGGGAGAAAAGGAAACATATACCCATTTGAATGTAGAGTTTCAAAGAATAGCAAGGAGCCTTCTAATTCTTGAAAACATTCACCAGTTGTTGTAGGTGTGGCATTAAAAATAAATTCTCTAAAGTAATGTGAACAAAGAAGATGGTGATGATTTCATGATTTTTCAGATACCTTATGAAGATAGTGCAGTGTGATAGTCATCTTAAAAATCAAGAGACCAAGTGATTTAAATAAAAAGCAGAAAAGATAAAGCATCTCCACAAGAAAACCAAAAAACTGCTGAAATGCAGGCCCGCATGAGTTATTATTCATAATCTTTCTCTCTTTGAAAAACTGTAAGTCATAATTTGAAGCATCTTTTCTTCTTGATTTGGGGGAGGGTTTCTCCACAAAGCAAAGACATAATGAGACCCTTGCAAAATACCTTACTAAGATCAAGTTATGATACACAGAAAGTAGTATGTAATTTACTATTTAGTAGTACTATGGAAACATTAAATGAATGGCATGATATTGTTCATAAGGAATATATACAATACTCTGGTCACCATGGGTGGAATTCCCAGGTGGCTCAGACAGTAAAGAATCTGCCTGCGATGCAGGAGACCAGATTTGATTCCTGGGTCAGGAAGATCCTCTGGAAAAAGGAATGGCTATTCACGCTGGTATTCTTGCCTGGACAATTCCATGGACAGAGGAGCCTGGTAGGCTATAGCCCATGGGGTTGGAAAGAGTCAGACACAACTGAGCAACTAATACTTTCACTTTCTGGTCATTGTGATCTTTTTAACATCCTGAAACCATGGTTTAATAACAAGTCTATGTAAAATTTTGTAAGAATAATGACTTGTGTATGTACCTTGCATGATGTTTCATTTTTCACTAAGGTAAGAAAGGACTTCCCTGGTGGCTCAATGGTAAAGAATCTTCCTGCCAATGCAGGAGACACAGGTTCAATTCCTGGGTTGGGAAGATCCCCTGGAGAAGGAAATGGCAACCCACTCCAGTACTCTTGCCTGGGAAATCCCATAGACAGAGGAGCCTGGCAGGCTACAATCCATGGGGTCACAAAAGAGTTGGGCATGACTTAGCA
>NW_011494807.1:742004-742969 GCF_000754665.1 Bison bison bison | reverse complement strand
TGTAGGGCAACCCAAGATGGATGGGTCATGGTGGAGAGTTCTGACAAAACGTGGTCCACTGGAGAAGGGAATGGCAAACCACTTCAGTATTCTTGCCTTGAGAACCCCATGAACTGTATGAAAAGGCAAAAAGATAGACACTGAAAGATGAATTCCCCAGGTCGGTAGGTACCCAATATGCTACTGGAGATCAGTGGAGAAATAACTCCAGAAAGAATGAAGAGAAAGAGCCAAAGCAAAAACAATACCCAGTTGTGGATGTAACTGCTGATGGAAATAAAGTCTGATGCTGTAAAGAGCGATTATAGCATAGGAACCTGGAATGTTAGGTCCATGAAGCAAGGCAAATTGAAAGAGGTCAAACAGGGGATGACAAGATTGAACATGGAGATTTTAGGAATCAGTGAACTAAAATGGACTGGAATGGGTGAATATAATTCAGATGACCATTATATCTACTACTGTGGACAAGAATCCCTTAGAAGAAATGGAGTAGCCCTCATAGTCAACAAAAGAGTCCATAATGCAATACTTGGATGCAATCTCAAAAATGACAGAATGCTCTCTATTCATTTCCAAGGCAAATCATTCAATATCACAGCAATCCAAGTCCTTGCCCCAACCAGTAATGCTGAAGAATCTGAAGATGTGTAACAGTTCCATGAACACCTACAAGACTTTCTAGAACTAACATCCCACATAAGATATCCTTTTCATTATAGGAGACTGGAATGCAAAAGTAGGAAGTCAAGAGATACCTGGAGTAACAGGCAAATATGGCCTCGGAGTACAAAACAAAGCAGGTCAAAGGCTAACAGAGTTTCGTGAAGAGAATGTACTGTTCATAGCAAACACCCTCTTCCAACAACACAAGAGAAGACTCTACACGTGTACCTCACTGCTGCTGCTGCTGCTAAGTCGCTTCAGTTGTGTCCGACTCTGTGCGACCCCAGAGACGGCAGCCC
>NW_011494807.1:738429-741904 GCF_000754665.1 Bison bison bison | reverse complement strand
TGCAGGAGACACAGGTTCAATTCCTGGGTTGGGAAGATCCCCTGGAGAAGGAAATGGCAACCCACTCCAGTACTCTTGCCTGGGAAATCCCATAGACAGAGGAGCCTGGCAGGCTACAATCCATGGGGTCACAAAAGAGTTGGGCATGACTTAGCAATTAAACACAACCACCAAAAGGGAAGAAAATGATTTACCACTTATAAAAACCTGTTAACCTTCATTCTCCATGTTGTCTAAGTGTTGTGGAAATAGAAGTAAAACTGAGGCAGAGAAGTTTTTTATTATATTTTTACATAAATTACTTAGTCAAATTTGTCATGGACATACCAGTTAAAATCTCTGGACTACCTATAAAATGAGAGAAATAGATGAGTTCTCTCTGAGAGAACTCATATGGACCAATAGATGGTCCATTCTCTGAAATGTGTGACCTCAGAGCACTGAAAATATTTAGTTAATATCAAGAGGCTGGCTAGTTAAGAAGGCAAGCTCAGTACTTCAGTCTCCTCATTTGAATTCTGATCTTCCTTTCAATATCAATATGCAGTGGATGACTCTAAAAATCAATAGGAAATGAGTGCTAAAGAACTTCCTAAGGCATGACATGCTATGGAAATAAAACTATAATCCTGATAATTTATTAAAGATTCTTCTGCAAAATTTTCATTACTGTAAGATACATTTTGTCTAAGCTTAGAAAGTTGCAGAACAAATTTGCACATGATTTATTTCCACAAGTTTAGTCCAAGGTCAAGAAAAAAGGCTTTGTTTTATATATAAAATATAATAGCTTCTGAATGACAAGAATTTCCTAAAACTCTTTCTAACATAAAAAAGAAACTGGAACAGTTTTGTAGGACAAGATAGGAATAATTCACATGTGATCACAAAATACATTTTGGACTTTCAAGTTTATTTTAAGTGATATAAATGACATGGATTCTGAATGGTAAAATTATAAATATCGTGTTTCACTCTATGCCTCCTTTTTTTCATTTGATTCAGCTATATTCCAGATGCCAATGTGATTTCCCCAAAGGACATATATACCTATCATTTGGTTATAATTCTTCTGTATTTTGTAGATCATTTTAATGTCATAATCAATGACTATCAATAAAAAGAATAAAGCATCTAGTTCCCACAGCAGTCACCTGAAGCAATATAATGAGACTAGAAAGAAGTGTTTACCACTACTTCCCACCGACAATATCTGCAGCCATGGTAATGAAGGGAACCACCAGAGTTTCTGGGAGACACAAACTGAATTTCAAATCAGCATAATTCACGTGCTCTTATCAAAAGAGTATACCTATTGCATAGAAGGCCACTACTGCGAAGGCCATTGTCACTTTATTCTACGAATGTCACAGGGGATTGGGATCTGATGGGATGTCTGAGACTCATTTTTGTTTGTGACTCCATCAGCAGAAAAGTTCTCCTCTGGTTCTACAAAAGGGGGATAAATCCATGAAATGCTCTGGACATCCTGCATCGAGCTCTTGGTGGACATTTTCATTCATCCATCCAATCAAATGGTGTTGCTATTCAGTTGCTAAGTCATGTCTAACTCTTTGTGACCCCAATACTTGCTAAATAGGGCACAATGCTAGCAGATGAGATCCTGTTCTACCAAGTCAGAGAATTCACTAGTGTCTTCCCTCTGGTGATTCAGGCAACTTTTCCAGTGTGGCTAATGGTTCTCTCCATACTCCTGCACCAACACTGGGTCCACATCCAACAGCAATTTCTGTTACATATTTATCGTATCCTACCCTCACAAGATGGAGAATGGAATGGCAATCCACTCCAGTATTCTTGCCTGGAGGATCCCATGGACAGAGGAGCTTGGCGGGCTACGGTACGTGGGGTCGCAAAGAGTCAGACACGATGAGCGAATAACACTACGCTACCCTACCCTCACAATAATGCACAGGTCTTACGTTTCACCAAAGGAAGCACTGGCTGTGGGCAGAACATTCTTGGTTTACCACACAGTAACATTTGATATGGCTTCACATTCAGTTCGACAGAAGAAGCTAACATGCATTGGCATGCACTCATGATTACTAAGAGAATATCTTGATGAAGGAGTACTTATTATCCACATTTAATAAAGGATGAATTTGAATCTAAAGTGAAGTTAAATAACGGGACAAAAGTCACACAGCTGGTAAGCCTGAGAGCCAGCAATTTAACCCAAGTTCATCTGATTCAAAAAGTCAAATCTTAATGCAGCCTCCCTGAATAAACACAATATTGAGGGCTAATGAAAAGCAATGAAGATTTGAAACAATCAAGGCATCTGCCAAGTTCGGCCTTTCCCTCCTTTAGGCTGTATTGTGTTTTAAAAAATATGTTAATGATGAAGAAAAAAAAAAAAGGAGTGAGGATAAGAACAGAAAGAGGGATAAAATAAAAGAAGCATCTGAGTTCATCTATCATGCTGGGCACTTGCACAAGTATTAACCCAGTTAATCCTCTTAATAGTGTTTCTATTTTCACTGATAGAGAAATCACCCTCTGAACAGCAGCACCAGGATTTAAAACCAGGCCTGTTTGACTCAGAGATGATACACTTGCAAACACCTATGTTTACTACATATATTGAGGTCCACTCACTCCTATCAATCCTAAACAACACAGAGGGTACTGGGACAATTCTTGCTCTCATGAGACTGGAAGAGAAGCAGAGCTGTGCTCTAAAACCTCTTTATTTACTCCTTTGGTAACTCACCTAAACCCTTTAGCTACTCACCAAACCCAGAAACTTCCTATATTTTGTGCCTGTAAAATAAACCCATAATTTAACACTTTTTCTGTTCCTTTCCATTTTCAGTTCAGTCAAATAACTTTTTGTTCTACAGAACCTCTTAGAAAAATTGAGATACAAAATATTCAAAGCTAATTACTACATCTGTAATTTCTCAACAAATTGTATAATGTCTTGAGTAAGCAGTGACAGAGGACTGTAGGTTTGAAGGTGCTTTTCCAGTGATGGGGACAAATAAAATAGCACAGAAAATGCCATATAATATCTCACGTTCACGAGGACGCTTTTATGAATGGCATTGCATTCTCTCTGTCAAGCACAGTCAGATCTCCTTATCATCACTTGTTAATGTGCATTCATTCTTTACTTTCCTCTCCTAAGAAACTTTGTTCTAATTTTTGCCAAATCCCCATAGGTATCCTTTCCAGGGCTGAGAGTGTTGCAACCGTCCGTTTCTATGAGGTGTTATACAGTTTTAGTCCCTCAGGGTAGAACATAAACTCCAGAAGAGCAGGAACTCCTCTCTTTTAATTCAACATTGTATCCCTAAGTGCCCAATAGCATTCCTATGCATAGTAGATGCTTCATAAGCATTTGCTGAAATAATTAATTTGCAGATGAACCAAAAGTTAGGGCAACACAAATCTGTAGCCATGGAACACAATAACATTTACTGATTTTGAAACTTAATTAATTGGACCA
>NW_011494807.1:737571-738329 GCF_000754665.1 Bison bison bison | reverse complement strand
AGCTCTTACACTGTTGGTGGGAATGCAACCTAGTACAGCCACTATGGAGAACAGTGTGGAGATTCCTTAAAAAACTGGAAATAGAACTGCCTTATGATCCAGCAATCCCACTGCTGGGCATACACACTGAGGAAACCAGAAGGGAAAGAGACACGTGTACCCCAATGTTCATCGCAGCACTGTTTATAATAGCCAAGACATGGAAGCAACCTAGATGTCCATCAGCAGATGAATGGATAAGAAAGCTGTGGTACATATACACAATGGAGTATTACTCAGCCATTAAAAAGAATACATTTGAATCAGTTCTGATGAGGTGGATAAAACTGGAGCCTATTATACAGAGTGAAGTAAGCCAGAAGGAAAAACATAAATACAGTATACTAACGCATATATATGGAATTTAGAAAGATGGTAACAATAACTCGGTATACGAGACAGCAAAAGAGACACTGATGTATAGAACAGTCTTATGGACTCTGTGGGAGAGGGAGAGGGTGGGAAGATTTGGGAGAATGGCAATGAAACATGTAAAATATCATGTAGGAAACGAGTTGCCAGTCCAGGTTCGATGCATGACGCTGGATGCTTGGGGCTGGTGTACTGGGACGGCCCAGAGGGATGGTATGGGGAGGGAGGAGGGAGGGAGGGTTCGGGATGGGGGAACACGATGTATACCTGTGGCGGATTCATTTTGATATTTGGCAAAACTATACAATTATGTAAAGTTTAAAAATAAATAAAATTAGAGAAAAAAA
>NW_011494807.1:734656-737471 GCF_000754665.1 Bison bison bison | reverse complement strand
ATAGTAGATGCTTCATAAGCATTTGCTGAAATAATTAATTTGCAGATGAACCAAAAGTTAGGGCAACACAAATCTGTAGCCATGGAACACAATAACATTTACTGATTTTGAAACTTAATTAATTGGACCAATGTTGCATCCTAGCCACTTTAGCCATGAACTGCCTTGGCCCCTAATTCATTACTGATAAATGTCAGACTCACCAAGTGTGTTTTCAGAATCTTTATACATATGAGATGCTACAGAAGTACAAAGACATACAGATTGTGAGTACTCCTCTCAAAAAGTTCACAGTCTAGCTGAATAACTAATAAGCGGAGAGAAATTTGAGGAAGTGAAAAATGGCAGCAGTAACACAGGGATATCAGGAAGACAGTTCACTGAAGGTGACACAGCCAGAAAAGGTCTCAGGGTGGACTAGGGGTACAGGATGCAGTGATCAGCGAAATATGTAATGGATGTGGCTTAAAAAAGGTGGTTTCACACCACAGAAACAGAGAAAACACTAGCTATTATGAAGGAAGGAGAAGAAGCTTGCTTGACTCTTACAGAAGATGAAGAAAGAGTGGGGACGTTAAGGAGAAAGATCAGATATTAAGAAGTGTCTTAAAACTCAGACTGCAATTTCATTCTATGGGGTAGACCACAGAGAGTCACTTTCAATTTTTCATACTGGGAGGACATGTTAGAATTTATGTTCTAGGAAGATTATTCAAACAAATTTATCTTTTAAAGAATAAAAGTGGAAAAATACACAAGTTTAGGCAACCTGGAAATATGAGGAAAATAGGTCAATACACTCTTCTAGAATGGTAATTTAGCTTTATTATTTATTTGTTATTTCTTTTTAAGAAACAAATGTATATCGGTGTGTACATGGATGTGTGTGTGTGTGTGTGTGTGTGTGTGAAGAGACAGAGAGAGAACCTACTTTTTTTGGTTCATTTTTTTTTAACACCAACTCTCAACCTTTTTATCACTCGGATATCAGTGCATTTAAAATTGGTTCAGTATATCAGAAGCTAATTTGTGTAAGTTAACTGAAAGCAAAAAGCATAGCAGTCATGCACCTGTTTATATCACTGTCTGTTGCTTACTTTTTAAGTCACTTCTTGGCCAAGTCAGATCACATCAGAATGTTAAAATCAATCCATGGAAAGATAACATGTGTCAGTTCAGTTCAGATCAATTGCTCAGTTGTGTCCAACTCTTCGCGACCCCATGAACTGCACCACTCCAGGCCTCCCTGTCCATCACCAACTCCAAGAGTTTACACAAAATCATGTCCATTGAGTCAGTAATGCCATCCAACCATTTCAAACTCTATCGTCCCCTTCTCCTCCTGCCCTCAATCTTTCCCAGCAGTAGGGTCTTTTGAAATGAGTCAGCTCTTCGCATCAGGTGGCCAAAGTATTGGAGTTTCAGCTTCAATATCAGTCCTTCCAGTGAAAATTCAGGGCTGATTTCCTTTAGGATGGACTGGTTGGATCTCCTTGCTGTCCAAGGGAGTCTCAAAAGTCTTTTCCAACACCACACTTCAAAAACATCAATTCTTCGGCACTCAGCTTTCTTTATAGTCCAACTCTCACATCCATACATGACCACAGGAAAAACCATAGCCTTGACTAGATGGACCTTTGTCAGCAAAGTAATGTCTCTGTTTTTTGATATGCTGTCTAGGTTGGTCATAACTTTCCTTCCAAGGAGTAAGGATCTTTTAATTTCATGGCTGCAATCACCATCTGCAGTGATTTTGGAGCCCCAAAAGATAAAGTCTTCCACTGTTTCCACTGTTTCCCCATCTATTTGCCATGAAGTGATGGGACCAGATGGCATGATCTTAATTTTCTGAATGTTGAGCTTTAAGCCAACTTTTTCACTCTCCTCTTTCACTTTCATCAAGAGGCTCTTTAGTCCTTCTTCACTTTCTGCCATAAGGGTAGTGTCATCTGCATATCTGAGGTTATTGATATTTCTCCTGGCAATCTTGATTCCCACTTGTACTTCATCCACCCCAGAATTTCTCATGATGTACACTGCATATAAGTTAAATAAGCAGGGTGACAATATACAGCCTTGACTTACTGCTTTCCTGATTTGGAACCAGTCTGTTCCATGTCCAGTTCTAACTGTTGCTTCCTGACCTGCATACAGATTTCTCAAGAGGCATGTCAGGTGATCTGGTATTCCCATCTCTTTCAGAATTTTCCAGTTTATTGTGATCCACAAAGTCAAAGGCTTTGGCATAGTCAGAAATAGATGTTTTTATGGGATTCTCTTGCTTTTTTGATGACCCAGCGGATGTTGGCAATTTGATCTTTGGTTCCTCTGCCTTTTCTAAATCTAGCTTGAACATCTGGAATTTCACAGTTCACGTACTGCTGAAGCCTGGCTTGGAGAATTTTAAGCACTACTTTACTAGGGTGTGAGATGAGTGCAATTGTGCCTTAGTTTGAGCATTCTTTGGCATTGCCTTTCTTTGGGTTTGGAATGAAAACTGAACTTTTCCAGTCCCACGGCCACTGCTGAGTTTTCCAAATTTGCTGGCATATTGAGTGCAGTACTTTCATAGCATCATCTTTTAGGATTGGAAATAGCTCAACTGGAATTTCATCACCTCCACTAGCTTTCTTCATAGCGATGCTTCCTAAGGCCCACTTGACTTCATATTCCTAGATGTCTGGCTCTAGGTGAGTGATCACACCATCGTGATTATCTAGTTCATGAAGATCTTTTTGATTAGTTCTTCTGTGTATTCTTGCCACCTCTTCTTAATATCTTCTGCTTCTGTTAGGTCCATACTATTTCTGTCCCT
>NW_011494807.1:734128-734556 GCF_000754665.1 Bison bison bison | reverse complement strand
TTTTAAACTTTACATAATTGTATTAGTTTTGCCAAATATCAAAATGAATCCGCCACAGGTATACATGTGTTCCCCATCCCGAACCCTCCTCCCTCCTCCCTCCCCATACCATCCCTCTGGGCCGTCCCAGTGCACCAGCCCCAAGCATCCAGCATCGTGCATTGAACCTGGACTGGCAACTTGTTTCCTACATGATATTTTACATGTTTCAATGCCATTCTCCCAAATCTTCCCACACTCTCCCTCTCCCACAGAATCCATAAGATTGTTCTATACATCAGTGTCTCTTTTGCTGTCTCGTACACTGGGTTATTGTTACCATCTTTCTAAATTCCATATATATGCGTTAGTATACTGTATTTATGTTTTTCCTTCTGGCTTACTTCACTCTGTATAATAGGCTCCAGTTTCATCCACCTCATTAGAAC
>NW_011494807.1:726354-734028 GCF_000754665.1 Bison bison bison | reverse complement strand
TTAGTTCTTCTGTGTATTCTTGCCACCTCTTCTTAATATCTTCTGCTTCTGTTAGGTCCATACTATTTCTGTCCTTTATTGAGCCCATCTTTGCATGAAATATTCCTTTGGTATCTCTGATTTTCTTGAAAGATCTCTAGTCTTTCCCATTCTGTTGTTTTCCTCTATTTCTTTGCATTGATCGCAGTGTGTATGCTTTCTTATCTCTTCTTGCTGTTCTTTGGAACTCTGCATTCAGATGTTTATAGCTTTCCTTTTCTCCTTTGCGTTTCGCTTCTCTTCTTTTCACAGCTATTTGTAAGGCCTGCCCAGACAGCCATTCTGCTTTTTTGCATTTCTTTTCTATGGGAATGGTCTTGATCCCTGTCTCCTGTACAATGTCACGAACCTCATTCCATAGTTCATCAGGCACTCTATCTATCAGATCTAGGCCCTTAAATCTATTTCTCACTTCCACTGTATAATCATAAGGGATTTGATTTAGGTCATACCTGAATGGTCAAGTGGTTTTCCCTACTTTCTTAAATTTAAGTCTGAATTTAGCAATAAGGAGTTCATGATCTGAACCACAGTCATCTTGTTTTTGCTGACTGTATATATCTTCTCCATCTTTGGCTGCAAAAAATATAATCAATCTGAATCAGTGTTGGCCATCTGGTGATGTTCATGTGTAGAGTCTTCTCTTGTGTTGTTGGAAGAGGGTGTTTGCTATGATCAGTGTATTATCTTGGCAAAACTCTATTAGCCTTTGCCCTGCTTCATTCTGTACTTCAAGGCAAAATTTGCCTGTTACTCAAGGTGTTTCTTGACTTCCTACTTTTGCGTTCCAGTCCCCTATAATGAAAAGAACTTCTTTTTTGGGTGTTAGTTCTAAAAGGTCTTGTAGGTTTTCATAGAACCATTCATGTGCCAAGGCCTAGTTTATTTCCAACTTCACTGACAAGAGATAATTCTAGGACAATTACCAAAGGAAAGAATAAGATTTGAGGGTTAATTATAATATTTGACCCTTTAAATTGATGCTACTCTGTCAACCACGCAGAGCATAAATAGCCTCAATTGACCTGTTTCTATTTTTTTTAAATAAACTTCTCAAAGTTTCTACTAAAACAACTCTGATTTGACTACCATGAAGCATTTTCCTTTGACAAGCAATGAAAAATACACAATACTTTTAAATATTTTATTTCTTGTTGACTACTTTTTAAAGACAATATCTTTATAAATTTCTTAAATTTCCAAGCCTTCATTGAGATGATTTACTTAAAAAACTGTAATTGACAGCTGGGTAAATGTTAAGGAGAAGATTATGAAAGAATAGTAACATAATGTAAACAAGTGACTAGAAAAGATTGATGTGTCTATAGCTAAAAACTCACAACTATATGTGGCTCAGGTAAGTTGCTAAATATTAAGAAATTTGATATATTTGCAGCTCGTTACTTAGAAGTAGCTACAGGTAATATCAATCATGCATGTCTGTCTGCAATATTTGGTGATAGAGTCATACCATACTGGTTGCCTTTCTGAAAACAAGATTTTCAACTTGAAAAAACCCCCTACCTTCCTCAGTATCTCTTTAGACATAGCACTTTTATGATCAGCCCACAGATGGAGAGGAGACACATCCTAAATCTACCATTTATCATATTCATTTATCAAAAAATTTGGGGTTTTCATTGTCATTGTCCAGGCTTTTTTGCTTTGCTTTCTTGTTTGCTTGTTTTTCATATCACTGAACTAAGGTCCCATGAAAATGTAAATAAATGACTTCTCACCCACTGCCTATGTGGTTGCCTGCTTTGGTAAAAAACTGATAGACTCATTTATTGTGCATTTTAATCAATTTTTGAAGAGATCAAACAAATTATTATATCTACAGAGGACCAGATGGTTGGATGGCACCACTGACTCAATGGACATGAGTTTGCGCAGGTTCCAGGAGACAGTGAAGGACAGGGAAACCTGGCATGCTGCATTCCATGGGGTTGGAAACAGTCGGACATGACTGAGCGACTGAATAACAACAAAAATTCTATCCCCATAGACATTCATATCTTTACCCTTTTTTGAGTGTAAGTCTCACAGCAGGAAGATAATTCATAATTGTTGCAGAAATTTTTAAACATTTCAAATAAGTGACTACTTTGCTCATTTCAGTGACTGACATTCTGCTTTTCAAACAGCCTGGGACAGAAGAACCATTTTTTTTTGGATCAATTATGTTCTTATCAGTTCAGATCAGTTCAGTTCAGTCACTCAGTCATGTCCAACTCTGCAACCCCATGGACTGCAGTATGCCAGGCCTCCTTGTCCATCACCAACTCCTGGAGTTTACTCAAACTCATGTCCATCGAGTCAGTGATGCCATCGAACCATCTCATCATCTGTCAGCCACTTCTCTTCCTGCTTTCCATCTTTTCCAGTATCAGGGTCTTTTCAAATGAGTTAGCTCTTTGCATCAGATGGCCAAAGTATTGGAGTTTCAGCTTCAACATCAGTCCTTCCAATGAATATTCAGACTGATTTCCTTTAGGATGGACTGGAAGGATCTTCTTGCAGTCCAAGGGACTCTCAAGAGTCTTCTCCAACACCACAGTTCAAAAGCATCAATTCTTTGGCACTCAGCTTTCTTTACAGTTCAACTCTAACATCCATACATGACTACTAGAAAAACCAAAGCTTTGAATAGACAGACCTTGTTCGCAAAGTAATGTCTCTGCTTTTTAATATGCTATCTAGGTTGGTCATAACTTTTCTTCTAAGGAGCAAGCGTTTTCTCATTTCATGGCTGCAGTCACCATCTGCAGTGATTTTGGAACCCGAAAAAATAAAGTCTCTCACTGTTTCCATTGTTTCCCATCTATTTGCCATGGAGTGATGGGACTGGATACCATGATCTTAGTTTTCTGAATATTGAGTTTTAAGGTTACTTTTTCACTCTCCTCTTTCACTTTCATCAAGAGGCTTTTTAGTTCCTCTTCATTTT
Source organism: Bison bison bison (assembly GCF_000754665.1). Classification (NCBI taxonomy): domain Eukaryota; kingdom Metazoa; phylum Chordata; class Mammalia; order Artiodactyla; family Bovidae; genus Bison; species Bison bison. Next base: position 731,039 of record NW_011494807.1, on the reverse strand, counting down.
CTGCCATAAGAGTGGTGTCATCTGCATATCTGAGGTTATTGATATTTCTCCCGGCAATCTTGATTCCAGCTTGTGCTTCTTCCAGTCCAGCATTTTTCATGATGTACTCTGCATATGAATTAAATAAGCAGGGTGACAATATACAGCCTTGACATACTCCTTTCCCAATATGGAAGCAGTCTGTTTTTCCATGTCCAGTTCTAACTGTTGCTTCTTGACTGTATGTTCTTATAGATAATGCCAAAAGATAATCAGTATTGTAAAAAAAATGAAAATTGTATCATAATGAGGATAATCTACCTTCCCAAAGAGCCACATCTACAAATACTAGTCAAGGTTTTATAAAGAAAGATCACAGATAGGAGAGTCACCAGATCTTACATTTTTCTTCTCAGGACAGGCTGCCAGAGGCTCTGTCACCTCACAGACAGAGGCTCTGTCACTCTGCTTAGGCAGACCATGATGGATGGATGGGATTTGGTGAAATATTCCGGACTTCCTTGGTGGCTCAGACAGTAGAGAATCTGCCCACAATGCAAGAGACCTGGGGTTCGATGCCTGGGTGGGAAAAATCCCCTGGAGAAGGGAATGGCTACTCACTCCAGTATTCTCACCTGTAGAATTCCAAGGACAGAGGAGTCTGGTGGGCTACAGTTTATGGGGTGACAAAGAGTTGAACAGGACTGAATGACTAACACTTTCTTTTCTTCTGTTTTCTGCCTCACTTGGCAACTAAAATTATATCCCAAGAATTTCCATATTGTTTCCCTGTCTTTTCTTGGGGGGGATGAGGTGTATTTTCCCAGGAATTAAGAAGGACTCAGTGATCTGGGAGTTTTTTGGCAGTCTTGGAAAATGATAATAGTTTAATTCTTTAGAAACATCTAAGGCTCCTTCATGGAGATGATTGGATTTCAATGCTCACCCCCAAGACTCCCAAGAGTAGAGATGACATCCCTGGTCAAATCCTTGCTCACCTCCCATGGTGTACTTTTGATTCAGCAGATCAGGCAGACAGTTGATCAATAATAGCAACTGTTGCTGCAAGTTACAAACACTGATAAGTAGACAGGGCTTGTAGATAAGAGCCTGGCTTGTGTACTGGAACAGGCTTCTGCCAGCTCCTGCTGTGCCAGGCAATAATCTTTTCACTTCTGAATGGGGGTGGACCTGTTGGTACACTGAGGGAAGCTCTGGCTATAGGGAAGAGGGCAGGGATACAAGGTCAGATTAACAATTATCTTTCAAAGGAAAACATTTCAGTAATTTCGCAATCCAACAGGTAATCTTTATCACTATGTACTGACTGAATATTAGCCATGGCTATATGATTGAAAGTGATGGTGTTAGTTACTCAGTTGTGTCTGACTCTTTGTGACCCCATGGACTATAGCCCACCAGGCTTCTGTCTGTGAGCAAGAATATTGGAGTGGGTTGCCATTCTCTTCTCCAAGGGATACTCCAAACCCAGGGTTTCCTGTTTTGCAGGCCAATTCTTTACAGTCTGAGCCACCAAACATCTCTATATTTTAGGGAGTATGATGACAAATATTGACAGCCTTGCAAATAAATTTTTTTTTTTTTACCAAATATGGATAAAGTGTTAAGAACATGGACTCTAGAACTGTGTTACAACATTTTAAATTTCAGCTTTTGCACTTATAAAATGGAAATGATAAAAATACTCCTTGTAGTGCTCTGAGAATAATATATGGAAAGCACTTGTATAGCAAAGCTGGTACCGAGCTACCTCAGTTGAAGAAGATCATATCTTCATTGAACAACATTGTTGAGATCAACAGAAAACAGAACCTCGAGTGTATATTAAAGTACTCAAAAGGAAATTGATAAGAACACATCTTATTTTTCAAACTGTTTGAGAATGATATTTTCCTTCCACTTATATTTGGAAATTGAGGAGAAAATGGATGTGTAAGATCTACAAAAATCAAATCTGTAGTACCCAATGTCTTTTATTTTCTTTTTAATAAGGCAAATTATTCCTTACAAGTAGTCTAACATGGTCTTGATATTTAATGATTCTTTGACAAAATATATGCTTTTAGGACATTTCTCCACTATAAGCTATATATCATGCAGCAATTTTTAAAAGAATGTAATTTAGAAAGAATGATATGACATCTTATTTTTATATTTAACAATTTTGGGGCCAACATTTTCTCCTAAAATCAAGTTTCATTGACTTATAGTATAAGAAGTGTAAGGTAAGATTTTTCACCCCACTTTATGACATTATGAAAGCCATGCCATATATAAGTTGTCAACCATATAATTATAAGGTGTTAGGGTTGAAAGAAACCCTACCAATGAGTTTCACATTAGGTGGAAAACACTGATCCACTCCAAATAAAGAATATAATCAAAATAAACCTCATGGACAGAATACAATATATAATGCCATATATACTGATTATGTAATGAAATTAATTTTTATTTTCTAGAAAAATAACTAAAACATTTGGAAGAGACAAAGATTTTTATGGATACATCTATGTGCATATGAACAAACATTTAGACATGCCACATGTAAGCAGTTAAAAGGAAGAAAATTATCTCGTCAACCAAAAAGACATGCAATGTTCCATTTAAGATTCCTAAATAAACCTCTCTCTGTCCCCTCTCTCCCATCCTCTCTGCTTAGCATTGCCTTCTTCTTGGGGACATTATTTCCCAGTATACTGGAAAAGTTTACTTGGAAACATCAAATTCCCAGCAAGCAATATATTCATACTGTCCTCAAGACATCAAGCTGAGAAAACCCCTCTGAGTTACTTCAGATATCAGATATCTCGGTGGGAAAATCACATACAGCCATCAGGAGTAGTACCTGCTAGATTTCTGAAAAGGAGCAGTGACTAGGAAATCAACCAATTGGTGGGTCTTGTACTCAATGAGTCTGTGTGTGACTACTTTTTTTCAAGAAGTGAAATATAAAACTATACAAAACATGTCATATTGAATAAAATTGAAAATTGTATTATGATTGTCATTCTATTTTTTAATTTTAGTTTCACATACACACATACACATGTAACACACACTCACACACAAGTGTGTACTGGGTTGTGAAGAAACAGGCACTTATTATGTTGAAATGGGCAAAAATGTTGGAAAGCTACAGAAACAGGAACAGAAATCACAAAGTGGCATCCACTGGATAAGTTCCAGACTCCTGAATATTTAAGGGTTGGTTTCTTTAAATTGAATTAGTTGCCAATAAAGATGAAAAGCTATTGATGTGGCTTCCTTTGAAAGGTCAAAAGATGTTCTTCTGGGGCATAGGCCTTGGAAGCTGAGTAACAGCTGCACCATTAGGAAAAGGATGGGCTCTTCAAGTCATCAGCATCCTTATCTCCTACCTTTTCACTCAGTTCTATATCTGCTAGATAACATCATCCATTTGAATTTGTTCCCTCTGGTCTAGACTTTTGATCCCACAATGATCACAGAGGTCTAAGGATAGTTATAGAAACTCATGATTTGGCCTGAATTATTCCACAGCCTGACAGGACATTGAATAGTGACTGTACCTGATCATCAAAGAAATGATTACCAAATCTTCCATCTATAAAACCAACATATGCTTTAGAGGTCCTCAGTTTAAACTTTCCATTTCACAGATGAGGAGACTGAGACACAAAGAGAGCAAGTAAAATGTTGAAGGCCAACAAGTTAGTAATTCCATGATTAGAAATAAGTTCTCACTCCTATCTTGATGCCCTTTCAATAACACATGACTGCCTTTAGTTAAATGATTTTCAGAAGTGAAAAGCAGTATAAACTGAAGCCAATGTGATGCACTATGTGTAAATGATCTATGAGTAATACGGATAGGGCTTCCCAGGTGGCTCAATGGTAAAGAATCCACCTGTCAATACAGGAGATGCAGGTTTGATGTTTCTGTCAGGAAGATCCCCTAGAGAAGCAAATGGCAACCCACTCCAGTATTCTTGCCTGGGAAACCCCATGGACAGAAGAGTCTGATGGGCAACAGTCCATGGGGTCACAAGAGTTGTACATGACCTGGCAATTAAATAACAACAACTCTATTCTCACTAATCTCATCTTTTGTTCACATTAGTTTTCCTCCTTATCTCCATTATCCAAGTGTCAGTTCAGTTCAGTTCAGTCACTCAGTCATGTCTGACTCTTTGCAACCCCATGAACTGCAGCACACCAGGCCTCCCTGTCCATCACAAACTCCTGGACTTCACTCAAACTCACGTCCATCGAGTCGGTGATGCCATCCAGCCATCTCATCCACTGTCATCCCCTTCTCCTGCCTCCAATCCCTCCCAGCATCAGAGTCTTTTCCAGTGAGTCAACTCTTCGCATGAGGTGGCCAAAGTATTGGAGTTTCAGCTTTAGCATCATTCCTTCCAAAGAACACCCAGGGCTGATCTCCTTTAGAATGGACTGGTTGGATCTCCTTGCAGTCCAAGGGACTCTCAAGAGTCTTCTCCAATACCACAGTTCAAAAGCATCAATTCTTCGGTGCTCAGCTTTCTTCTCAGTCCAACTCTCACATCCATACATGACCACTGGAAAAACCATAGCCTTGACTAGATGGACCTTTGTTGGCAAAGTAATGTCTCTGCTTTTCAGTATGTTATCTAGGTTGGTCATAACTTTCCTTCCAAGGAGTAAGTGTTTTTTAATTTCAT
>NW_011494807.1:678191-726254 GCF_000754665.1 Bison bison bison | reverse complement strand
TTTTTTAATTTCATGGCTGCAGTCACCATCTGCAGTGATTTTGGAGCCCCCAAAAATAAAGTCTGACACTGTTTCCACTGTTTCCCCATCTATTTCCCATGAAGTGATGGGACCAGATGCCATGATCTTTGTTTTCTGAATGTTGAGCTATAAGCCAACTTTTTCACTCTCTTCTTTCACTTTCACTTCTTTCACTTCTTTCACTTTCATGTGTGTGTGTGTGTGTTTGTGTGTGTGTATGGAGTGTACTCCATATACACTCTATGTATATGGAGTTGATTGAATGTAGACTGGTGTAAATCAATTACTATATAGTGTACCTTCTAAAATATGAAGAATCCACATTAATTTCCTAATTCTGACAAATATATCTCGGTAATGAAAGATGTTAACATTAGGGGAAACTAGGTGAGAGGTATATAAGAACTCTGGACTATCTTTGCAATTAATTGTTCTATAAAAACCTAAAATTAAAAGGTTTATTACAAATCATGAGAAACCATTAATTAAGATGTTATGAGAGTGCCATGTTAGTTAGCAGTAAAAACAGAAAAGGATAAATGTGTCCTGAGGAAAATATCCCTTTATCAAAAAGCTTTATCATCATAACTGTGTCCATACTCAAAACCTTGCCAACAAGATAGCTGAAGGCTTATAACAAGGTCATGGCTAAAACAAAGCCCAGAGGTTGCTCCAACTCTGAAACACAAAGCCCCTTGTAAGATATAATACACACACACACACACACACAGAGTTTTAGCCTTTTCGGAAGAAATGCCAATGATTTTAGTCTCAGGAAGACTACTTAAGTCTCAAGATTACTAAGTCTCAAGATAAGATTACTTACTTATCTTTAATCTATGGTGTCATTGAATACTTACGAGTATGAAAAAAAAAGAACAAAGGATGAGGGGACATCTATATACATATTTAATATGTATATTGATACGTACCAATGAATATATGTATTGATTCAGAAAGAGATCAGAAGCATATTAAGAGACCAAGATATCCTGGCAGAAATGCCTTTTCAGTTGGGGAATATGTCTATTTCCAAGATAGCCCACCTGGGCCCTGAAAGTTGTATGACCCCATTTATCCCAGCAGGAATGCTCCTATGTCTGGATCCACAGTTATTACTAAAAACTAATGTTTGTTATAAAAACTGATTTTGTATATGAGGGTATCTCAGCACCTGAATCCTAGGAAACAGGTACTTTTTCAAAATATCCTTAAGCCCTATATTTTAAAGCCCTATATCTACTGTGGCAGGAGACCACATTTTTTTTTTTTTTGGCAGAAATATGGTGGAAGACCATATTTAGTTGATCACCAGTAGTTTTTAGGAGTATAATGCATACTCTAATGGGCATTTTGCTCTACACTGCTCATCAAAACCCTGTGCTTGTGACTAGAAATGAGACAGAGTTGGGAAGTATTGAAAAACGTTCAGACTTTCAAAAAATAGTAATTTAGTGCTATATTTCTAGACTGTGCTACTTCTGCCTTACATCAAACTCTAAAGCAATCCTGTATAAGACCTCAAAAGAATTGTTTTACAAATTATTTATATGACAAGTTATATATATATTATCCTTATTTATGGATCTGAATTCATTTGTTTGAACAGTATTTACTGCGTATCTTCTGTGTTCATGGCACAGTTCCACATGCCTACCCAGAACATACATTTATTTGATCGGGGCTGGTAGATACTGAAGCACCAATAATAAAATTAATTACAGTTGTAATATGATAAATGCTACAAAGGAATATAGCACAAGATATTGGAGGATAGCACAAAGTAGGTATTAACCTTTTCTGGGGTCAAGAGAAGGCTAAGCTTTTTAGTCTGAGTTCTGAAGGATGGAAAAGAGTTGTTTGGGGGGAAGGGTGGGGTGCAGGATATCTAAGATCCAAGGCAGGAAGGAGTAAGACATTGTCAAGGGGCAGAAAACAGGCCCATGGGACCAGAACTCTGGCTGCTTAGGGAGGTATGGTGCACAGGGCACCTGGTGAGAGAGGCTATAGAGGATCTTAGAGGACTGAGAAAGAATCTCGCCGTTATCCTCAGAGCCCGTAATTTTCAGGTAAAAGTAAGCCCAAGTCTGTAAGACGGGTCAAGGAGGAAAGAGGCATTTTCAAACTTGTATTCAAGACAGATCAATTTGCTGCTTTGCACAAGATGGTGAGAGATGCTCCAGAGGGTCCTCAGCTGTGGCCGTGATAACAATTCAGGTCCCGGCTTGACAAAAAGTATGAACACGTTCACTGCATGAATGTGCTTGGCTCATTCAAGAAAACAACACTTCCATCACCATTTTCTGTCTAATGATCCACCACAATATGGAACACTGCTAGGTTCAACAAAATAGAAACTGGTTTCCTAGTGAAATAACAAGGGCATGGGTCTCTGCAGAAGCAGCTGTGTTCTCAGTTTTAGGAGTGATGTGCATGAATTTCAACCAGACATTTTGAAATAACAAAGATCCCCAAATGTAAAGACAATAAACTCTAAACATGTCTCAGTCATCTCTCTCACTAAGCATAAACCACTCATCAAAAAAAAACCCAAAATAAAACTTAATATGCTTACAATTTTCTAAAATCATTTCTGAAAAAAAAAAAGCAAAAATAAAACACTACACACTTTAGGGCTTCCCAGGGGGCACTAGGGGTAAAGAACCCATCTGCAAAAGCAGGAGACACAAGAAACATGGGTTTGATCCTTGGGTTGGGAAAATCTCCTGGAGGAGGAAATGGCCGCTCTGGTATTGTTGCCTAGGAAATCCCATGGACAGAGAAGCCTGGCTGGTTACTGTACGTAGGGTCGCAAAGATTCGGACACAACTGCACTACTTAACACACAAAACACACACAGAGACACTTCAATTGCATCAGGTTGATATAATAATTATTGTTACAAAGATAAACATTCAATTATACCAAACTGATAATTCAAAAGACTAATGAGTGAATAATACAAGCACCTCATGCCTCATAACGTTTGTCTCCACACCTTCTGCCAACAAATACAGCTAATTTTTTTGCTAGATAAAAAGACTGAAATCAATCGTAGTCTAAGATGGTTGTTCACAAAATTAATGATTATCAATCTTTTAAATTTTGGAATAAATGCCACTTTAAAATCTTTTTGAATAACATGTGGTTATTGTTTCTTATTCCTTGGTCTCTTTTTATTTTAAGTATCTGGTCCTGATTTGAAATAGTTTCAGTCTTTCAGGGGAAAAAAATACCATGTTCAAACAAATAAAGCTGCTGTGTGTTATCAATATCAGAATTTTTTTTAAATCTTGCTTACTTCAATAGGAAATATGTATGAGAGCCTGCATCTGTTCTCTTCATGCTGTAGAAATAGCCTCAAAGCTGCCTGTCACAAATTTCACAAAATGCTAAAAATCATTCTGAGCTGCTCTTTCCTGCTTTCTCAGGAGTCCAGGTATTAAAAAAAAAAAAAAAAAATGCCTTTTCTGCCCTTAGGGTCATGATTTAGCCATTTTCCTCCATACCAATTTTCTTTCTCTCTATTTCACTTCTCCTACTTTTTCACAATCTTCCTCCAGGGAACAAATTCACAATACAATTTTTAGTCAGCAGCCAACACTTTGTTCCAGCAGTGGCGCTAAACTCCACCACTCCAAACCTGGCTCCTGCTGCTGCTACTAAGTCATTTCAGTCGTTTCCGACTCTGTGCGACCCCATAGATGGCAGCCCACGAGGCTCCCCCATCCCTGGGATTCTCCAGGCAAGAACACTGGAGTGGGGTGCCATTGCCTTCTCCACCAAACCTGGCTGAAACTCCTAGAAAAAAGGAATCTGTGAGGTATTTCAGAAGATTGATATCTCCAAGGAACCAGATTATTTGGGAGCACTTAGAAAAGTCTGGGAAACAAGAGCAACATTCTTTTTTTACCTATAATTGCAACACATTAGTGTAAATGCTGAAGATCCTTTCAGTTTGCAAAAACACACTGTGGATCTATACCTTTCCACCACCACTCCCCTACTCTGGGCCCAAGGAAATTTAAACCACCAGTTCAGTTCAGTTCAGTTGCTCAGTCCTGTCTGACTCTTTGTGATCTTGATTTTAGCTTGTGCTTCATCCAGTTTCTCATGAAGTCCTCTGCATATAAGTTGAATAAGAAGGGTGACAATATACGACCTTGACTTACTCCTTTCCTGATTTGGAACCAGTCTATTGTTCCATGTCCAGTTCTAACTGCTGCTTCCTGACCTGCATACAGATTTCTCAAGAGGCAGGTCGGGTGGTCTGGTATTCCCGTCTCTTTCAGAATTTTCCAGTTTGTTGTGGTCCACACAAAGGCTTTCGCATAGTCAATAAAGCAGAAGTAGATGTTTTTCTGGAACTCACTTGCCTTTTCAACGATCCAGTGCATGTTGGCAATTTGATCTCTGGTTCCTCTACCTTTTCTAAATCTAGCTTGAACATCTGGAAGTTCATGGTTCACATACTGTTGAAGCCTGGCTTAGAGAATGTTGAGCATTACTTTACTAGAGTGTGAGATGAGTACAGTTATGCAGTAGCTTGAACATTCTTTGGCATTTGCCTTTCTTTGGGACTGGAATTAAAACTGACCTTTTCCAGTCCTGTGGCCACTGCTGAGTTTTCCAAATTTGCTGGCATATTGAGTGCAGCACTTTCACACATCATCTTTTAGGATTTGACATAGCTCAACTGGAATTTCATCACCTCCACTAGCTTTGTTCATAGTGATGCTTCCTAAGGCCCACTTGACTGCATTCCAGGCTCTAGGTTGGTGATCACACCATCATGATTATCACCAAGCAGTGACCAAACTGTTAGCAGTGGAAACCTTTGTTCAGTCCATTAAATATACAAAGTGGCATTTTAATAGTATATATTAATGTTTATAAATTCAAAATTGCAATTTGTATACTCAGTAAATTGAATTGATATATATTTTAACAACATACAGCAATTGATGTATATTTTAGCAACATACTACACCAGGGGCTCCCCTGGTGGCTCAGACAGTAAAGCATCTGCCTGCAATGCAGGAGACGGGTTTGATCCCTGGGTCAGGAATATACCCTGGAGAAGAAAATGGCAACCCACTCCAGTATTCTTGCTTGGAAAATTCCATGGATGGAGAAGCCTGGTGGACTACAGTCTTTGGGGTCACAAAGAGTCGGACATGACTGAGCGACTTAACAACATAAAATTTTGAAGTGCTTTCACAAATGGATTACTCATGGATTTCATTGTGGTTACAGAACAGTGACACAATTCTACATCACAGAGAAATACAGCTGAAATCGCCCTGTTTTGGGTGACTTCCAAAATCAGAATATCCATCAATTAAACTAATTCAGTTGCTTGAAAGAGGGGTACTAGAAATCTTGTTGGAATTAGAAATGCAAACATTAATAACAGTTTACTTACATTTTCTAAATAGTAAATATTTAATGTGGCTGAAATCAAGGAATAGACAATTCAGTGTCCCTTGTTCAGAGATGGGAAGACCAGACCACCTGACCTGCCTCTTGGGAAACCTGCATGCAGGTCAGGAGGCAACGGTTAGAAATGGACATGGAACAACAGACTGGTTCCAAATAGGAAAAGGAGTATGTCACGGCTGTATATTGTCACCCTGCTTATTTAACTTACATGCAGAGTACATCATGAGAAACACTGGGCTGGAGGAAGCACAATCTGGAATCAAGATTGCTGGGAGAAATATCAATAACCTCAGGTATGCAGATGACACCACCCCTATGGCAGAAAGTGAAGAGGAACTAAAAAGCCTCTTGATGAAAGTGAAAGAGGAGAGTGAAAAAGTTGGCTTAAAGCTCAACATTCAGATAACTAAGATCATGGCATCTGGTCCCATCATTTCATGGGAAATAGATGGGGAAACAGTGGAAACAGTGGCTGACTTTATTTTTCTGGGCTCCAAAATCAGTACAGATGGTGACTACAGCCATGAAATTAAAAGACGCTTACTCCTTGGAAGGAAAGTTACGACCACCCTTAGACAGCATATTAAAAAGCAGAGACATTTACTTTGCCAACAAAGGTCCATCTAGTCAAGGCTATGGTTTTTCCACTGGTTATGTATGGATGTGAGAGTTGGACTGTGAAGAAAGCTGAGCACTGAAGAATCGATACTTTTGAACTGTGGTGTTGGAGAAGACTCTTGAGAGTCCCTTGGACTGCAAGGAGATCCAACCAGTCCATTCTAAAGGAGATCAGCCCTGGTTGTTCATTGGAAGGACTGATTGAAACTCTAATATTTTGGCCACCTGATGCCAAGAGCTGACTCATTTGAAAAGACCCTGATGCTGGGAAAGATAGAGGGCAAGAGGAGAAGGGGAAAACAGAGGATGAGATTTTTGGATGGCATCACAGACTCAAGGGACACGGGTTTGGATGGACTCTAGGAGTTGGTGATGGACAGGGAGGTGTGGCATGCTGCAGTTCATGGAGTCGCAAAGAGTCAGACATGACTGAGCAACTGAACTGAACTGAACTGTTCAGCAGAAAGTATTATTCAAAGTACCTTTTAACATTATATGTGTTTAAAAACATCATTTAAAACATTCAATATATCAGAATAACTATGGTTAAAAAAAAATCATTATCATTCAAAAGTTCAAGAAAGACTTATTTCAGACTGACTCCACATTTTACTTCAGTTCCATTACTAGTCTAACTGCAGTTACCTGCATGTGACTAGGGTTAAAGAACCAGTATCGGAACTGAAAGGTGATCCTACTTGGCCAAATTCAGCTCCTTCTGACTAATAACAGTGGTGGGTGGGAGGACCTTCCAATTTAACAATAATTACTTGTACCATAGATAAAATGATACATTTATGATGAGATGGGTAATTTGTAAATACTTGCTAGAGCATCCACTAAGCTTTACTTTGTATGTAGAAGGTATCCTTTGGGAAATGAGAAATCATGTATCATTACAAATGAAGCAAATATAACACCATACCCTGTTATTCAATAACACATTTTCCACAGTTGCCAAATACATGCCCATAAATTGCAGGAAAAACTGTTATTTCAAGAATCAGTTTGGTAAAACAAATTAATACACTGATTATTGTATTTCATTTACTTTCAAATTTAGCAATTAGTAAATGTGTGTCCTTTTAGGGTTTTTAAATGATTACTTTCTTAAAATTAAAGTTGAATCAAATAATGATTCCCACTGAAGCACGCTATCATGCTAAACAACACAGAAAACCAATAATCTAAAACTTTAAAAGATAAGGAAAATATCTTGGTTAATAGGAGGCAGATAGCAGATAATTCTAGTGCTATGATTTAATTCATCAGTGACTAATAAAGCAGAGATGTACTTAGTTATTCAGTCATGTCCGACTCTGCAACCCCGTGGACTGTAGCCTACCAGACTCCTCTGTCCATGGGGATTTTCCAGGCAAGAATACTGGAGTGGGTTGTCATTCCCTCCTCTAGGAGATCTTCCCAACCCAGGGATAGAACCCAGGTCTCCCACATTGCAGGCAGATTCCTTACCATCTGAGCTACCAGGGAAGCCCGAAGCAGAGATAGATCCATTAAAATGTAAATATTACAATGTCATTTCTCATACATCAAAATTGCCATTTTTTCACACTAACATTATTCTTTCCATTATTTGTGTGTGTATATATATTTATTTCTAGGCGTTTTTTTTGTTTTTGTTTTTTTTGGTAAAATGAGAGAACGCCTTATTTGCAGAACCGTTTGAATGAGATAATGTTAGATATTTAACTGGAAAAGCAAAGTAACTTTGTAAAGTATGTTGTATAATGTAAAATATATGCAGTATTACAGCACTGGAAAAGGGGTGAGAACAACCAGTATTATGGGAATGAGTAAACACTGACATTTAAACCAATAGACTCCTAAGGAGATTCAAACAGAACTCTCTCGTGATCACAGAAAGGTCACAGTGTGTGACTGAAATTCTTTCAAAACAAAAAGTTTTAGAAATTATCTTAAGAGCATATTTTTTTCTTTATGATGTTAATCAATAGACAGTAACTTATTGCTGAGATCTGCAACACTATTTTTAATTTTGAGGAGAAAAAGCAACAGACGTGGTACCCTAATGGAACTCTTACATATGTTCATTATACATATATATATACGCAAATATGTACAAATAAAATTGATACAATGTAAAGTGAATACAGAAAATCACTTTGAATTCAAAAGTCATTACAATCTGATTCATTACTTAGATCCACATCTCTTACTAATTATTAAGTAAACCATATTCTATATAAATTTAAAATAATTATGCCCTACCCTACAATGTTCTGATACAGTTTTTGGTTCATTTACAATATTATCTCTAAAACTATACAAAAGTTCAACTACCAATAACATCAAAATTTTTCATGCAAGAATTTTTCACACTACATACTGATGTGCCTTTTTTAAAAATTGCATTTGTCTTCTTTTTAATTTTACCGGTTAGGGCTCATACTTAAAGGTGACAAAAACGTACACCTAAAAAAATGTCTATTTTTGAGATAATCTTTGGAAATACACAGAAAATGGAATGATAGACCCACCTGTATTGAGTAGGGAGAAGAGAAAAAGTGAAAAATAGGAAGAGGTGAAATATATTTTCAAGTACAGAGAGTCAGACACATAACTCCACTATAAAATGATACATATTAAAAAAAGATACAATAGAATAATTTAAGTGCAGTAAAGGACAATTGGACTGGAGTCTACCCTAACCATCTCCATTCATTGCTATGAATAGCACATTTATGTCTAGTATGTATATATTCTCAAAGAAGGATTATTTAAATTTAACAGATAAGAGTAAAAACATAGTATTTTAAAAAGATATTAAAAAACACAAGATCAACAGACCTAATGTTGAAAACCTCCAAACTCAGTCCTTGACTCCTGTCTCCTCTCTCACTTACTTAGTGATTTCATCAGTTTCATGGCTTTAAATAGCACCCCTTTGCCAATAGCTAACAAATTTAAATCTCTAGTTCAGACCTTTAGCATGAAATTTTAAGTGATTTATACAATTGCTTATTAAGCATTTCTGTCTGTATTTCCAAAAAGCACCTCAAGCTCCATCTGTCAAAAACAGAGCTCCTAATATTTCCCCCACCTGTCCCACTGAAACCTTCTTCATCTTAGTGGAGGCAACTACAAATTATCGAGCCAAAAACAATGAATTCACCTTACTCCTCTCTCGCTATTATAACCCACATCCAATCTGTCAGGAAACCTTGTTAGTATTACTTGCAAAACATACCAGAATCCAGCCACTGCTTACCATCTTTACTGCAACCTTTCTGATCCAAGTCATCAGATCATTATCTGTCACCCAGACTATTATAACAGTCCTAATTTTCTCTTTTCTGACTGTGATGTCCTACAGGCTATTCTCAACACACACACACGAAATAGAATTATCCTAAAGAGGGAGGGGACATATATATACCTATGGCTGATTCATGTTGATGTATGACAGAAATCAACACAATATCATAAAGCAATTATTCTCCAATTAAATAAATTTTTAAAAAATGTGTGAGCCAGAAAAAAAAAAAGAAACATGGTTTAGATAATTTGCTTCTCTGTTCAACAGTTCACATCGGTCCCTTATTTTACTCAGATTAAAGCTGAAGTTGTTACAAGGGTTACAAGGCAAGGCTCTAATGTCTTTTTGACTTTAGCTCCTAGTCCCCTTCTCTCGCTTCCTCTATTCCAGTCACAAATGCTTCCTTGAATACACTTGGCATAATCCTGCCTTGGAAAGTTTTCCATGACTGTCTACATACCAGTAGAAATCTTTTGCCATAGATACTCACATAGCCAACTCCTTCACCCTTTAAATTCTCTGCTCAAAGGACACTTTTGAAATAACCATCATACTCAAGATAGGAACTTATGCCTGTCTCCATCCATCCTGGAACTCCAGATCTGCTTACACCAGTCTACATTTTCTTTTTCCACATAACCTACCCTTTTCTAAAATGCTATACTAATTTACTAATTAACTTCTCAGTCATGTCTGACTCTTTGCAACCCATGGACTATAGCCCACCAGGCCCCCCGGTCCATGGAATTCTCCAGGCAAGAATGCTGGAGTGGGTAGCCATTTCCTACTCCAGGGGATCTTCCTAACCCAGGTCTCCTGCATTGCAGGCAGATTCTTTATCAGCTGAACCACCAGATAAGCCACTCTAAAATGCTGTGAAAGTGAAGAAGCTCAGTCATATCCAACTCTTTGCGACTCCATGGACCATAGCCTACCAGGCTCCTCCGTCCATTGGATTCTCCAGGTAAGAATACTGGGGTGGGTTGTCATTTCCTTCTCCAGGGGATCTTCCCGACCCAAGGATCGAACCCGGGTCTCTAGCATTGCAGATGCTTTACCCTCTGAGCTACCAGGGAAATGCTATATAACTTAACAATTTATTATGTCTACTGTTTACTATCCATCTCCCCTTTAAAAATTCGGTTCCAACATTGTCTCCATTTACTTATACATACCCAAACCCTGACAGCCTAGCACATAATAGGCACTCAATAAATATTTCTTGAGTTAAACTGAAATTAAATCAAACAAAGAAAAAACCTTAAGAGATACACATGTTTAGGTTTTTAGGAACTACTGAATCTGATGAATAAATGTAAAGATTTCTGCCCAGAAATCCAGAAGATTACTCCATAAGGGCAGGAGAGGAGAAGAGGTGCTTTCTAGTTAAGCTTCTTCATTCCATTTGCAGCAGATCCCTGAGGACAACAACCAGAGATGAAAAGGAAAAGAAAGCGCAGGGAGAGTAACAACCTTCCTGTGACTTAAGGGACCCTGCTGTAAGTCAGAACGACCTGGGAACACTGAAAACAGAAGGTAGACACAATCTCAACCCACTCATTCTAGTTTATACAGAAAAGTTACTAGAATGACATCTGCCAAATGTTAATAATGACTTTTCTTTCTGGAGAATGCCCTTTGGAGTGAGGTTTTGCTTTTTTGTCATTATTCTAGTATGTGGATTTCTTTCCAAATAATTCTACAACACTGAAGGTGAATTCTTACATAAAATTTCTTCTAAAAGCCTATGCACATTTCCTTACAAAAATAATATTCTTATAGGAGAAAATTGAATAATTAAAATTACTTCTAATTTCCCTGAATGTAATATTATACATTATAAGGTTTCAAGCATTCTATCCTGAGATATGACTTGGACGATGAAGGTATAAAAACTGTCAAAATAAAAAACTAGAAATGTCAACCATTCTGATTAGGTGATGTCATATGAAACCTAACAAATAACTTTCTAATTGACTGTTATAAAGAAGGCAGAAAACTGTTCCAAAGGAACTCTAGACAGTTTTGCTGAAGAACTTATGTATAAGAAAGAAATAAGGAAAATATTTCCAAACTACAGTGTATTATCCTAACCAATAATGGCATGGCTGGATAATCATAGTGAGACTGATGTGGAGGTTAGTCCAGAGTGAGGGGATTTGGTAAGATGGTGTCTCTGGGTCCTGATCAATAGGATCTCATTGACTTTGACATCATATTATATAATCATCATTTAAATTTCATTCTCATGTTCTCTGATAATACAAAACTCAATCCACACTTTCTTTTTCAGAATACCAGAAAAGAAAACCCTAGCATATTAAAAAAGGAAATTTCTAATGGAGTTTTTTTTTTTTAATAAGTACCCTTTCAATTAACTCACTGTAATAAGGTGACCGTGGATGTTTTCAATTCATTAGATGTCAGTTAACAACTCTTTTATCACTGTCTTGTCAACTCACCATATAATGGCTTAGCGGAGTCACATCAATAAATTAATGATGCTTTGTAGGATATTTACATATTTAAAGATGTATGCACAAATTAAATATAAGTTAGCATTATGAGTAAGAGATACTACTCCTTTTTCTTCTGTTTTCTCTTGGGTTCTTCTATACAAAATGTATGCCAATTTAGAGGGTTCTGAAGCACCATTTAGATAGTGACAGCATGTTGCAAGACAAACTGCCTAAATAATTGAAAATACAAATAAGGCAGAAATCAAAAGATCCAAAGTACTTCACCCAAAAATGAAGCTTTTATGAGAATGACCTGTTAGAGAGTGCCTATGTCCACTGACCTCTTTACTGTATTTAGGAATGACGTGCTATGGATGGAAGGGTGGACACCAGGCATATTCTTCTAGACCTCTACCAGCTCTCTTAGACCGCTACCTCACCTGCTTATTCTGGTCATAATAACACCAAGGTCAGTAGGGCATCACAGAGAAGAAACCAAGGAGCAATGTTCTCTTAAAGATCTGAACTGCTCCCACCAAACAATGATTCCCCATGGTTAAACTACAATCAAACATATCAACCTATAGGTCGCCATCAAACTACCATCACCAAAGACAGAAAGAAGATTCTTAGGTTCAAGAATGGTTCTTACTTGATAGTTTTATTTCCTTTAAACAGGAAAAAAAAAACAAAAACAAAAAAGTGAACTCTGGGTTTTCATACCTCTTTATTATTCCAGCCAGTGTAATTGGAAAACATAGAAAAATGGACCTAAGCAAAGAGAATGTTTGATCTGGAAGAAAAAGAGACTGTCAGTGTATTTCTTTTATACTTCAATTATTCTTCACCAACTGTATTTCTATTTCTATCTTCTGCTTCACTAAGCTATGCACTGTATGCAATGATGGAGGTAAAATTCTAAGATTGCAATGTGCTCTACTAAAGCCTCCTGCAGAACGTCTGCTAAAGTCATCTACTATTTTGGTAGTAAAGATTGCATGAAGCTCCTTGGCATACATAGGAAAACAGAAACGTCTGTCTTGATGCTGCCAGGGAAACTAATCCTCATTATTCAAATCTCTCTTTCACTTAAGGCTGTTTCTTTTTCCTGCTATCAAATTCCACCCTACCACCCCTTTATTATGCTTACTTCCCTGCCACCCCTTTATTATGCTTACTTCCCCCGATTCCCTGCACCTCACCTGTCTAAAATCAAATGTTACACGACCTTACTAAAGTACACTGTTTCCTGTCGTGGGCTTACCCAAGCACTAGTGTTACGCTATTTCCCTTCTACTTTATCTTTTTTTTTTAATCCTCCAATTAAAAATGGGTGAATTTTTAAAAACTAGTTAAGAAAAATGGAAGGAAAAGGAAAACAAGGGAGCAAAAGAGAAGGGAACTAAGACAATCGAGGGAACTACAAACAGAAAGTTCAGGGAGACATGATGAAAGAAGGACAAAAAGAGATTAGACGTTGGAAAAAGGAAAGGTGGAAAGGTAGCAAAGAGATTCATCATTATTCGTAAGTAGTGAGGGCTTACTTAGGGGCAGGTTTTGTGCTAACTGCTTTATATGCAGCATTTAAGTTAAAAAAAAATGTGAGTAGCATATTTATAGGGATAAAATTCTCTGTTGTGAATTGAATGTACTTGGTTCCCGAATGGTCAATTTATGTTAGCTTGATATATACCAGAAAAAAAAAAAATATATATATATATAATATGTACTATTTTAAGAAATGTAAGCTTCCTAAAAATGAAATATTGTATAATAATATATTCCTTTTTTCTCTTTTTATTCCAGCATACAAAACTCAATTTTGTATTAGTTTTATTTAATTTAAAAAGGCTAATATTAAAAAGAAAGGAAACCTGTAGCATTGTGTTCAATATTTTCTGGTATTATAGCTAAGTGACTTTATCTACTTATATACTCTTAAAAGATGTATCACCATGGTAACTAGATCCTTTGACAATTATTCTATTTTAGTGTAAACCAATACAAAGGGGTTAAAAAATATCCTGTTCTTGAACCCTGAGATTCTTTTTCACTCTTAAAGTTTATCCTTTCCTCCCCCGTCATTTCCCAGAGAATGTTTGAGGATTTTTCTCTGTCCTATTTCACTGCTCATCACCCTGATTTGCAAGCAAGCAGCTCTCAAACCATGAAAGCTGATGCACTTGGTGACAGTGAACTCCCAGCAGGGATTTTTGCACTTAATTGAAATGGATAAATGTTGCAGGGTGTGTTATATATTCCAAAGGTTATTTACTGTGATTGCTGTTCTACAGAGAAGAAAATTAGATTTTTATCTTAGAGGCAGGTATTTAAAAAAAAAAATAAGGCAAAAATAAAACTGAGGCCCTTGTCCTCTCTGTTCTGTACTGGATTCCTAAATCTCAGCCGGAAACTCAGATGCCTTCACAGAGCCCGAATTTCTGTCGGATTGAGGGACTCTTCGTACTGTCCCTGAGGTACCAGTTTTCCCATTATCTTCTTTTCATGGGCTCCCTGCCACTCACTGCTCTTTCCTCTACCCTCCCCTCAGAATATGGCAAAGTTGCCACAGAAAATGGCTGTCATGATTCCTGTAAAATACTGCGGGGTACAGCAATCGCCACCACTCAGCTGCACTCAACTGAAGGGCATTTTGTGCGCGTGCATGCTCAGTCCCTCAGGGGTGTCTGACTCTTTGTGACCCCATGGACTGTAGCCTACCAGGCTCCTTCTGTCCATAGGGTTTCCCAGGCAAGAATACTGGAGTGGGCTGCCATTTCCATCTGCAGGGGATCTTCCCAATCCAGGGATCAAACCTGTGTCTCCTGCCTTGGCAGGGGGATTCTTTACCACTGAGCCACCTAGGAAGCCCTAAAGGCCATTGTAGGTCAACAGCAACTGTATCAGTGGGTCTCCTCAACCAGGGCTCTCTCTTCTCATCTTTTTGGTTCTCCACAGTGCTGACGGTGCCAAAAGCTCAACATATTTTTGTTTCTATTAGTGTCACATTTAGATTCCCTGTTCTGATCTCATCTCTCCATTATGCCAACAGCAGCAGCAGCAGTCTAGCAGCCCCAGGTGTACGAGAAGCTCAGCCTTGCCAGGCAAGAGGGGCTGGCCACCCCATCACTATCATGGTTTCTGCACGTTTTTCCTATCTGACTTGTCTTTAAAATAATACTAACCTAATCCGCATTTTTTTTTATTATTTACAAAAGGGTCTGTGGACTATCTGCTGATTTTCTTTCACTTCTTCATGCTGTTTCTGATTGGGCATATAGAGAGGGGAAAGGTAATTTCCATTCTTGTCTGTTTCCATTTCCAAGCTCCTTACATCTTTGGTGATGGACAGGGAGGCCTGGCGTGCTGCAATTCATGGGGTCGCAAAGACATGATTGAGCGACTGAACTACTGCTACTACTACTACATCTACAGAGGAGCCTGGAGGGCTACAGTGCTTAGAGTTGCAAAGAGTTGGACACGGCTGAGACAACTAAGCGTGTATGATCATTGAAGAGAGGAAGTGAAATGAGAATCCCTTAGCACCTCAGTTAATGTGCCTTTTCTCTCTTCTGCTAAAATGGCCCCAGCGTCTAGAAACCTGCAAATAAGAAGGTATCTGTCGACCCCGTCTGCCCTCTTAGCAGAAAGTTCAGGCAAATGAAAAGGGAGAAAGGAAACTCAATTTCAGATTCCAGAATGTTCTTCCAGAGATCAGGGACCCATGACATAGTCCCAAGCTTTGTTTCCATTTGCATTCTACATCTAAAGTTGTTCAGACACTGTTTTAGCTGTATTTCTCACTTCATGACTCAAAATTAGCCAGAGGCTACTCAAACTGTTATTTGCTAGCATGTTAATTTGATCAGAGTCTCTCAAGGCTCTTTGCTTCCTTAATCCTTTAAGACCAAGGTCAGCGAAGTACAGCCCATGAGCCAAATCCAGTCTGCCACCTGTCTCTACACAGCACATAAGCTAGGAACGGATTTTACAGATGAATATCAGCAGTCAATTTGATGACAGGGAACAATAACTTTGAACCACTATTAAGGAAAATATTATTCCCCCTCAAAGTCTAATAATTCAATTAGACTTGTGTTACAAATATTTGTACTCATTATTATATTTTGAATTTCATGAATCAAAATTTATGGAAAAGTGTTCGTTATATAACTATTTACATTATGTCCTTGATTTTATCTCTCAGCCTACAAAGCCTGAAACAGTTATCTGGCCCTTTATAAAACAGGTTTGCTGATCCCTGCTTTATTGAAACACAGCTGGAAATAGTCCATGAATTGCAAAGAAAAACTTCCCTAGCAGTTTAATGCAAGACTTCTAGAAGCTTCACCTTATATACATTTTTTGTAACAGATTAAACTATAGACAGACAGATAGATAGATAGGTCTAAATATATACATATACATTTATCTCTATATAGTTTTTTCTGCTGGTTATAATGCTTATTGACTAAATATAATAAGTGGCAACTATGATTTTCTTACTAACACACACGTCACTCTTTTCAAATTGGTATTCATTACTAGAATTGATTGACTGCTTACTAAGTATTGGGCTTTATGAACTTCAAACCCTTTAGGTTGGCATTGTTTCTGTTTAAAGATAATAATGAAATGCAAACTCAGAAAAGCTATCCAGCTTACCTAAGGCACAGAGCTAGTATGCAGCATACTACACTTTGACTACTGAGCTCCCATTCCTAACCACACTAATGCACTGTCTCCACTGTGGTTTACTCTCTCTTTCTAGCAATGTCCTTTAACTATCACCAGCTTCTATTTGTCCTAAAGACAGCAATTCTTCACTGCTGTTCACTCTGCCCTCCAACACTCATTGAGAAGCAGTCACATTGGCATGGAGATTTAGAAGTACATCAATAGCTATGTCTCAATGTTAATTTGAACTTCTGGTACTCTGACCTTGTTTAAATCACAAAGTCCAGCATGGAATTTTGAACAAAGGCCAAGACCCAAGATCCAACTGAGAACAAGCTATGGCTTGCCAGATCCAAGAGGTTTGATTCACTGCCCTGAAATTAGGAGCTTTGGGCAAGGGAACTGATTTACTGTATCTGCCACTTAGACACTAACCTGAATAGACTTTAGGGACATATCATTGATCAGGGTGAAAACCTATATAGTTACAGGAAACACAAATAAATTGATCAGGAAAGTCAATGCTCTAGCAGTAGGTAAATCTACTTCAACCACTGACTCCCTCTGTGACACTGTCTTCACTTCATACTACCAGGGGGTTTTGATTCCCTTACTATTTGCACTTTGAGGATTACGATGTCACCAAGCTTTACTTCCCACGACCCTTGGGTTCTAAAGTCCACCTACACAGTGACATAATCTAGAGAAGAATGCTATCTGAGTAGTGGCTGGGTATGAGAAAATTATTCTGATACTGTCTACAGATCACACATTGCTGATTCTCTTCAAAGGCTTATCTGGAATAGTTAGGATGATTCTGCTATAATGATGTCATTGGAAACTTAAGATATATAGTCTATAAACTTTTGGAAAATAGCTACTATATATTATTTCGTCTATTACTTTATTTTGAGGTTTCTAAAATCAGAGCATTCCAAATGTTTAAGAATGTGATTTAACCAATTGATGCACTTACAGGCTTTAATATTTTCTGATTACCAGTCCCTGAAACACAGCAGAGGTGACAGAGGATGCAGTGGCTCTATTCCCAAAGATGGGCCCAGCCCAGGGAGTGGAGTGGAGCTCAGTGGAGCTCAGTGAATGCACTGTAAGATGAGTAAGTGAAGGAGGGCTACAGTAATTCATGTTATTTCCTGGATTTGTTGCCTGAGTAGCAAATACATAAGGTACAAAAAAAATGTATTCAGAAAGTCAAAAAGGGAAGTAAGTGTTACATGATGATAATTAAATGAGTCAGTGAAAGTCGCTCAGTCGTGTCTGACTCTATGCAACCCCACAAACTATACAGTCCATGGAATTCTCCAGGCCAGAATACTGGAGTGGGTAGCCTTTCCCTTCTCCAGGGGAATCTTCCCAACCCAGGGATCAAACCCAAGTTTCCTGCATTGCAGGCAGATGCTTTACCAGCTGAGTCACAGGGGAAGCCCAAGAATACTGGAGAAGGTAGCCTATATCCCTTTTCCAGTAGATCTTCCTGACCCAGGAATTGAACTGGGGTCTCCTGCATTGCAGGTGGATTCTTTACCAACTGAGCTTTTGGGAGATATATAGATGTGAAAGTACTTGTATGCATGGATTTAGGAATAACAAGGGATTGAGGTAGCCTGATCTGTGTTCCCACTGGGAAAGGCGGGTCTGGGTGGGACCTGGTGTGTGAAAAGGGAACAGCTTGCCAGGCTTACACTGATGACAAGAGGAGAAGACCTCTCTTACCCAGGCACAGAAAGTCTCTGGGAGTACACTATATTTTCTTCACAGCTCATACCACAGCCGATCTTCTCCCTCAGAACAGAAAGACTAGATCTGGAATTGTGGACCTGATTGTCATCCAGTCCCTTCTCCTGCCAAGAATAAATTATATCAGATTGCTCTTTAGATCTAGCTTAATCTTCTGCTTTGCATGGGGAAATGCTTGTCCCAGAATGCTATCACTTCTTTTTGAACACATGAAATTCTTTCAACAGGGAGTAAAGCTTATCATTACATAACAATCCATTCATTGCCTCATTAAAAAAATAAATAAATGTTATGCTCAACATCTATTGCACCAATGTGACCATCTGAACTGCACAGTGAGTCCTCGTCAAGGCTTATCTTTCAAAGTGCACTAATGACTTATAAACACCGATTCCTAACTGCTTCATGTATGTCCATTTGTCCACATTAGTTACTTATGGGTACAGATTTGGCAAGACAAGGCCCTCATAATACACATCAGAATTTTCTACTCAGTGGTTAACTTTTAAAATGCAATATTTTAAATGTCAATGCTAAGGGAAAATCATATGTTATTGAATTAGGTCATGGTTGCATATTTACAGTGGCCCATGGAACTGAAGAGTTTGAAGTGGAACATCCTCTTAGTAAATGTGTTTATTTATAATGAGTCATGTGCCAGAAAAAAATATAAGATGTCTTATAAAGATTTTTTAAATGGAGCAAGAGAACATAAATTAAAGGGAGGGGGGAATAAAAGAGAAAATCAATGGTAGTGGTACAATTTACATTATTTTGTTTAAGTCTGGGTATGGAAGAACTGGCAGAAATAAGGAGCTATAATGAGCCGTGTAGTGTAGCTTGAGTCATTTAGCTTGCAAAGAGGACAGCGTGGTAAATTTGAAGTCAACCTGATTTAGTATATTTAAACATACAGTGAGAAAGCTCACATTTACATATCACTTTTAAGTATATATAAAAACACCAACTATATGCATTTTCTTATCTCAGTAACTCTGCATTAGTGATAAGGAAGCTAAGTCTCTTTGGAAAAAGTGATTTATCATGGAAAGCTGCTTTCTGTAGCCTATGACACCAAATGTTTTTAAGAAGACTTATATAGACATGAGAAGTAGAATTAGAGGACCTATTACAGGGAATCTCTACAGGACCTTGTGAACAAATGGGACATTCCTTTATTATTATATTTTTAAAATATCACTTTCAATACTAGGCTGAACCACATGGAACTATCATTCTGGAGGTCAAAAATGGTTACATATCAGCCATATTCACCCTCCTGATTTAGATATCAGTGAAAACAAAATGTGGCACGGATCTTGTGTTCACCCTCATTTAACTTTCTAGATTGTACATTAGACATGTTCTTACTTTATTAAGCAAAATGTACCAGCAAAGACACACAATTATCCTTAAATGCACTGAGATCCTTTTTCAGAACAGGAACTCAGTAACAACAATCTCTGGATTCTGGTACTGTGTTTTCTGCAGGGATTTTATGGGGCATATGTTGAAAACTATGTCATAGAGAAGGATAGAACTTCAACACAAGTCAGCTTAACTGTGCTGATATCCCCATTCAAGCTGGTTTGGTGATACTGGGCAGGTTACATAAACATCTGTGTCTCACTTTTGTCATCTGTAAATTGAAAATGACTCTATCAATTTCTCTAACAATGAATGGTACATAACTGAGCCTTTATCGCTTTCTATTGTAGCCGGAAAACTCAGAGCCAGTTTGGAAATTCAGCTTCGGGAACTGAAGACCGTATGGTCTACATATTAATATTCTTTCCCCTGGTTTTCAGTGATAACTTTTTAAAACTTTCCTTTGCTTATACCTATATATTTCTTCTTTATTCTAATTTTGTGAGATAAAGTGTTTTTTAATATTAAGTCAAATTTCTATGGTACAAGTTAGATTTTAAGAAATCAATAAATTAATTCATAAATAATACACACTCACTCTGAAATGCTGGCTAAAGGTGATTTCTGCTAAAAATATACTTCATAATTAAGAATGTATATAAATTCAAGCATGATAAAGCTTTTTACCTCTACTGACTATAGGGAGTAATAACGGCAGTCAATTATGAAGCCCTCAGAAAAAAATCAGATTCAATTAAAAATAAATATTAAATAATAAAAAACTAATTAATGAGTTTTATATTTAATAAATGTTATTATAAAGTTAAATGATATTAAACAGTATAAAGAGAAAAAAACATTTTCATTGACATCAGTACTAAATGGTGTTTAATATGTGAAAATAGAAATGGATTTTTGTACTTGTTTGTCCTACCGCCAAGTTCATAAATGCAATTCAAAACAGCATTTACCCCATTAGTAAAAGCACATTAATAATAACATTGACTATTAAATAACACACTAATCCTATATGTTGTAACTAAGAGATTCCATTGAAATATACTGTTTTTAGAGGCAATTACACCTAAAAAAGTTCCATATATTTTCCAGATACCAACTTAGAACAAATAATTAGGTTGAAATGATACATAAATGTAATGATGTGTTATTTTCTTGAAATGCTCAAACTATGAATTCTACCTCAAATAAGATAGTAACAAATAGGAAACTTAAAATCATTTTAGTGACCCTTTCGAAGGTAATTTAGAATAAGACAGCCTGGGATTCAAGTTCTATGACTCTGAATGAAGCAATAAGGTAGATAAGAGTCTCAAAATATTATCACAAAAACGAGTCCCGTAAAGACAGGCAAGCTACCTGTGATTCTGGGTTGCTGTATACATATTAGAAAGAAAGTACATATATTCCATCAGAGATAAATGGCAATGATAATAGCAATAATAAATCTAGAAATTTACAGAATAAAAAACCTGTAGTATTAAAGGTGTGTTCTTTATGATTATTCTAATAAAAGGGAATAATCTCAGTTGAGACATTATAGTCCATGGGGTCACAAAGAGTTGGACACGACTGAGTGACTAACACACTAACATACTTTAACAATAGAAAATGGACACTTATTTTGAGAGCCTATTATTTCTATTTCCTGTTTCCTTAAACTCATTTTGCATTTATTGCATTTTCCCTTTATTCCCCTCACTAAATGTTGTCAATTTAACTTTGTATGCTGCCCTCATTCTGTCTTCGGAACAGAGGTCTAATACCCCCAGATGCCAGGATTGATGCCTGTGGACAGCTTACAGCTGAGTCCCATCTAGGACTCCTCCTCAGCCCAAGGAAGTTGTCTTAGCCAAAGCTACCCTCCCTCCTGGAGTCATCGCCTACTCAAAGTCTAGCCAGTACGGAGGTACAAAGACTCTTGCCTCGAATCTAATATTTCTGAAGGGCCATACTAACTTCAGAGCCTTAGCTACAATTGGCTGAGCCCATTCTTACGACCACGGCACAGTTCTGCTTCTCCTTCTGCCTGCCCTTTGTCCTCAGATTCCCTCATAGCTGTTTCCAAAGGCATTTCCTCATCAACCTCCTACAGATAAATTTCCATCTCCTGAGAAACATGACCTATGATACTGTGAAGGAAAAGTATTATGTGCTATAATTCATTTTAAAAGAAATTAACCAAAATGGTAATCAGTACAACCTTTATGAATTTTTTTTTTTAGTAGGAAGAGACAAGCTCCAAATGGAGAAATAAGAAGCTAAAGGTTTTATTATTTTTTTTAATATAAATTTATTTATTTAGGATTACCATTCTCGGCATTGTATAGAGTATGATTAATTTTCAAATGTACATGACAACTCACATAAGATGCCCAATTGAGGAGAACAATAAAATGCAATGATGAAATTTCAACCCACATCAAAAGATATCCAATGTTAATGCACTACAAGTAGTCAAATACCACATGTTTCAATTGTTAAAACACTGAACTGACATGAACCGAAATCTGGGGGAAAGGATTCTCTCAGCCTGGGTTCTTTTAAAGGGAAGAAGATGTCATTTATTGACAAGGACCCTTTGCTTTGTTTCCTTTCTTCTGGCTTTTACTGCAATTTCAGGATGAGACTCAAACTTTGCTGGCAAAATTCTACTAAAATACTGTATATTATCATATGACAGTAGAAAAATGTGATTCTACTCATTCATAAACTTATGGTGCTTCCATTCATGTGATGCTTTTTAATAATAATGTTCAGGATTAACAGTATCTAGAAAAGATGAAGAGCAAAGCAAAAAGATTAGGTATTTTCAGTATAGAAAGGGAAAGCTGAAAAGGAGATAACCAAGTGTGAAAAAAATAAGAATAAAAACATAAAATGTATCATTTTCAGTAATTCTTCAGCATACCAAATCCCTTAATATGTCATCTCCGTCTTACATCTGTGTTCTTTTTTCACTGAATTATACCCTTAAATATTCAAAGCCTCTTGAATCTCATATCTTCAATATTAAAAGATTCCCTCAACTTCTGAAAAAGAGTTGTATTTATATCTTGTATTTATGTTCGTCACTACTGTTCCTAACCACCTACCTACTCCAGTCTGGCTGCCAACTCTACTGCCCAACGGAATTGTTCTGACTATGTGTCCTAGTGATCACAATGCCACTAAAACCGTTGGGGAATTTTCATCCTCACTTTACTCCACTTCTCAGCAGTAATTGAACATCCCTTCCATCTTTTAAAGGGTTCTGCTTTATTCTTCTGTGACACCAGGCTCTCATGGTTTTCTTTTTAACTTGCTGGCAGCTCCTTCTGTCTTTGGTCACCTAGTACATGGATTTGTTCATTCATTCATTTATTTAGTAGAATGGAGTCTGGAGACACAAGAGTGAGCAATACTAGATGTGGTTCCTGCTATCACAGGGTCCGATACACCCTCTACAGCTTTACTCTGTACAAGTCGTTCCGCAGTATCACCACAGTGCTACACGTAGCTTTCATCTAGGTCTTCAACTATGCAGAGCTCTTCCTATCTCAAAGTTTTTACATGCATCCTGTCCTCTTCTTAGAAAGTTTTGCCCCAGCCAGCCCATCCCTAAAAACGGATTCCATGTTAATTCCTCAGAGAAATTTGCCCTGGTATCCCTCTCTCAATCAGAATATTCTCTTATTTTATTGTACACAACTTTTTTTTTTTTTTTTCCCCTGTAGTAATAGAAATAGCTGGCATAGCATTTAAAATAATGACTCAACAACAGCAAAAAAAAAAAAAAAAACAGCTGTTATTTCACTTCTGGTACAAAAGATGGTTTAGGTGAGAAATACAAATAGGTTCCTAAGAGATTTAAGTTCATAAATAAAGCAATCAGGAAAGACAACCGAGCTTTTTAATAATACAGGGTCATACACACCCAAGAACAAACAAGAAAGATTCAAATCCAGGCAAGTTGACTGCAGATTCTATGATTCAATAGGGTGACGCATCCTTTGTTCTATGGACCCACAACTTTTCCTTCAGCCAAGTTACTCTATTCTCCTTGCAAGCACCACAGAGTCTCAAACTTTTAGAGTTCAGTAAGTCTTTGTAGATCTCATAGAAGTAATGCAGAGGAAGGTCACACATAGAGCAGAGATAGATAAGACACTTGTATCCAGTCTTCTGGTTCTCAGAAGAGAGCTCAGTCGATACCTCACACTGGACCGTCTCTACAGAAATCAAGTAAAAATTACTGAGACAGGCACAGAGCCATGTTCCACCTAGAAACATTCTCCTATTACCTACAAAGCATGAGCCATTAATATTCTGGAGTATTTCTCTAAAAAGAGAGCAATCTCTCAAAAATTCAGCTACTTTTGTAAAGAAAGCTAATCCTTATGGCCAAATTCAGACTTAATTGAAGAAAGTAGGGAAAACCACTAGACCATTCAGGTATGACCTGAATCAAATCCCTTACGATTATACAGTGGAAGTGACAAATAGATTCAAGGGATTAGATCTGATAGACAGAGTGCCTGAAGAACCATGGACAGAGGTTCCAGACACTGTACAGGAGGCAGTGATCAAGAACATCCCCAAGAAAAAGTAATGCAAAAAGGCAAAATGGTTGTCTGAGAAGGCCTTACAAAAATCTATGAATAGAAAAGAAGCGAAAGATAAGAAAAGGAAACATATACCCATTTGAATGCAGAGTTCCAAAGAATAGCAAGGAGAGATAAAAAAAACCTTCCTCGGGGATCAATGCAAAGAAATAGAGGATAACAGTAGAATGGCAAAGACTAGAGATCCCTTAAAGAAAATTAGAGATACCAAGGGAACTTTTCATGCAAAGATGGGCACAATAAAGGACAAAAATGGTATGGATCTAACAAAAGCAGAAAATATTAAGAAGAGGTGGCAAGAATACACAGAAGAACTATACAAAAAAGATCTTCATGATCCAGATAATCACGATGGTGTGAACACTCACCTAGAGCCAAACATCCTGGAATGCAAAGTCAAGTGAGCCTTAGGAAGCATCACTATGAGCAAAGCTAGTGGAGGTGATAGAATTCCAGTTGAGCTATTCCCAGTCCTAAAAGATGATGCTGTGAGAGTGCTGCACTCAATATGCCAGCAAATTTGGAAAACTCACCAGTGGCCACAGGACTGGAAAAAGGTCATTTTCATTCCAATCCCAAAGAAAGGCAATGCCAAAGAATACTCAAACTACCACACAATTGCACTCATCTCACACAATAATAAAGTAATGCTCAAAATTCTACAAGTCAGGCTTAAACAGTATGTGAACCGTGAACTTCCAGATCTTCAAGCTAGATTTAGAAAAGGCAGAGAAACCAGAGGTCAAATTGCCAACATCTGTTGGATCATCAAAAAAGCAGGAGAGTTTCAGAAAAACATCTACTTCTGCTTTATTGACTACGCCAATGCCTTTGACTGTGTGGATCACAACAAACTGTGGAATATTCTGAAACACCACCTAACTTACCTCCTGAGAAATCTGTATGCAGGTCAAGAAGCAACAGTTAGAACTGGACATGGAACAACAGACTGGTTCCAAATTGAGAAAGGAGTATGTCATGGCTGCATATTGTCACATATATTGCTTATTTAACATATATGCACAGTACATCATGAGAAATGCTGGATTGGATGAAGCACAAGCTGGAATCAAGATTGCAGGGAGAAATATCAATAACTTCAGATATGCAGATGACAACACACTAATTGTAGAAAGCAAAGAGAGCCTCTTGATGAAAGTGAAGGAGGAGAGTAAAAAAGTTGGCTTAAAACTCAACATTCAGAAAATGAAGATCATAGCATCTGGTCCCATCACTTCATGGCATATAGATGGGGAAACAGTGGAAACAGTGACAGACTTTATTTTTTGGGCTCCAAAATCACTGCAGATGGTTATTGCAGCAATGAAATTAAAAGACACTTGCTCCTTGGAAGAAAAGCTAGGACCAACCTAGACAGCATATTAAAAACCAGAGACATTACTTTGCCAAACAAAGGTCCGTATAGTCAAAGCTATGGTTTTACCAGTGGTCATGTATGGATGTGAGAATTGGACTATAAAGAAAGCTGAACAGTGAAGAATTGATGCTTTTGAACTGTGGTGTTGGAGAAGACTCTTGAGTGTCCCTTGGACTACAAGGAGATCCAACCAGAACATTCTAAAGGAAGTCAGTCCTGAATATTCAATGGAAGAACTGATGCTGAAGCTGAAACTCCAATACTTTAACCACCTGATGGAAAAAAATCTGACTCATTTGAAAAGACAGTGATGCTTGGATAGACTGAAAGTGAGAGGATGAGATAGATGGATGGTATCACCAACTCAATGGACATAAATTTGAGTAAACTCCGGAAGTCGGTGATGGACAGGGAGGCCTGGTATGCTGCAGTCCATGGAGTCGCAGAGTTGGACATGACTGAGTAACTGAACTGAACTGAATTCAATACAAAAACTTTAATTAAAAAAAAGAATGTATATATGTGTACAACTGAGTCACTTTTCTGGACAGTAGAGACTGGCACAACACTGTAAATCAAGTATACTTCACTAAAGAATTTTAAATAAAAAGTGAATAAAGCCAAAATATGAAATTGCTATTTGGACACTTCCCAGGATATTTTTTTCACCATAGAAGAGTTTTTTCCCCTCTCCATTTACATTTTAAATATAAAAAAAAAATGAAAATCATATATTTTAAAAGGAAACCCACATGGGCCTGTGAAAAGCTTTTTTTCCTAAGTGAAAGAATACACATGAAAGGCTTAACAGTCTTCAGTCTTGAGTTTTTGAGGGCCTGCATGAGTGGGGAGTAGGCAGAGAGAGCAGGAAAAGAGAGAAACACAATTGTAGCTGTCTGGGCAGACTTATTCTTCAACTGTAATGTTCTAATTTCTCTTATAGGGGAATGAAATGAATTCAGGGCATTGCTTGTATAACTAAAATAAAATCAATACAACATTAAAATTAATGTTTTCAAAAGAGCAAAAGTAAGCTACTCAAAAGGATTCAAGTCAAGAAAATCAACCTTGTTTTGTTCTTTGTCCTGTTTTCCTACAGACTATTCCAGCACAACCATGTAAGAGTTCAGTGCAGTCACTGAGTCATGTCCAACTCTTTGCAACCCCATGGACTGCAGCACACCAAGCTTCCCTGTCCATCACCAGCTCCTGGAACTTGCTCAAACTCATGTCCATCAAGGTGGTGATGCCATCCAACCCATCTTGTCCTCTGTCGTCCCCTTCTCCTCCTGACTTCAATCTTTGCCAGCATCGGAGTCTTTTCCAGTGAGTCAGTTCTTTGCATCGGGTGGCCAAAGTATTGGAGCTTCAGCTTCAGCATCAGTCCTTCCAATGAATATTCAGGACTGATTTCCTTTAGGACTGACTGGTTTCCTCTTCTTGTTGTCCAAGGGACTCTCAAGAGTCTTCTCCAACACCACAGTTCAAAAGCATCAATTCTTCAGCGCTCAGCTTTCTTTATAGTACAACGCTCACATCCATACATGACTACTGAAAAAACTGGAGCTTTGACTAGACGGATCTTTGTTGGCAAAGTAATGTCTCTGGTTTTTAATATGCTATCTAGGTTGGCCATAGCTTTTCTTCCAAGGAGCAAGTGTCTTTTAATTTCATGGCTGCAGTTACCATCTGCAGTGATTCTGGAGCCTAAGGAGAGTATCCATTTTAAAATCATCCATGTAAAAGTATCCATTGCCAAAGATAACTTTGCACCAATTTTTTACTCCAACTCAGGGAAATCCCCAAGAAGCCTTCTCTTTGGGTTGTAGTCACCTCAGGAGGATTTCTCACAGAATTTGCTAACAATAGAAATCATTTCTTGGTTATGATACAGTACCAGCAGGATGTTCAAAATGCCACCGGCCATTCTGTAGTCCTACCTGGCCAAGCCTGCTGGTAGGTACCATATGAGCCATATGGAAATTGCTAAAATAGGAAATAAAGCAGCAGGTTCTGAAGCCACCAGCTTCCCCTGCCATGGTAGAATTAGCATTAGTCTATGATGCAAAACATTTCTGCCTTTGAAATGCCCAATATCCATGGAATATCACCAATCCACAGTGCTACACCAAATAGTATTTCAACATATTCTGATTACCTTTTCACCTCTTTGGTGCCTGAAATAGCTACATTTTGAAATAAGAAAATTTACCCAGAAAAACATCCATACAGGCCATATTTTGCTCAGCAGAATTAACATTCTATAGACACTAATATTGTGATAGGATGGTTTGAAGATGCAATCTAAATTCCTTATAACTGCTAATGTATGTCTGTACTTCCTCCCTGAGAGATAATATCAAGAGATCTTTTGTTCTAACATAAAAATGTTCAGACTTGAACTGTAATGTGGGGATAATACAGGGAAGCAATTGCACTAACAAGATGGACTTAGAGGAATGAAAATCACCTACCAGAAAATCCACAATAAGGAGAAAAACAGCAACAACTGAAGTTTAAAAGATGTTTAAGGTCAGGCTCTCTTGAACAAGAAATCCTTGAAGAAAGAAATAATACCAACATAAAATGTACAGAAATACCTCCCAACTGAATAAAACTGAAATAATCTGAGAAATATAAATGCCATAAAGGCAATAAATCTGAGATCTTTGCATAAACACACAGCATCCTTTGTTTCCATGGGTAAACTTCCTATATATTACTTCACACTGGTTGTGAAAATACGTGGTATTTACTGTGTAAATTAACATGCACACGGGTGCAGCTTACGTCAAAGACTGGTACAGTATACTATTAACAGTGTTTTGGAGTCAGTGGATAAAATATTCTTAAAAAGAAAAAGATATCAGTAGGTGAGTGTATTCCTAATGTTGTTCACCCCAAGCAATTTCCATAGAAAAGTGCCATGTTCAGCTACATTATAAAAAATTCCTGTCATCCATGCCATCATCTGTATTATATAATCAGCATTATCAATCATATATTACTTTTTCATTGATTTAAAAAAAAAAAACATTATTTTAGAAAGACACTCCAACTGAAAATGGGATAAGGCATTTAGCATACTCTTCTTACTTAAAAAAAAAAGAAACTAATCTATGAATATTAAGGAACCCCTAGAAGATAATTTAGAACAGTAGATATGCTCCCATATGTATATCTTTGACAGTTAAAGAAAATGCATTAACATTTCTTTATCACAAATTTGCAAAAAGCCTTCAATTTCAAATAAAACAGAATGAACTCTTGGGTTTACTGACTGCCCAAGCATTCTAAACCCCACTTCACATAGAGGCATAGAGAATTGATACATCATTAGGCTGCAAATGGCATCTTAGGTTTATCCATTCATCATTCATTTATAAAAGACCTATTGAGTATCTGGCATATGTCAGACATGATGCTAAAAACTGGACATATAATGATGAATGAAACAGATGTTATCTAACCTTTTAAGTCTCACTGTGAGACTTAAAGAAGAGAGATAGAACTCCAGACAAAGGAAACATGCATGAAGGGTTTGAGCCCCAAGAGTCATAAGTATTTAAGAACTAGAAGGGGTCAGCATGGTGACAGCATAAGAAGCAAAGAAGAGTGAAATCTGAGCAAAGCCTGAAAGGTAGGCAACAAGAGATCACCACTGTGAGAGGTCTGTACTTCATGGGTCATCATGAAGTCATTCAAAGGATACAAACAGCATGGCCTGGATCTAAGCCTTAAGTAGACTGTTTAGAGAGTGCTTGTAGAAAATAGAACCTCAATATCTTCCTAAGATCTTTTTTCTACTGCCAGAAACCAACCTCCTGCAAGATGAAATTCATACATCCGTCCCATACATCTGGGAAGAATAGTCAAAAGCAAGCATCCTAGGAGGAAAGAATTTTCATATACCAAGTTCTGTCAGAGATTCCCCAGGCTTACGGGAAGTTTTCCACCTCATTCTCATGATGGCAGACCTTTTTTTAGCTAATTGCAGAACCATAGCCAGACAATTTTGATCTTCTATGGATTTGATCCTCTAGAACTTTTATACCCCTGATGCTCACAAAGCTGCAGAGAAATGCAGTTGTGTCAAATCAAAAAGTTAGGGAAATGGATATGGGAGGAAAAGGGATGTGTATCCTGAACACTATTTCTACATGGAGTGGGGGTGAAGGAAACAGGTCGATGGAAGTGGATTCCAGGAATATATTCTGGGTAGTGCTGGAAGCCTGCAGAGCTGATCAGCAGATGCCTGGATCTAGGGCAGTGCTATGAAAAGTAAGTCAAAGTGCTAGCTGCTCAGTCGTGTCTAACTCTTTGTGACTCCATGGACTGAAGCCCACCAGGCTCCTCTGTCCATGGGATTCTCCAGGCAAGAATACTGGAGTGGGTTACCATCCTCTTCTCCAGGGGATCTTCCCAACCCAGGGATCAAACCGGGTCTCCTATATTGCAGGCAGATTCTTTACTGTCTACGCCACCAGGGAAGCCCAAACCACAATAATAAAGCGTCACCAAATATCTGCAATGATAAAAACTAATTTAATTGTGGGGCGCAAAGCTTCACAGATACTTCTTTCACCAAAGCTTTTAAAAACATCAGTTGTTCATTTCCTTGGAGGGCCTCCAGAAGGAATGAGTTTCCTTACTTTTCTAAAATAATCCAAAATGATGGGATGACACAACCTAGAGCAGTTTCCTTGGTTTCTGTCTATGTCTGCTGACACTGAACTATGTCAAAAAGAATGCTATTTCTCCTCTGTTGCCTAGTTAATGGCAACCCAGTCTAGTATTCTTGCCTGGAGAATTCCATGAACAGAGGAGCCTGGCAGGCTGTCCATGGGGTCGCAAAGAGTCGGACATGACTGAAGCTACTGAGCACGTACACCTAGCTAATGTTTCAAAGGAATCTAAGTGTTTTCTACAGGATGAGAGGAAAATCTGAAAAAAATCAAATTGCCTCTTAAACACCAAAACTACCCAAATAAATACACCAAGTGAGTGGGAAGTTGCTCAAAGTCTGAGTTCTCTAAATATTGAATTAACCTGACATAGGCAGAGATGGTAGGAGAGGGGATATAACAAGAAATCCCACCAAGAACTGAGAAATAAGAGAGATAAGGTTTCCCTCTGAAAATTAAATTATAAAATAATCATATAATAGGTGAAAGAGAAACAAGCTGACTCATTTTGAAGAGTCACAAATGGCTCCCTGATAGGGAAACCTGATTATAATGAAACTAAAGCCAAAAATAATGCATCAGTCAAAGGGAAATCAGCAATGAGATTTGAGAAAAATCTAGAAGACAAACATTCTTAGAGTTCTGGTGCAAGGAAGAGAATGATTTTGCCCAAGGATGAGTTCTCTCTGGTTCCATGGACAAATAAATCTTACTTGCATGAATTAAGTTACCTTACATTGATGCCATTCAACCTAAATTGATTTTGTGCAAGCAGTAAAGGTTTTTAAAATAGATTCTGGTCTGTCAACTAGATTGCCTTTGAGGAGAAATCAGCTAGCCAAAAAATAATGGTCCCTTTAGTAGTGCTATTTTCATTACACATTAATATGCCAGCATTCTGCTTGTTTCCATTAATTTCTGGGAGCTTGCATGCTGGATGCTGAGAGACAGACTCACATCCAGAATGCCAATAAATCAGGTTTCTGAGACTGTAAAGCTGAAAACCAGACCATATCATGTAATATCATCTTGCAAACATGATATTAAAGTTTCCAAACAAGTAGGGAAATCACAACCGATACATCGGCAGATGAGATAATTAAAGGCACACGGCTTCTATGTGGCACAACCAGAACTGGAATCTGGCTCTGATTCCTTGTCCACCTTGTATCAGAAATGTATGTAACACACGAATTATCTATTGACTCCCTGTCTAAATTCCAGAGTGTGGGATAAGTAAGAATTCCCTAGGCATTCCAATTCAACACTGCTAAGCTGAATTCATAATTAAGTGATTTTTCAAACTCCCCCTCACCATCACCCAGTGCATCCTATCTCCTTCTTCACTGGCCATGTATGAGGCTGTCTCTGAAAGTTTAAAAAAACAGTAGCATCATACCATGTCTAACACCCAATATGTGGGTACAGATGGCATTTCATAGGACATGATCCTTTTCTATAAATGACAGAAAGTGAAAAGTAAACCCTCAAAGATAGCAGGCTCTTCTGCACAACGATAACACGCCAGAGAGTAATTTTTCATCTTAGCAATTTCAACTTAGGAGCCCGTTTCAACTGTCAAGACTTATCCATTTCTCATGTTTCCCTTATGAACTGTATTCTCACATACATTAACAAGCTCCCACGGAACGTCCTGAATGTTACTATTTAGTATTTAAGTAGCTTTCTGAGAGCACAAAGTGTCCTGCCAATCATGGGTACTTTGCTACTAATACCATCTCTTTGGAGGCAGGCAGAAATCATTCTCACTTTAACAGCTGAGAAACTAAGTTGGAGTAAGTTAATAACAAAACTGTTCAATTAATAAGCCCAGGTAGAATCAAAGATGTATTTACCCAGTTTGGGCCATTCTCTTGTGAGACTCTTTTAACCCTTCATGGACTAGCTCTTTCTGAAATTTTCTTTTGGGCTAATAGAAACCTCACTGATAAACTAGCTCAAATATATACATGGAGAAGGCAGTTTAAGGAACAGAAAACCGGGAGCCTTGTCATGTCAGAAACTCAGCAGGTCAAGCTGGAAAAAAAAAACCCTGATGAAAGGACCTGAAGTCCTGATAAGCTGTTAATAGATTAACTATTACTCAGTGACAGTACAAAATTCCAATTTAGGAGGTTATTCACTATTACTGAACATTTCTGATTGAATAGATAAATAAAAACTGAACTGTCTTGATATTCACCTGACTAGTTCATATTAATTTCTTCCTAAGTGAAAGTGAAAGTCGCTTAGTTATGTCCGACTCTTTGTGACCCCATAGACTCGTCCATGGAATTCTCCAGGCCAGAATACTGGAGTGGGTAGCCTTTCCCTTCTCCAGGGGATCTTCCCAACCCAGGGATCAAACCCAGGTCTCCTGCATTGCAGGCGGATTCTTTACCAGCTGAGCCACAAGGGAAGCCCAATTTCTTCCTGCTGAACTCAAATACTATAAAGTAAAATCCTGATGCTTTTAACACTGAGGGGCTGCCCTGGTGGCCCAGAAGGTGAAGAATCTGCCTACAATGTGGGAGACCCTGGGTCAATCCCTGGGTCAGGAAGATCCCCTGGAGATGAAAATGGTAACTTCCTCCAGTATTCTTGCCTGGAGAATTCCATGGACAAGAGGAGTCTGGTGGGCTACACTCCATGGGGTTGCAAAGTATTGAACATGATTGAGCCACTAACACTTTCATTTTCTTTAACATTGAAAGAAAACATAAACTCAATGGCCTCCAGTAGCATAAAATTGATGAAACTTTAATTTTAAAATTTAAAATCCTCTACTCCCAGTAACATCCAGATGCTAGTACATTTAACTCCAAAGAATGACAGAAGAAACTGCATAGATAAAGAAATCCTCAGTGGGGAAGCCCTTCTAAGCTATTGTTTCCTGCATCTCCCACAGAGAATAAAATGCCTCAGCCACCTATCATATTCTCCAGCATGTTACTGCATCTAATTGAAAAAGTTCAGTAGCCCAAGTGACTTGCCATCAATCTTCTGGTGGTCTCAGCCAGGCCTTCTGCTCTCACAGGATCCTAGAGCATATGATTGTAAACAGTCCTACAGATGTATACAGAGAACTCAAAAGAAGCCCAGGGGGTAATCTGGCCTACAGATGTATGATTATACCAGTGGGCCTGTGTTACTCATGAACCATGCAGTTAAAGTATTTACAAAATGAATACAAGAAACACAAAGTACACATGAATGTAAAAGATAAGGATTTATTGCACTACTGAATTTTGCCCACCAATTAGAAATTTGTTATCTAGATTCATGAGTATACGATATAAGACGAAAGTGAAAGTCGCTCAGTCATGTCCGAGTCTTTGCGATCCCATGGACTATACAGTTCATGGAATTCTCCAGGCCAGAATACTGGAGTGGGTAGCCTTTCCCTTCTCCAGGGGATCTTCCTAACCCAGGTCTCCCTCACTGAAGGCAGATTCTTTACCAGATGAGCCACAATGGAATCCCATGATATAAGATAAGGGTTATGAAATCTAAATCAACAACAGCCTATTTTAGAGTGAGAGCTAGTTTCACCAGTATATATGTTCAATTTTACAAGTTTTATTTGACTAAGAAAAACAAATGATCACCATCCGATTTCATACAACAGAAGTTACCAGTTATACCAGGGGAAAGAAGCACATAATAATGAATATTTAAATTCAGGTGATAGTAAGTGTAGTAAGTCTCATGACATTTTAGTTTAACTAATCCACGGGCAGCATTTATACATTTGACATATTCACTGTTCAATACAGCAAACCACAAGCATAAAATAGCTTTCTCCCCAAACAAATGTCTTACTTAAAACCCACGATGATGATCCCTGCATATGGGGAAAACCTTCAAAACATAAAAGTAAAGTGTTTGCAGAGAGATATTATTCACATAAGGCACTGTTAAGTAAAGACAGATTTTATAAGCATATTCCTTATATACTGGGAAAGCCTGAGCCTCTAAATACAGGAATTTAATGATATAAAGAGGGATAATACCATCGTTTTAAAGCCTTTCCTTTCTACTGTAATTTCTAAAGCAGTTGAAACAGACTGGATTACCATCTATCCAAAGGAAGCTGATTTTATCATATTGCAGCAGACTGCTACTGAAGGGGGCAAATTGTCATTAGTCTCCACATTTGCTCCTTTATGTTGCTATAACAATTGAAAACTGCATTCAACTGCACATTAAAAAAAAAAAAAAAAACCTGCTTTCAGCACATAGGGGTTTACATAATAGAAAGTCCAATTTTTAAGTAGTCCAGGATGATGCAACAACTATAAGAAGTCTTGAATGAATACTCCAGACACCATCCATCTTAGTGTCTGGCATGCATCCTCATGGTCTCAAAAGGACAACTTTTTCTTTGGGCATTACATCTCTATTCCAGGCAACAGGAAGGGGAGGGAAGGAAGGAAAGGGAGAAAAGGAATATACAGCATCTTCCCTCTTTTAAAAGTGTCCCCAAAATGTTACCAACGACTTATATTTTGAAATGACTGAACTGAGTATGTCACTTTTTAGTAAGAGAAGCAGAAAATTGTAGTTATTTACAATGGGCACATTAAATCCAATGTGTCTCAAATCAAAAGTAAGATTCTGACATGAAGGGAGAAAGAGGTACAGGCAGTGGGTAGGCAACAAGCAGTAGCTTGCTGTTACAAATATACTGCTTTGTTGTCCAGGTATTTCTGTGTATAATCCAACAGAATATAGTTCTGAAAGTCTCAGAATAGGA
The DNA here is from genome assembly GCF_000754665.1 of Bison bison bison. NCBI lineage: Eukaryota > Metazoa > Chordata > Mammalia > Artiodactyla > Bovidae > Bison > Bison bison. The sequence goes on along the minus strand of NW_011494807.1, from coordinate 691,172 downwards.
GATTCAGTTTATGCTGATTCTTTTTATCAGGCAGTGATTGCTGCCCCAAAGACACCCAAGCTCAAACTGCCATATTTAACACACGAGAATGACTTTGAAACACTAATAGTCAACGTACATGCTTTTTCCTTTCTCCAACCCTCATCTTGCCAGTTTGAAAGAAAGGTCATGAAAGAACTGAACTTATTCTCATACCCTATATTTGTAGAACATCAGACCGTATCTCTTAACGAAATTTTTAAATGCTTTTTTGGAAATAGCTAATCCAAATATAGTCTAATATGTTTAAATTTTGGTTTGCAGGAATTTCTTCCAAAATACTATTACTTTTGTTCTTCCCTTCTAAGATAGGATAAAGATGGAAAGAGTTAAACATAAAGCCTAAAAACTAATTATTGTCAAAATTCCAAGTTAAAACAAGGACACACAGGCAGTAACTAGAAGGTAATTCATATGAAAATAGCCCACAGTTTCTGGATAGTATGCATGTCTATTTGTTTCTTCATTTGTTTTTAAAGTATCATTGCTGAGAAATCAGTATTTTTTTTTTTCCCCTTTGGCTGCCTGAGGTCCTGGTTGCATCATGCAGGCTCTTTCCTTGTGGACTCTCCAGCTGGGTGCACAGGCTTAGTGGCTCCGTGTCATGTGGGATCTTAGTTTCCTGACCAAGGATCAAACCCACATCCCCTGCATTCCAAGGTGGATTCTTAACCACTGAACCACCAGAGAAGTCCCAGACATCAGTATTTTTCAGTTCTCATGAACTGTATCACATGATATGAGTTTACAAGTAAATGTGACAAAACAAGATACATTTTGTGCCCAAGAAGGTGAAAATACATATGCATATTATAGAAATACATATACATATTTCAGAAGAAGAGTAGTAAGTTTTCAAAGTAGGTATTATGAATCAGTTTCAAGCAGATAGAGCAAATAATTCATGAATAAGTTTTACGTTATACAGTTTTTGAGATTACTCATAGAGAAAAGACTACAAATGGTTTCAACCTGTTTAAAATTTTACTCTGTAGTGATCTGTTATCAAAGAAAAATGGAAAATTCCCTGCCACTTTTTCCATTAAAATAAATGCCAAACGTATAACTGCCAAACATTTGTAACCTTTGTCCTCCAGTGATGGATAGCTTGATAATTCTTATGATGAACAGTCTTAAACTAAATTTTGAGGGGCAGGTTTTGGAATTCCAGCTTTAGCTACTCAAGCACTCTCCATCTGGTAAGTGAGGTGCAAAGGAGTCCATTTGGGAAATTCATTTATGATTGAATACTTGCCCAAGCAGGAAGCAAAAACCACATTCAAACATGTTTAAAGTAACCCACTTCCTGTTAAAATTTCTTGCCCAAGACTTGGATTGTTTTTATTGCATTTGTTCAGGAACACTTTAATAATCAAATAGATTAGAAATTGTTTCTTTATTAAGCACTCCATCAGTGTTTCTTTAGACATAAGAGTTTCCAATTCAAATACTTCTGATGAGCCTCATTAAACGTATATTATCCTGAAACTCATTTCTAGGAGTCAGAAAAGTGTTTGGAAGGGGAGAAGAAAGAGAAGAGGAGAAGAGAAGGCAGAGAGGATTAATCAGGTGGAATTCTTTTTAACATTATTCTTGAAACCACTCCAACACAGCTTGATTCTCCAGATTACATTCAAAATGTTTAGAAAAAAATAATACTAAATTGAGAGAATTCCTAAAAACCCAGAGAGGTGCTACAATAATAGATGCCAACATCAGGCACAAGTGTTTCTGCCTTCTAAAATCAACCACTTCCTTCTGTACTCATGAGTCAGTGGGATCAGATCCTTGAGAATTCAGAGTGTTTCTTTGCCTACAGATCTATAACTGTGGGCCCTGTAAGATTTAATGTGACAGTGCAGGTAATCCCAGAGTATGTCAGTCTCTGACACTCACATTTAATAAGCCTAAGAAGCAGTAAGAAAAGGCCAGAGGTGCTGTCATCCACCTTGAGAGTCTAGGCTTTGGGGGACTGCATGGCTGTGCAGCAAGAAACTGGTTGCTGCATTTTTCTGAATTCCTGCCGGAGCTCCTCTTTAATGACCACATCATCATCTTCCTCCAGAGATCCTGCCCTTCTTGGACCAAATGTTCACTGCCACATCAACCCTCTGAAGGGTGACTCACTGTTCTCCTTGTTCACTGGAAGCACTTCTCAAAAACGAGTAAGAGAGTTTCTTTTCATCATGTGAACACAGTAGTTCATGGCAGGCAGTCACCAGGTAGTAGGAGAAAAAGATTTTAGGAATATCTCCACAGTGTCTTAAGGAACTTAGCTTCATGGATAAAAAACACCTGGTAAAAAAAAAATTAAAGAAATCCATCTCTCTTGATTTGTCTCCACTAGGATATGGTATGCCATGAGACCCCAAATTCCTGCTGCTTCGGATGTGTCGCCAATGACTTTTCCAACTTGAGATGATGGAACGTGGCTGGTTGTTAACATCCAGCGGAATCAGCACCAAGGCCAGGGCAGACAGAAGAAGGGTGTAGGCAAGGGGCCTCAGCCTCCTCTAAAAACCATTGTGTGGCCAACGGCTGGACTACAGTTATTAACTGTATTAACTCTATTAGAGCACTCACACTATCAATAAACACATTTTTCCTACACCTAAAATGAGATCACGTAAAATTATGCCACTTGGTAGAAATCATAAATGAATGAAATTATGTATTTTTTTAAAAAACACTTTAAATTCTTATAATGTGCATCATTTTAAGTAAATGTTTTTCTAAATTTGCATTTTCTCTCCTTTTCCCTCCTTTCATTAAACATGAAATACTTTAGTCTCTAGAGTCTGAAATGTTATCTCAGATTTTTTATGACATTTACAAAAATTTTCAAAATTTAATTTTCTAATTTATTCTTAAATTTTCTTAGAATTGCTGGTGGAATTTGATATTTTTAAGATTAACTGAATGGGCAACGATTAACTTTTTTTAACCTAGTGGCCCCCTAGTATTTATGTGCTTCAACATAACATGGAAATGTGAACCAGCAAAATATTTTTCACATAAAAAGATAAGTTGCAGGTTACTTGAGCTAAACATTTCACTAGTTAATATGAGAAGGCTTTTAAATGGACAGAAAGGTTCCTCTGCCTCCTAAAAGGAGACTTTTTGCCTAAGAAGAAATCACTTTTTTTAGACAAAACTTCATTAACTCTATAATAAACTCATAGATCATTGGTGTTAGGAAAAAATCGATTACTCATTTTATTAGGGTGAACCAAACTGCCAGTATGGAAGTGTTTGACCAAAAAAAAATGGCAATATCATATGCTTCAACTAATAAAAAGAAAATTGCCTCCCAGAGGGGTTAACGGACTTGTCCAAGGTTAGTAACAAAGCTGGAGAAGGCAATGGCACCCCACTCCAGTCCTCTCGCCTGGAAAATCCCACGGATGGAGGAGCCTGGTGGGCTGCCGTCCGTGGGATCGCTACGAGTCAGACACGACTGAGCGACTTCACTTTCATTTTTCACTTTCACGCATTGGAGAAGGAAATGGCAACCCACTCCAGTGTCCTTGCCTGGAGAATCCCAGGGACAGGGAGCCTGGTGGGCTGCCATCTATGGGGTCGCACAGAGTCTGACACGACTGAAGTGACTTAGCAGCAGTAACAAAGCTGGAATCCAAAGCAAAACCTCTGGTTTCCCACACCAAGGTGGCCTTGAATTTTAAGCACACAGAGCCGCTTAACATACCAGTTGTCTTTTTATTACAGTTTTTGTTTTCTACCATTTAAAACACTCCTGTCACACATACAAGGCAGAATTAAAAAGATTTTCTGCCTGAGGAGTAACAAAGACAATACAAAGAATTTAAGACTTGACTAGATACTGTATGGGGTTTAAAATGGGTTAACTGTTACAATTTTAGTATCTGCTTTTGAAAACAGTATTTTTTGGATTTCTTTAAGAATTAGGAAAATGACACTTTCAGTTGTACAATGTAAAAATAAATAAGAGCAGAAATATGAAGAAAAATAAGAATAAAGAGAACACATAAAAGAAAATTGATATAGATATTTTGATGCATACTCTGTTATTTAAATTTTTCTCTGCTTCTCTAATTATTTCCTCTTAAATGGAGTCTATTGTTTGCTGGGAAAAAAGAGTTTGCATGACTTCTGATGAATATTGACAAAAATGTCCTTCGGAAATATTGTTCCAATTTACACTCTCATTAGCTTTATTTTGAAAATGCTTGATTCTCTCCTCCCTTGCACAGTGACTTTTTAAATGCACACCAGTCTTTCATTTCTTTTTTCTTCTTTTGTGAACCACTAGATCACATTCTCTGATATTTTTTATTTATAGAAATAAATGCAACATATAGAAATGTCTAACCAACATATGTGTTCTATATGTTCTAACCAACATATAGAAATGTCAGCTTAATGTAAATGTCCTTTAAACTATAGAGAAGAATAGTTTATTAAATATATCCCCTTAAAATAGGGTTTAAAAATGTGGCAAATAACTTGTTTTTCATCATACCATCATAAATTAGACATTTTTAGAAGTTAATCTTTACTTATCAAGATTCCACATTATATATGTATGTTTATATGTGTGTATTTTAGTATCTCCAAGCCCTCCTTTTTTCTAGACAAAAAAAACATCTGGCACATAGTTAAACTTTTGATGGACATACTATCCTCTTTTCAGTTTCATCAGAGTAAATGTTTAAATCTATTTTCACTTAAAAGTTACTGATGATAGGATTCAGATGTAAGGTTCAATTAATTTACTTTATGTGATTAAGTTAAGTATGTCATTCACAAAGGCTAAACCCAATTCTGAATATTCACTTAATTTATGTTAATTAATTAATTTATTCTAATTAAGTTAATTAGAATTAATTTATTCTACACATTTCTACCTTCCTCAGTCCTTTCACATTTACTATATATATTCAGGAAAAATATTCTGTATTATTTCAAGATAACAACTTTAATGCTTCTATGAATAAATTTAAAAGCCTCTCTGCTGAATTCTCTGGGGGCAACTGCTCAATCTTCTCATCTTTCATTTCTAATGTAGTTCATATCATAGTTACTCACTTTGTTTTTTAAGCTTTCTTAGTTGTTATGTAAGAAAATATCATAAAATGAAAGCAAGAAATTCTCATCCTAGCACTGAATTCTATTCAACCTACAAGACAAAGAAAAGAGTATAAAATGTATGCAGTTTAGCATGAACTCAAATAATTATGATTCTCTTCTCATGGGCTGACTTTAATCAGCATGCTACAAGATCCATTCTTTTAAATAACAAAACATAACATTAAGGTATGTCCGTCAGTGAAATTCTCTATTTGAATTTAATGAGACAGAAAGTTTACATTTTTTGAGAGGGAATCTGCTTTTCATGTGGTGCATGCTTAGCCCTGTCCGACTCTTTGCAACCCCATGGACCGTAGCCCACCCAGGCTCCTCTGGTCCATGGAATTTTCTAGGCAAGAATATTGGAGTGGGTGCCATTTCCCTCCATGGGATCTTCCCAACCCAGGGATCGAACCCAAGTCCTGCTTGGCAGGCAGATTCTTTACCACTGTGCCACCTGAGAAGCCCCAATGCATGATAGGCACTGCTCTAAACTAAGAGAACACAGCAATATAAGACATATGAGGTGTTTACTCTCATGGAACATGTACTCTGACTATAAGGAAGAAGATGCCCAGTGGGTAATATGCTCATTAAAGAAAAAAAAGATGGCACTTTTCTTATTAGATAATTATATTTGTAATTATGTTTCCCTGCTAAATGTCATTTAAAAACACAGAAATTATGGTGATTAAAGAAACAAAAAATGAGCCATTAATCTTTATTTTCTGTTATAATAACAGATCAGATACTAAATCAAATTTTGGTATTTCTTGGTTCTCTTTAGTAATGGAATCCTATTTGAATATAATCAGCAAACGATTTCAAAATTTATTTTGGAAAAGAAAAATTCTAGGCAAATTGCAACATATTTTACCTAATTCTATAAAAATACTACAATCTAAAATTTTCTTTATCACTTACCAAATTCTGTGTATTAATGGAACTTGTATTAAGAAGATTTTCTTAAATGCACAAAAGGATTTTTTAAAGTTATACTCCTAGCCATGTATTGGTTTTCACCTGCACTGAGAAAAGTAATATGCTTTCAATAATTTATAGGAAATATATTAATATAATGTAGTATTATTTAGATCTCTATTTTCAAAAAACACAAGATCTCCCACAGACTTTCAGAATTCTATAATACACACATGTACTTCTATACTAAAAATGGAACCAATATCTGTAATGATATCTTTTAAAATGCTGGTTAAGTGTCTGTGTTATTTTTGAAAATTATCAAATATTCAAAGGAAATAAGTTAGCCAAAGTGCTGTCTGCTAGGTACTTCTTTGTCAAAAAGTACTTCAGGTCATTGCCAAGTTCAGGAGTACTATACAGGGTGACTTTGAAGAGGATGTATGAAAACATTAATTCAATCAGTTCTCATACATTTTCTGTTGTTTTAAGAATCTGCCTGCAGTGCAGAAAACCTGGGTTCAATCCCTGGGTCAGAAAGATCCCCTGGAGAAGGGAATGGCAACCCACTCCAGTATCCTTGCCTGGAGAATTCCAAAGACAAAGAAGTCTGTCAGTCTATAGTCCATGGGGTCTCAGAGAGTTGGACACGACTTAGCAACTAACACTTCCATCTACAGTAAAACAAGACAATTTTATATAACTGTGTAGGAGATCAAAGTTTCTTACTAAAGAGTTCTTAATTGGTTTAGATTTCCTCACAATTTAAAGCTATCATCCTCTTGTGTAAACTCAGACATGAACGTGAAAGTTGCTCAGTCATGTCCAACTCTTTGCAAACCCATGGACTATACAGTTCATGGAATTCTCCAGGCCAGAATAGTGGAGTGGGTGGCCTTTTCCTTCTCCAGTGGAACTTCCCAACCCAGGGATCGAACCCAGGTCTCTGACATTGCAGGCAGATTCTTTACCAACTGAGTCATCAGGGAAGCCAAACTTAGTAAATCATCTCCCATCTTCAGTAAATGTTATAATGGTATTCTAACTCTATACAAAGCAAGCTTATTACTATGTTTTTAAATTAAATGATAGCCCCTGCTCTTTTATTTTTCTCTGCAACTCTGTTCAAGTATCAGTGCTTTTTAAAAATTGCATCCCTTTTTCCATCCATTTTCTGAAGAAAGAAGTCACATGATCATGAGCCAATAAAATTTTAATATGGTTAGAAATATTTCAAATCTAAGAGCTAAGTGTAGCAATATAAGCGTTATCTCCAATAAATACTACTAAATCAGTAGAGTGACCAAAAAAAGCATTATGAACAGGAATTCAGATAGTGGTTCAGTAACTATCCCCATTTAGCCAAAAAAAAAAAAAAATTCAAGTGTTACTGGCCAACCTAGTATTAAATACAGAGTATATCAGGACCTAGGGTTGTCAGTGAGTAATGGACTTCATTAGACATTATATTTATTAGTAATAACAACTTCGGAAAGCAGATGTTAAGTTCTCAAGCATTTTGGTACATACTGTCTATAATGAAACAACCCCAAATAGGCATCGGTGCCATATTATTATTCTGCATATTTTAAAAATATGTTTCCCCAAGGGCATACAATGCAGTCTGTTATGAATAAGGTTAAAGTATTGAATAATTCTCCCCTTAAAATATATAGTATGAACGTTGAGTATTAGATTCATTTAAAATGCACTAATCATTATAATATCGAAGGATTTCCAGGGAGCAGATAGAGCTTAGAAAAGAATGTCTCTGAAAGTCACTTAAATTAACTTATTATTTCTATTCTTTTTTATCCATGCTTTGTCTGACTATGAGCAATAGTAGGCATCAAAGTAGTTCAAAAGAGTAGGCATCAAAGTAGTTTTAAAACTATAGGGCATTAATCAAACATAAGTAACAATCTTATATATCAGTTTAGAAAAATTCACTTCAAACAGTAGCCTCGAATTTTTAAAAATTTCTGAATAGTAATAATTAATTTAGTTAACTTTACAATTTAAAATTATTTTCTTTTCTATATATGCTAGAAGTTTTAATATTCTATATTAAATGAGAATAATATAATATATATATAATATATATAAAGTAATATATACATTATTTAAGGGCTTCCCTGGTGGCTCAGATGGTAAAGAAGCTGCCTGCAATGCATGAGACTTGGGTTCAATCCCTGGGTTAGGAAGATTTCTAAATTTTCATATTTGTTATTCCTAGAGATACCTTCATTATTTCTTAAGGTATCTTTAAGCTAATATATTTAGATAATGTTTCAGTATATTAAAATAAAATTATGTCAATTATTTAAATACTTTAAATTCTGTGTTCAAAGACACAGCTCTAGTTAATACAGCTTTTGTTTTTTTTTTAAATTTTAGCATGTGGGAGGATTCCTGTTCATATCCAAATTGCCCAACTAATATCTAGAATTTAGTTTTTAAAACTGAGGAAAATTCTGATCTTTAAAGACAGATGTTCAAGACACCCACAATTTCCCCTGACTAAAGTGCACAGGTTAAAATTACACATATGAAAAGACAGACACAATCAAATCCCTACAGGAAAGGGGAGAAAGAATGCTGTTCATACAAACATTGGAAATTCACTAACTGGATAATATAATCTCCAGAGTGAAAAAAAAAAAAAAAAATATATATATATATATGTATATACACACACACATGTATCAGGTAAAGAAGGCCTTATTTCTACATTAATGTGTGTTCTTTAGTATCTGAATAAGCTAATTATAAGTACTCATATTTTTGAACACTAGAGGGAGTACACAAAAGAAAAAAAAGAAAAAGAGGCCAAATACAAATATTATCTAGCTTCTGAATATTTTGCATAAAATCAGGTCTTCTCAACAAACTGCTTTCTTATTTCTTATGGACATAGTGGAATGATTAAAACATATTTAAACAATATCCAAAACCTCTTTTGCATGTCATTTTCTAGTTAATTTAAAATTTATAATGACTAATGGTAAGACAGGTACACAATGTTCAAAAAGCGGAAAAACATAGTAAATGCTGTAAAAAACAAATATATATATATACTTTCTCCACATTTTAGTTTACACACAATTAGAAGAAAGTAGAATTGCATCTAATGTGCTTCAAAGAGCTTAAAATGACAACTCTGATCTTTAGGGAATAATGAGCTCTGAAATCAAAGCCAGACTTGTCTGAAGGTGAGGGCCTAAAGTTACATTCAGGGTTGAAATAGACAGGATGTCTCTAGAATTTCCATATAGGAGGGGTAATAAGGGAGCCAGTGGTTGGGTTCAAGAAAGGTGAGGACTTAATGAGTAAATGTTTTTTCAACATTTAGAACCTTACATGACACATAGTAAACATTACTGAGAGATCCTTGGTCCACTTCAAAGAATATTTGGGTTTAGTGTAGTGGGTTTAGTGAGGTGAGTAGATTACAAAAATTAAAGCAGGGGACCAAGAGCTGCCTCCAGCCAACCTACAACCTACCACCACATGAAAAGGCAGGAAGATAAAGGATCCACGTAAAAAGTGTTTAGAAAGCATCTACTACACGTTCTTTCTCTCTAACTGATACATATGCATTGGAAAGTGAAAGGTAATCATTTGATCTTTGAGAACTTTAATGGAACAAGACTTGGAAGAGCCTCGGTTATTCATAAATTCATTTAATGAGCACCTATTATATGATAGCCACTGCTCTAGTTCTTTGAGATACATAAAACAAAGGTCACTGACCTCTAGGAGTGAATATTCTAGATGTGGGAAACAAACAAACAATGAATAGTAGAAATAAGCTGTTTAGTATATCAGAAACTATCAAGAAAGAGAAAAAAGTTGAAATAAGAAAAGAAAGATAGAGGATGCCAGAGTATATAGTCACATACGGAGCCACCAGAATCAGCTGTGGTGGGATAACACATGAGGGAAACTTTAATAAAATAACAGAGCAGTAGGGCAGAGTTAGCCATGGAAATGTGGATGACACGTTCATGCCTGAAATAGCCAAGGTTAATGAAGCTGAAGCAGAGAGAGCCAAAAAACTAGTAAATGAGCAAGAAAGTGGAAGTCGGCATGAAAACAGCGGGAAAAGGAAATCTGGGGCCTTGTAACCACTGTAAGCACTTTGAGAATGGCCAATCATTACACAGATTTGAGAACAACAATATGATCGTGGTTTACCCAGACTGCTGAGCTAAAAATGAGGGCTCAAGGAAGCAAAAGAGAAGAACAATCAGGATGTTACTGAAGCAACTGAAGTGAGAGAGGATGTTGCTGCCATGGACTAGTGGGGTAGCAGCGGAGGAACTGGTCAAATTTTACAAATATTTTGAAGGTACAGCCAACCAGACTGTGATGAATTTGACTCTAACACTATCTGTTGACTTGGGAGAGACTACAAAAGCTAAGTTTTGAGGGAAAGAGAAAAAACAGTATTCCAATTTGCACACAAAAAGGTGAAGATGTCTCTTAAGACATTCAGGTAGAGATACAGAGAAGACCACTGATCTTATAAAATTAGAAGAAAGGTCTGGAGAAACCAGGGTTCTCTGCCATGGGGATTCTCCAGGCAAGAATACTGGAGTGGGTTGCTATGCCCTCCTCCAGGGGATCTTCCCAATCCAGGGATTTAATCTAGGTCTCCCACTCGGCATGTAGCGTCTTTACCATCTGAGCCACCAGGGAAACCCCAGGTAGAGTACAGGTCTGATCAAAGGGGGTTTAGGAAAGAGTAAGAGGAAATAGGTGATGGCAAATATAAAACTCAGGATATTCGATAAAAGAGCGCTAAGAAGTGGGATGGTAATTTTCAAGGCAAGTGGAGTCAAGAGAGGGCTTTACTATTATCATTATTTTCACTTTTACATTCATGGGAACCATCTGGGGAGAATGAACAAAAGATAATATAGGAGAAATAGGTGAGAATTGTTAGTGATTTTCTTAAGTAGATGAGAAAGAACAGGCTGTCATGCACAAGTAGAATTACTGAGTTTTAGTCCTTAACATCTTTAATAAGTATTACTCAGAATTGGATCCTCAAATTTAAGTTCCTAATCAGATAACAAGAGTAAGACTTTAAAAATGTTGCAATGAATATTACATGGTTACTAACTAAAAGAGAAAGGTTACTAATTTTTTTAAGGCACAATCATGGAAGGATTGTTAAGGAACCTAAGAAAACACAATTGAGTGGCATAGCGACCATAAACATGAGGAATATGGAATTCAAATTGGGTAAAAACTGTGATGTCAAGATTGTCTGGGATGATCTTTGCCTTACTCCTCCAAGAAGAGGAGATAAGGCCAAGCTATAAAAATGGAACTGCTAGATATCAGCCTGGAAGTCTGGGTTTGTTCATTTGACATTTTAAGTATCAGGAGAATAGTGTGTGATCTTTTAAGCAGGGGAGTGGCCTGAAGAAAGCAGTGTATTAAGAAGATTAATCTGGTAGTGTTTAAAGAATGAACTGGCAGAGGAGAGGTGAACAAGAGACAGATAGCTCTAGGGCTATTAAAACATCATCCATGAAATTCACAGCACAAGGATAAGAGAGGTGGCAGTAGGAAGGAAGGCGATCAGTCTGAAAACCCCTATTTAGAAGAACTTACAAGACTTCCCAATGATTTTATGCTCCTGCTATACCAGGAGCTTTTCTTTCACAGCCTTTAACATGCCTTAAAAAATATTATCTCTGTTATTTATTATTTGAATAATGTCTTCCTATTAGTATGTAAGTTCCAGATGTCAGGGGTGTTGTGTGTTGCTCAATACTGTGTTTTTATTCCCTAGTACACTGCCTTGCATATAGTAGCTATTTAAAGAATGTAGAAATTTAAACAAAATTTTTGCATACGTGTAAAATATATTGAGGCATAATCAAAGAAGCTTACGCAGCATATCAAAGAAGCTTATGTTGAAGGAGAAGAAGGAAAAGAGAAGTTTCAAAAACAAAAAAATGAAGAAGAGAAGAAGGGAAGAACAAGAAAGCAAAGTGTGACAGATGAGGTAGAGGAAGAAGGAGAGAGAAAGAGATTATACTGAAGTTAAAAGCCTGTAAATAGCAGAGTAACACTATTTCTGCTGACAACTGGGAAGCTGTACTTCTGGACAACGATCTAAAGGGAGAAGTATCAAGAGACCAACTGCATCTCTGCTCTCTCTATTGGTGGATCAGCCAAAAAGATCATTCAGGCTTTCCCATAACACCTTACAGGGGAAACTCAAAACAAACATTTTGGCCAGCTCAAGTTATCACTCCATTTCACCTACCACATACATAGGACAATTATAATGACCTAAAGGGACGACTGAGAGGATTAAGTGTGCTAACTCAGAACAGCTCCTGTTACAGATCAGATCAGTCCTTCAGTCGTCTCCGACTCTTTGCGACCCCATGAATCGCAGCACGCCAGGCCTCCCCATCACCAACTCCTGGAGTTCACTCAGACTCATGTCCATCGAGTCAGTGATGCCATCCAGCCATCTCATCCCCTGTCGTCCCCTTCACCTCTTGCCCCCAATCCCTCCCAGCATCAGAGTCTTCTCCACTGAATCAACTGTTCGCATGAGGTGGCCAAAGTACTGGAGTTTCAGCTTTAGCATCATTCCTTCCAAAGAAATCCCAGGGCTGATCTCCTTCAGAATGGACTGGTTAGATCTCCTCGCAGTCCAAGGGACTCTCAAGAGTCTTCTCCAACACCACAGATCAAAACCATCAATTCTTCGGTGCTCAGCCTTCTTCACAGTCCAACTCTCACACTCATACATGACCACAGGAAAAACCATAGCCTTGACTAGACAAACCTTTGTTGGCAAAGTAATGTCTCTGCTTTTGAACATGCTATCTAGGTTGGTCATAACTTTCCTTCCAAGGAGTAAGTGTCTTTTAATTTCAT
>NW_011494807.1:677172-678091 GCF_000754665.1 Bison bison bison | reverse complement strand
GTATTCCCATCTCTTGAAGAATTTTCCACAGTTTATTGTGACCCACACAGTCAAAGGCTTTGGCATAGTCAATAAAGCAGAAATAGATGTTTTTCTGGAACCCTCTTGCTTTTTCCATAATCCAGCAGATGTTGGCAATTTGATCTCTGGTTCCTCTGCCTTTTCTAAAACCAGCTTGAACATCTGGAAGTTCACGGTTCACATATTGCTGAAGCCTGGCTTGGAGAATTTTGAGCATTCCTTTACTAGCGTGTGAGATGAGTGCAATTGTGCAGTAGTTTGAGCATTCTTTGGCATTGCCTTTCTTTGGGATTGGAATGAAAACTGACCTTTTCCAGTCCTGTGGCCACTGCTGAGTTTTCCAAATTTGCTGGCATATTGAGTGCAGCTCTTTCACAGCATCATCTTTCAGGATTTGGAATAACTCCACTGGAATTCTATCACCTCCACTAGCTTTGTTCGTAGTGATGCTTTCCAAGGCCCACTTGACTTCACATTCCAGGATGTCTGGCTCTAGGTGAGTGATCACACCATCGTGATTATCTGGGTCATGAAGATCTTTTTTGTACAGTTCTTCTGTGTATTCTTGCCATCTCTTCTTAATATCTTCTGCTTCTGTTAGGTCCATACCATTTCTGTCCTTTATCGAGCCCATCTTTGCATGAAATGCTCCTTTGGTATCTCTGATTTTCTTGAAGAGATCTCTAGTCTTTCCCATTCTGTTGTTTTCCTCTATTTCTTTGCATTGATCGCTGAAGAAGGCTTTCTTATCTCTTCTTGCTATTCTTTGGAACTCTGCATTCAGATGTTTATATCTTTCCTTTTCTCCTTTGCTTTTCACTTCTCTTCTTTTCACAACTATTTGTAAGGCCTCCTCAGAGAGCCATTTTGCTTTTTTGCATTTCTTTTCCATGGGGAT
>NW_011494807.1:666854-677005 GCF_000754665.1 Bison bison bison | reverse complement strand
TTGTAAGGCCTCCTCAGAGAGCCATTTTGCTTTTTTGCATTTCTTTTCCATGGGGATGGTCTTGATCCCTGTCTCCTGCACAATGTCACGAACCTCATTCCATAATTCATCAGGCACTCTATCTATCAGATCTAGGCCCTTAAATCTATTTCTCACTTCCACTGTATAATCATAAGCGATTTGATTTAGGTCATACCTGAATGGTCTAGTGGTTTTCCCTACTTTCTTCAAGTCTGAATTTGGCAATAAGGAGTTCATGGTCTGAGCCACAGTCGCCTTCATGTTCCTCTTCTTCATCATCACCATCGTTGTTATCCTCATGACCATCACTGCATTTCTTCTATAACTTGTACCATTCCACAGAGCAGTGGCACCATTCAAACCTCCCCTATATCTCTACGTACAAATGCATATGACACTGTTGTTGTGTTTAGTTGTGAAGTCCTATCCGACTCTTTTGTGACCCCATAGACTGTAGCCCACCAGGCTCCTCTGTCCATGGGATTTCCCAGGCAAGAATACTGGAGTGGGTTGCCATTTCCTTCTCCAGGGGATCTCCCTGATCCAGGATCAAACCCACACCTTCTGCAACTGCAGGAGGATTCTTTACCACTGAGCCACCAGGGAAGCCCATGATATTGTTAGGCAGCTCAATAATTTGGAGCCTTGTAAATAACTCCACAAGCTTCTCTATTCATCTGTCACAGCAGAAAGTGAAACAACTGTAAAAACCCCAGACATTTCAGAAAACTTAAGGACAGTAATCCCCTTCAAATACAATTTGAAAACAACAAAAGAGAATAAGTTATTGAAATAGTGACAGACTTTATTATCTTGGGCTCCAAAATAACTGTGGATGGTGACTGCAGCCATGAAATTAAAAGACATTTGCTCCTTGGAAGAAAAGTTATGACAAACCTAGACAGCATATTAAAAAGCAGAGACATTACTTTGCCAACAAAGGTCTGTATGGTCAAAACTATGGTTTTTCCAGAAGTCATGGACAGATATGAGAGTTGGACCATAAAGAAGGCTGAGCACCAAAGAATTGATGCTTTCAAACTGTGGTGCTGGAGAAGACTTCTGAGAGTCCCTTGGACAGCAATGAGATCAAACCAGTCAATCCTAAAGGAAATCAACCCTGAATAGTTACTGGAAGGATTGATGCTAAAGCTGAAGCTGCAGTGCTTTGGCCACCTGATGTGACGAGTTGACTCACTGGAAAAGACCATGATGCTGGGAAAGACTGAGGGCAGGAGAAGGGAGAGACAGAGGATGAGATGGTTGGATGGCATCATCAACTCATTGGACATGAGTATGAGTAAACTCTGGGAGACAGTGAAGGACAGGGAAGCCTGGCATGCTACAGTCCATGGGGTCACAAAGAGTCGGACATACTGAATGACTGAACAACAAATCCTTTTAAATTCATTTGAAACTTCTGAATACAATGCTCAAGATCAGGAAGTACCCATATTAGTTGCTACTTTATTTTCTAAGTCATAATATAAAAAAAGTGATGTCATATTATTATTAATGTTTTTGCTGAAGAGTAAATAGGTCAAAAGTAATTCACTGCACTACCTACTTATTTGAAGGATGAAAACTACAATGTCTAATCAAGCCACTGTTAGTTCTGCCTAAATACTGGTGCCCAAAACTGAGTACAACCCAACAAAAACAATGTTATCACAAAGAAGCAATCCACTCACAACAAGATGAAAAGTTTTATCATTTTCACTAGAAATCGAAGAAGAAGAGTCTACACATATACAGATACCAGGGGTAAAAAACTTGTGAAAGACTCCCTGGAAGATAGCTCAGCAAAGTGGATTGAAGACTTGAAAACTTTCACACCCTTGATTTCTAAACAAATGGGGGGAAAGTAGGAAAACCCAGAGCTTAGTGGTTAAATGCCTGAGTTGTGCTGTGTGTCCAGTCATGTTCAACTCATTGCGGCCCCATGCACTGTAGCCCACCAGGCTCCTCTGCCCATGGAATTTTCCAGGCAAGAATACTGAAGCAGGGTGCCATTTCCTACTCTAGAGGATCTTCCCAACCCAAGATTCAAATCAGTGTCTCTTGAGTCTCGTGCATTGGCAGGCAAGTTCTTCACCACTGGTGCGACCTGGGAAATGCCTGGGCTGCAGCACTAAAATGCCTAGCAATGAAGCCCCACTTACAAGTAAGGGACCTTGGCAAGTGACTGTATCTCTGACCTTTGTTTTCTTATCTGTAAAACAGTAACAACTCTACCTTCCTCACGTCTGTTTTGAGAATTAGAAGTCCTAATATTAAGAAATATACTTAGAATAGTACCAGGCAGAGAGTAAAAATTTCTTTGCTGTTTTTATTGTCAAAGTTATTCTTTTAGAGATCCTTAACAACCACAAAAACTTGTTAATAAATAGGCTGTTGAACATTCAGTTCAGTTCAGTTGCTCAGTCGTGTCCAACGCTTTGCGACCCCATGAATTGCAGCACGCCAGGCCTCCCTGTCCATCACCAACTCCCGGAGTTCACTGAGACTCACTTCCATCGAGTCGGTGATGCCATCCAGCCATCTCATCCTCTGTCGTCCCCTTCTCCTCTTGCCCCCAATCCCTCCCAGCATCAGAGTCTTCTCCAGTGAATCAACTGTTCGCATGAGGTGGCCAAAGTACTGGAGTTTCAGCTTTAGCATCATTCCTTCCAAAGAAATCCCAGGGCTGATCTCCTTTAGAATGGACTGGTTGGATCTCCTTGCAGTCCAATGGACTCTCAAGAGTCCTCTTCAACACCACAGTTAAAAAGCATCAGTTCTTTGGTGCTCAGCTTTCTTCACAGTCCAACTCTTACATCCATACATGACCACTGGAAAAACCATAGCCTTGACTATATGGACCTTGTTGGTAAAGTAATGTCTCTGCTTTTCAATATGCTATCTAGGTTGGTCATAACTTTTCTTCCAAGGAGTAAGTGTCTTTTAATTTCATGGCTGCAGTCACCATCTGCAGTGATTTTGGAGCCCAAAAAAATAAAGTCTGACACTGTTTCCAGTTTCCCCATTTATTTCCACATTGCTGCTGCTGCTGCTAAGTCACTTCAGTCATGTCCAACTCTGTGCGACCCCAGAGATGGCAGTCCACCAGGCTCCACCGTCCCTGGGATTCTCCAGGCAAGAACACTGGAGTGGGTTGCCATTTCCTTCTCCAGTGCATGAAACTGAAAAGTGAAAGGGAAGTCACTCAGTCATGTCCGACTCTTCGCGACTCCCTGGACTGCAGCCTACCAGGCTCCTCCGTCCATGGGATTTTCAAGGCAAGAGTACTGGAGTGGGGTGCCATTGCCTTCTCCAATTTCCACATTAAGGGACCTATAAAGTAACTTATAAGAGATTTATATAATGGTTATGATCTAATAGTACTCCAGAAAGCAGAAAACATCCTTGTACATAACTTCATAATTTTACATGACTTTGTCTATGTTAAAAATACACATACAAAAAGACAGAAGGGCTTGTCTGGTGGTCCAGTGGTTAAGAATCCACCTTGCAGTGCAGGGGATGCATGTTCAAACCCTGGTCAGGGAAACTAAGATTCCACATGCTATGGAGCAACTAAGCCTGAGTGCCACAGCTAGAGAGTCTGTGAGCTGCAATAAAGACCCAATGCAGACAAATTACATAGACAGATATTAGAAAAAAAAAGATGGAAAGAAAATGTAGCAAAATTCTCAATATATTTATATATGTGTGGCATTAAAGACAATTTTTGTTTTCTCCTTTTTAGTTTTTTAGACTTTTCCAAACTTTCTATATTATTCATACACTGTATTACTTAAGAAATCACAAAAAATTTCAAATATTTTCTTTAAAAAAACTAGTACCCTCAGGATTTGAAGGAAAGAAAAATAGGTGGAGCAGGAATTTTAGGGCAGTGAAAATACTCTAGAGAACACCAAAATGATAGATATATATCATTAGACATTTGTCCAAAGTCACAAAATGTCCGAAATTAAGAGTGAACCCTAACATAAACTACGGACTTTGGATGATAATGATGTGTCAATGTGGTTTAGACACTAAGCCACATCCAACTCTTTGCAACTCCATGGACTGCAACACACCAGGCTTCCCTGTCCTTCACTATCTACTGGAGTTTGCTTAAACTCATGTCCATTGAGTCTGTGATGCCATCCAGCCATCTCATCCTCTGTCAACCCCTTCTCCTCTTGTTCTTAATCTCTGTATATCCATCAATTATACCAATGTACCAATCTGGTGGGGGATGTTGATAATGCAGGATGATACATACGTAGGGGGACATGGGGATAT
Source organism: Bison bison bison (assembly GCF_000754665.1). NCBI lineage: Eukaryota > Metazoa > Chordata > Mammalia > Artiodactyla > Bovidae > Bison > Bison bison. Next base: position 672,691 of record NW_011494807.1, on the reverse strand, counting down.
AGAAATCTCTGTATCTCCTCCTTGATTTTGCTGGGAACCTAAAACTGCTCCCCACCCTCCTTGCAAAAAAAAAAAAAATCTTAATAAAATGCACAAATTAATCTTTTAAAGAAAAAAAAGTACCCTTCATTGTTACCAAACTTTGATTTTCAGCTTTATGTCAGTTATGTACATATTAATCAGAAATTAGTTAGCATATTATTGGAAATTTTCCCTTTTAATTTTAAAAAATTGCCCATGCTATTTTTCATGAACTAGTTCTATAGAAGCTTCTGTAGTTTAATTTATTTGGGAAAATATGTTTTACTCAAACTTACATTCTATCTTTTTCTTACACTTTGTTTTAATTACCTGAGATCCTCAGAGCAGTAAAGGTAGAAAAAAAAAATAATGCAGGTAACAAATTACTGCCTTGGTTTTATTATCTATTACTTCACTATTGCCTGAAGTACACTATTTATTACTTTCAGTCTGCTTGAATTTCTTATCAGGTAATTCTCTGAGTCTTAAATAGTTTAATGCATTGGAAATAGAGAGACAGTAAAGGATGGTTACTGGTTATTTTTATTTTCTCAGAACCATGCTGCTCTTTTAGTAACATGCTAAGCCATCATGCTTAAGAAAAGAAAAACTAAAAAGCATTTTAGCAGGTAAATATACTTGTTTGAGAAGGCAGACTATTGAATAGAGTAGTAGAACTACAGCTATAGCTGCAATTGAATTAACTATGAAATTTTACTCATTCACAATTTTAGAACTTAGAAAATACTGCAGAGATTATTTTCTGTAATTTGTTCAAGTAATGAATTGTATATGCATGGATTCATTAACCAGAAAATATTTGGTAGGATTTCCCTGACCAATAAACTACAGCACTTCATGTGGATAAGGGTAAAAACATTTAAAAACAAAAATATTTTACAGATAATTGTTAATTCTATTTTGTTGTTGTTGTTAATTGGACTAATTCTGTTTTCAATGCCTCCCCAAATGGATCATTTCCTAAGGTTTTCAAACTTTTTAAAATTAAACTTAATTTTATTTCCTTTTATGACATTATAAGAAAAAAGATGAATGCTTTCCAATTCATAGTCACAAAGCTGACAAAACCTTCCCACTCATGGAGTCCCATCAGTCAGTCACTGTGGGGCAGACAAAATAACTCGTCTTAGCCGGTTTCTCCATAACAGTCATGTCTACTCACATGGCTTAGCTATATGTTATTTACATATGTGTATGTCTATGTATATGTATATATACAGATATATGTATGTGCACATATATTTAACTCATATGATAGTCTTGTTACTTAAAATCATAAAATGAAACAGTATGAAAAATTACCAAGGCTATAAACAGTCTAAATGAGAATCCAGCTAAAGCAGCAATGAATTTTGTTTCCAAGTAAAAAGCTACTTATTACATATTCCAATATTGCCCTAATCAACAAGATCTGTGATCCCATACTAACAGCAACACTTGAAGCAAACCAAGTTTACCAGTGACTTCATGAAAGAGCTTCCCAGGTGGTGTAGTGGTAAAGAATCTGCTTGCCATGTAGGAAACATGGGAGGCTAGAGATGTGGGTTCGATCCCTGAGTCTGGAAGATCCGCTGGAGGAGGAAATAGCAACCCACTCCAGTATTCTTGCCTGGACAATTCCATGGACAAAGGAACTAGGTGGGCTACAGTCCAGGGGGTCACAAAGAGTTGACTTCTACTGAGTGACTGAGCATGCAAGCCTCTTCATAAAGAACAGGAAAAATGATATGAAGAGCTGTCTGATTATGAGAATGATTTTTTTTAAAGCACTCTTTCTTCTGCATTACTTCATTAAAAAAAAAAGGATCATTCCATACCTAATAAGCCAGAAATTGCTAATTTTACCCCTACAACTTTAGTGTTTCACTACTAATTTTTTCTCTGTTTTTCAATGTGTATAAAAAAGCAACATGGAATTATCTTGCACTCCAATGTTATTTCCCCTCAAGTCCTCCTTTCTACCTTTTCAAACCTTATTCACATCTCAAAGACCCCAAATTTTCATTTTCAACTCTTCATTCCCCCTAAGAGCTTAATCATCATGAAAATCTCCACTGTTTATTTGTATTTTCTTTACTGGGGTATAGTTGTTTCATAAAATCTCCACTGTTTAATTGTAACAGCTGGATATGTGAGTTCCTGTATATGGCACTGATCCATGTTTGTTAATCATGACAATCTGAATAAACCATAAGCTTCTTCAAATTCATATCTTACCATCTTTTTTAAGCTTCTACTACTCTTTTCACCAAAGGTTTACCGTACTACTAAGTGCATAGTAAGTATTGGTTTATAAATCTACATATTCTTATTCTCAAGTCTCTTTTCTTAGATCACAGTAAGAGTACCCACTAAAAGCAGCAATGTCTTTTCACAGTATTGATGCTGAAAGACAGGATAAACGTCTCCCAAACAACTCTCTGAGTTCACTGAGATCAGAAGCTTCAAACTACTCATACTGGTAGCAATAAAAAGATAACATAGTATTTGGCACACAGTAACTACTGAATAAATATGTTGGATTATACTTAAGGCTTTTCCATTATAGTAGAGAAGACCCAGAAACTCATATTACTTCTGAACAGTCAAGCTATTTGAGGTTTTACTAAATTCAGACCCTTAGACATCCCAATCTGTAGAAATCCCAATCCTCTTCTCCTAATATTCAATCTAATTATAAATGGTTAAGTAACAATAGCTAATGATAAGAGACACCAATAGTAATGAAATTTTGTTACTATTAAAGAGTTCCAAGCACCTACTATTCTATTCGAATCCATTGCACTACCTGAATTTTCAGATGACTGAAGTCCAGAAAACTTCTAAAAAGAAAATAAATTTCAAAACAACATCAAACAAAAGTCCAATATTGTTGGTGCAGAATTTATACAAAAATAAATGACAAAATATTCAAAAAAAGAATACTGCATTTTAGAATAAACAGGGGGAAAAACAAATACCATATGGTGAATGATATAGTAATCAAGTCATAATCACCTTCTTATTTCTAACTTCTGTTCCAAGCTAATAAGAGCTCTGTGCTAATTTATATCAAAACACATCATGGCCTAAAAGTATACCATTGCCAATAAAAGAATTAGAATTCTAAATGCAACAGTTTGTATTTAATATATTCCTATGATAACCTGCCAGAATAGTGAATGTAACAACTGATGAATAGTGATATTTACATTTACAAATCATAAGTATAGACACTAACAGGTTTTTCAGTTACTCCCCCATTCAAAATTACATCATAGACATGTTCAGTCATGTGTGCAACATTATCTTAAAAAGATAAATGCTGGACAACTGCAAGATGTCATAGGTTAAACATGCCCTATAAATATTTTGTTCTTGAAATAACTCTTTCTCCTACAATATAAATGGCCAGCGTTTTGAGATTCAGACACAATATATACAACTCCATGTGCAAACTTAGGATGATGATATCCTTCTCACAAAAGTAATTAACAATCACATCAAATCATTTATCATTCATAAAGTTTACTCCTGAGAGTGAAATCCTTAATCAATCAGGCCCCAACACCCAATCAAAACTTACAAAGCATCAAGTCAACATTTCATCTTTAGATATACCTAGAAGACAGATCCTTTAATTTAATTGGTTGTACATTTCTATGCTTTTCTATTTCTTTTACATACCGGTTTGCTTGGTGGTGTTTTCCCTAAAAAAGAAAAATCCTCAAGCAAATGAAAACACAGAAAGAGTGAAAGGGAGAGAGACCCACAGACTCCCTGATTTACTTCTTTGTGATTTTAACCAAGATCTATGGTGAGGTTAAAAGTTTCACAATACATCAACCTGGTCTGCAAACATCTACAAAATAAGGATACAAAGCAGAACTGGGACCATGTGCAGTTTCTTGTCATTTATTCTGCCTAAAATAGAGAGTGGAGTGACACATGGTAATATAAGAAGTATTTGCCCAAAGATGCCATTTTCATTGACTACCTTTCTCCTAATTTCAGGCTCCTGGATGAAACAGTAAAAACGTTCCTGTGCTGATTTAAGTTTTCCACATCCCCCATCTTAGAAACCTCAACAACTGAAAAGCACAATTTGCCAAAAAGAACTTGCAAAAATTTGTTCATTTTTTAAAAAACATAATAATGTTTCAAATGAAAACACAACCTGCCAAAGATGTCAAATAAAAGGGTAACAAAGAAACACACAGCATCTTTAGAATTGAATTTCAATGCATAACCTTGCCATCTGCCAACCAGTTGTGAAGCAGTGATCCTAGAGAAGCCCTGAAACATGAACTAGTAAGTTTCCTCCTTGGATTGATCACCTGTATCACTCTCCGCTTCCAGGTTAGTAACTATATTGTCAATGGAGCAGCCTCCAGAAATTTATCAACCCTGTTGATAAATGGGCCATTTAAACAGACTTGCATTTGGTAACATTTGCGGAGTTCAGTTCACAGAGACAACGAGGAGATGGGAAGAAAAAAGGGGGGCTCTATCTTTACATTTGGATTGGAAATTGGACAAAAGAGGTCAGTCTCTAGAGTCCAGACATCCAAAGGACCCTCAATCTCCTCCCACTTGGCCTCTAAAACAGGATTACAATTTTGGATCTAGACTATGCCCCACCCCTTCCCTTCCCACCGTGGCTACCACCTTAGAAGTTACCGCGGTAGCTCTCCTGCGACTAGGGGTGCGGATTCTCTGACGCAAAACAGCACCGGGCACCAATTCAGTAGCGGGGAACTACTGGGTTGGGACAGCCACCGGCTCCTCCTAGAAGCCACCTTCGGGCTCGCGGGAGACCCCACCGTCCCAGCCCTGCCCTCGCCCCGGCCTGGAGCTGCAGCGGGAGTTACGCATCCTCAGCCTGGACACTGTCTGCGCTTCTTTCTATCCGGATCAAGGCTGGTGGGGGTGAAAGGATAGAAGAATGGGGGTTCGTGGGAGCGAGGGAGAACCAAAACAGTCCGGGTCCCCAAAAGCTAGAACTCAAGTGGCCAGAGGCTGGTGCACTCGCATCACACACACACACACACACATACATGCGCACACACACACCCCGAAGCGCTCTGTGCCCCAGCTTCTATGCCAACTGGCGATAGGACGGGAAGAAGAAAGGAGGTGGGGTACCGGGCAGGCCCGGAGTTACTAAGGAGTGCAGCGGCTGCCTCCTGAACTGCGAAAGTGAGGAAGTCCCAGACCCTTCTACATCCCCACGTCTGAGATCTCCTGCAAGCAACCCCGGGTCGCTTTCCTTCCAGCAGGGTTCGGGGCTCGGGAAGCGGGGAGCAGAGCTGGAGTCTAGATTCTCCCAGGCTGCCCTCCCGGGTCTGGCTCAGGGCCGAAACCCGCCCCATCAGCTTTGGTCCAGGAAGGCTGCCAGGCAAGGAGCGACAAGCCTGGGAGAGCAAGAGGGCAGGAGAGAAGCATCTTGGACTCTCAGGCCGGTGGCTGGTCTCTTCCTCTGTCGACACACCCCCAGTGAATCCCCTACTCTCTCTCTCTCTCACACACACACTTAGATACGGAGGCTCGCATGTTTACCCCTCCCACCAGCCCAGGTCCATCGATTAAAAAACACTAGTTGATTTCTTCCTGATTAAAAATAAGAAAGTGCAACAACTTCTCGGGAGTCGCAGGAGCAGAGCAAGTCTATCTGCAGGCGTCCTCTTTCTTTAGTTTCCTAGGAGTTAAGAAATCTGGCGGTCCCCAGTGAAAACGGACCCCTAGTGGGTAAAAGACAACGAACTCCTTCCCCAGCCCTCCACCCCCAACCCCGCCACCTCTCACCTCCTTAAGTT
>NW_011494807.1:651923-666382 GCF_000754665.1 Bison bison bison | reverse complement strand
GAGCAGGGTCCTGCCCACCCTCTCGTCTAGATCCTGAAATGCCCTCCCTCATTTGATCATGCTCTATGTCTTTTCACATCCAGCTTGGATTCCTTCTGTTTCCCCACCAGCAGGGACCAGGATCCCCACCACACTTTTTCTGATCAATTAATAAGAACCACAAGAGGGTCAGAAGTTGGATTTAGGGTTAGTAAAAACGAACCTAAATGTTTATCCAGGGCGAGAGTATGTCCAGAAGGCCTCCAGTCACTCTCCTACTCAGCTAAGAGTTAATTAACACAGACGTACAGGTTTAAAAAAAAAAAAGAGAGAGAGAGAGAGTTGTCCATAAAATTGACCCCTCACCCCCTGGAATCATGATATTTAAACAGTGTTCTTGAAAGAGGTAGCTTAATCCTGCTGATTCCACAAACCTAATAGAGGATTTATTAATTGCAAGTCCTCTCACCAAAAAATCCCCTGGGAGACTGTCTGACTCATCTTGGCACTACTTATCTGGGACAGTTTTTTGTTTTTTATACTGTCCTTCCTCTTTTCATGACCTATGCTGATGTATGTTTTGGGTAGAGGGGGAAATACACTGGACCTCCTGTTGTGAGAGAGAATAAGAAGAGTTTGCTTCCAACTTTTTTCTTTTTTGTTTTTGTATCTATTTCAAATCTTTTGCAACTAAGTAAAGAGGAAATAACTTTTTGACTGCTCTATTAAAAAGATCTAGGGAAGGGAGTTAATAGGAAGCCTTGGGTTTCATTCCCAGTAGGTGGCTAGGATTCTCATTAGTTAAAAGTTCTAATTTCCTGAGTGGCAAACTCATGGGTTATTAGCTATTGACCTAGAGGGCTGGATTTACTTTGTTTTCTTCAGTGCACTTTACTCCAAATTACTATTTTAATAGGCTTCCCATTTGGTCATGCCTTAGCAGGCATCTCTGTCTCTTACTTCTCATACCCCAGGTTGTTCCAACATGCTTCCATACAAGAAGAAAATCTTGGCAGCTCCCCTCTTCCTAGTCCCTTAGGCCCCTCATATTCAGTCTCTTCATTCTGAATAATTCATCTTGATAAATCCTTGTAAGTCTTATTTGCAATATGGAAGGAAAAAAGAGACAACAGAAGAAAAATGGGAATTTAGAAGTGGTGTCAAGAGAATAAAAAAAATTAATTTAAAAATTTAAAATTCATTGAAAAATCAGAGGGAAAAGAAGAAAAGTAGAAAGCAGAGGCTGCTGGAAGAAAATTAAAATAAGGCAAGAATAAAGAAACCAGTGTACACTAAGTAAACTGGAGAGAAGAGGGAAGAAATAATTAGAAGTGTTAAATAAATAATGTGCTTGAGTTCTCTAAGGTAAAGAGAATGTATAGTTTTAAATGACCATGTGTCTGCAGGTTCTTCTTTATATTAAAAGATAATCTTCAATTATACTCTTACTTAATGTTGGAAGAAGGATAAGTGGTCAGAAATGGCAGGAAAGAAGGTGAGAAAGAGGGAAGGTGCTACTCCTTTATATCTGATTTTTTGACTCTCAATAGTAGACAAGTGAATAGAAGAGTCCTTAAAACTCAGAAATAACAAAGTTAGGCAAGAATACTGGAAAACAGGAAAGAAGATGGTGTTTTGGTGGTTTTCTCCCACAGACAAAGTAAGTCTCATTAATATAAGAATATTTTCATGCTATGCTAAATCTCCTTCACTGCCAATTAAAAAATTTCTTTTATCCTATAATATCTATGAAATCAATCCTGAATATTCACTGGAAGGACTATTACTTCATGAAGTTGAAGCTCCAATACTTTGACCACCTGATGCCAAGAGCCTACTCATTGGAAACGACCTTGATGCTGGGAGAGGTTGAAGGCAGGAGGAGAAGGGCACAACAGAGGATAAGATGGTTGGATGGCATCACTAGCTCAATGGACATGAGTTTGAGCAAACCCCAGGAGAAAGTGAAGGACAGGGAAGCCTGGTGTGCTGCAGTCCGTGGGGTCGCAGAGTTGGACACCAATTAGCGACTGAACAACAGTAGATTACTGAGTCCAACTATTTTGGATCAAAATTGAATCATAATTATTACTATAAAACATGCTATGCACATCCATATCCAAATTACTTTTAAGTAAAGGCTATCCTCCATCTATATATCTATCATCTATCAATCTGTAAATATGATATGGAGTTAACTGAAAGGAGAAAAGTTAAAATTGGCTTCCAAATCCAAACTATAACAACTAGACAGCCCCCAGCAGTGATGACTACCACTATCTATCAGTCATTAATCAGGTATGCATAAAATATTCCTAAAGAAGAAAGTTTTACAAAGAGAGTTAAAGATATTGAGGGGAAGGAGACAGAATGAGAAGAACAGGATATAGTCAAGTCTATTCACTCTATTTTTTAATCACCCTTGGGAAAATTTGGGCTTCCTTTGTGGCTCAGCTGGTAAAGAATCTGCCTGCAATGCAGGAGACCTGGGTTTGATCCCTGGGTTGCGAAGATCCCCTGGAGAAGGGAAAGGCTACCCACTCCAGGATTCTGGCCTGGAGAATTCCATGGACTGTATAGTTGCAAAGAGTCAGACACATATGATGTTTCAAAGCTAACTTATGGTGATCACACAGCAAAAATGACACCTAATAAGATTTCTTACGAATGTGTTCATAAATACGTTTATGTACTAGTGGTAGAGGCAAATGAGTACATACGCAAACCACATCACTTATAAACGTAGAATAACAGACTGCTAATAGAAAAGTGTCTTATTTTTTTAGAAATGACTTTGCAGCCAGCATTTTATTCTTTCTGTCTCTTTAGTCAGTATTTTCTGAGTGTTGCAGCAGGAAGGATTGGATAATTATAGGAGATCATCTAATGGTGGTTTGTTCAGTTCCAGGCACTTATCAATATTCTCCTGTGTGTGTGTTTAATCTACTAAATTAAAGCTGTAATAATTAACCTACATGAGGAATGCTACAACACTGCCATACTTTTTAATTCATGAAGAACTCAAAAATATTCCCAAAATATTTTGTTGGCAGCAGCTTTTATTACTATACTATCATAATAATGTTCATTGTGTCTTTAAAAAGAGGATAATACACATAATAACGGCAACACTGTTTTCATTTTTTTTTTCTTTTGCATAAACTTTGTTTGTAAAATCCAGTGAAGTCATTAGAGATTTTTGAAAACATTAAGAAAAAAGAAAAAAAATGGGGGAGTGACAACTTTGTTCCCACCAAAATAATGGAGTGAAAAATAATGGAGAACAACATGGATATCTATGAGAGAAAATACTGCTTGTGAAATGCAACAGAGAAAAATGAGTTAAGTTCTCCACATGCACACTAAGAAATATACTGTACACGATATGCCTAGGCAGCGATTCTCAAAGGCACTAGAGCTTCTTACTGTTAAGAAGAAGTAATTCATCACTGCTGGGGGCTGACTAACTGTTATAGTTTGGATTTGGAAGCCAATTTTAACTTTTCTCCTTTCAGTTAACTTCATATCATATTTACAGATTGATAGATGATAGATATCGGAGAAGGCAATGGCACCCCACTCCAGTACTCTTGCCTGGAAAATCCCATGGACGGAGGAGCCTGGTAGGCTGCAGTCGATGGGGTCGCTAAGAGTCGGAAATGACTGAGCGGCTTCACTTTCACTTTTCACCTTCATGCATTGGAGAAGGAAATGGCAACCCACTCTAGTGTTCTTGCCTGGAGAATCCCAGGGACGGCAGAGCCTGGTGGGCTGCCGTCTATGGGGTTGCACAGAGTCGGACACGACTGCAGCGACTTAGCAGCAGCAGTAGCAGATGATAGATATATAGATGGAGGATAGCCTTTACTTAAAAGTAATTTGTGATATGGATGTGCATAGCATGTTTTATAGTAATAATTATGATTCAATTTTGATCCAAAATAGTTGGACTCACTAATCTACTGTTATAGTTCAGTTCAGTTCAGTTCAGTCACTCAGTCGTGTCCAACTCTGCGACCTCATGGACTACAGCACCGCAGGCCTCCCTGTCCATCACCAACTCCTGGAGTTTACTCAAACGCTTGTCCGTTGAGCCGGTGATGCCACCCAACCATCTAATTCTCCGTTGTCCCCTTCTCCTCCTGCCTTCAATCTTTCCCAGCATCAGGGTCTTTTCAAATGAGTCAGTTCTTCACATCAGTTGGCCAAAGTATTGGAGTTTCAGCTTCAGCATCAGTCCTTCCAATGAACACCCAGGACTGATCTCCTTAAGGATGGACTGGTTGGATCTCCTTACAGTCCAAGGGACTCTTAAGAGTCTTCTCCAACACCACAGTTCAAAAGCATCAATTCTTCAGCACCCAGCTTTCTTTATAGTCTAAGTCTCACGTCCATACATGCCTACTGGAAAATCATATATCAGAGCTTGTTAACGGACCCCACTACCAGGGTGTCTGACCCAGTAGGTCTAGGGCAAGGGTCTGAAATTTGTGTTCTACTAAGTTTCTAGGCCAATGGAAAGGGTCAAACTCTGAAAGCCATTACCTAGAAAGACTGAAAGAAAACTTTAGGCTCCTTCTAGCCAAAATAAACCTTAAAGATCATCCAGTTACAAATCTTCATTTGATAGATGAGGAAACATGGTCTGGGGAGGTTAAATGGTACCTCATATACATCATATCTAGGGAATATAAACTGGAAGCTAGAACCTCATCATCTTGTGGTTCTAGATGCCTCAGACATCTTGTGGTTTTGTCTCTATTTGTCTGGAGAAGGTCTCCTTTTTAATGTATCCATTGCTTTTGGCATAATGGCTGTCTATTACAGAAGCATATTGGTGAAAAACAAATGTGATCTGGCAGTTAAAATACAAATACCCATTGTAGTATCCTGAGTAATTAGAGCTGTGTCTATTCCAATGTAGCTGATTAATAAATACTTGATAAGGAGATGAATGAATGAAGTATTGTCTATCTTGTGTGTTTTGAAACGAATTTAATTTGACAAATATTTAGCAAATGGTTAGTTTAGGTAAGAATCTATGCTATGGAGTAGATGTGCTGCTAGGATTAGCAAGACACAGCCCCAGCAAAAACAATTAGATAATCCCAGACATGACTCTAATATAAAATGATTTTACCTCAGAGTATCTCTTTTTGCCCTCTTTCTCAACAATAGTCAGTTTACTTTACTTACTTACAAAGTTAATGTAGATTTAACATTGTTTTCCTTACTTTTTATTCATGAGACAGAAACTGAACTTTGCTTAACTGAACAAAGGAAATTATCTCATAGCTTAACCATAGAAAGGCAAGAAGAGAAATATTTTCTAGTAGAACTGGAGCCAGAAATGGAGCCGAGTCCATTGGGACTACTTATTTTTGTCCTTGTATCCCATCCCCTTTTAGTGGATTGGCTTCAATTTCTCCCTAAAGTTGAACTTTGGTCACTGATAAATCCATATTCACATCTTATAACTCTGCAAGTAGAAAAAAAAAAGAGCTAATTACAGTAAGCTCCTAGGAGAGGACTTTGATAGGTCCAGCTTCGGTCATGGATATACACAGTGGCCAATCACTATGATAGGCTCAGGTGCTAAGCTACTATTACAGTGCGCCATTCTTAGAGAAAAGTCTGATATAAATATATTTGTATATTTATTACCATGACTCTCCAGCAGGTGGCAGTAAGATGAGTCAGTCTACAAAAATGGGTGTATTATGATAATTTTCTAATATATAGAAGTAAAGTATCTTTAGGAAGCAAAATTATTTCCAGATTCATACAAAGAAAGACATCATATGAATCAGCAATGGTTCTATCTGGGTCAGGGCTTCTGAGGTAGTGTTAGTGGTAAAGATCCAGCCTGCCAATGAGGGAGATATAAGAGATCCTGGTTTGATCCCTGGATTGGGAAGGTCCCCTGGAGGAAGGCATGGCAACCTACTCTAGTATTCTTGCCTGTAGAATCCCATGGACAGAGAAGTCTGGCCAGCTACAGTTCATAGGGTCATAAACAGGCAGACACAACTGAAGCAACTTAATATGCACGTATGTACTACTTGGGTCAGTAACTGGTAATGAGGCAATGACTGGCCAAACTTGGGTCAAGTTTCCTACACCTCTGGCCTATTTCTCCCTCAAAGGTGGAGAAAAGTTATCTACCATACAGCCTATAGGTTTTTTTTTTGCATACTTGTAGATTGACATTTCTAAATTGCTTAGTTTGCATGGGGTCGCTAAGAGTCGGACACGACTGAGCGACTTCACTTTCACTTTTCACTTTCATGCATTAAAGAAGGAAATGGCAACCCACTCCAGTGTTCTTGCCTGGAGAATCCCAGGGATGAGGGAGCCTGGCGGGCTGCCATCTATGGGGTCGCACAGAGTAGGACACGACTGAAGCAACTTAGCAGCAGCAGCAGCAGATTGACATTTCTAAATTGCTTAGTTTCGCAAAGCCAGCTGCACTCAAGAACCCCTTCATCCATTCTCATTTTATGGTCCCAGCTCTAAAGACCTGCAATATTAATATTGTGATATACATACGTGTGTGTGTGTGTGTGTGTGTGTCTGTGTGTGTATAGGTGGTTATTCAGATGAACACAGCCCCTAAAACCCTTGGAATTTCCTGGGCAATAGTAACTGTGATAATGTTTGGTCTCCTGTCCTTTAGTTCTTGAAAATGCTACAAGGAAACTGGCTTTTGGATCTCACCCAAGGGAGAGTGCTGGTTGCCAAGAGAATCAACCATATGATTAGAAAGTTGGGACTTTAAATCTCACTCCCTGATTCCCAGAAAGAGATGAGGGGCTTGGGGTTAAATCAATCACCATTGGCCAATGATTTAGTCAGTCATGACTATGTAATGAAACCTCCATAAAAACCCAGAAGGATAGCTTTATGCACCCCTTTTTGGACAGCTTTCAAGATGGGGAACAAGAATGTTTCCAAGTGCTGGCTCCAGCCTCCAGGTGGACAGAAGTTCTTCTGTTCTGAACCTCACCCAATGTATCTCTTCATCTCACTGTTGATTTGTACCCTTTAACATCCTTTAATAATAAATCAGTAATCTAGTGAGTAATGGGTTTTCTTGAGTTCTGTGAACAGTTCTAGCAAATTCTTTGAACCTGAGGAGGGGATTGTGGGTACCTCTGAATTTTAGCCAGTTGGTCAGAAGTACAGACAACAACCAGGACTTGTGATTGGGGTTTGAAGTAAAGGGAGGGGTTCTGGAACTAAACACTTTACTTGTAGAATCTAATTCTACCTTCCAGTAAATAGTGTGAGCACTGAGTTGAATTTTCAGACATGCTGCTGGTATTCAGAATTGCTTGTTGGTGTGGGGAAACCTACACACATACACACACACACACAAACACACACATGCACACATGCACGCATTGGAATTGAGCCCATGAACTCATTTCAAGGACTCACTAAAACCATAGTTGTTAAATTGCCCCACCATGTGTGCAAGCAAATACTGAAACTACTATACCCTTTCACCTAAGTTTTAAGAATTTCTATTCATCCTGAAACCTTGGGACCCATGCCTGTCATCTCATTCTACCCAATCTCATTCTACCTCTCAGCTACAAACTGCTGGACCAAGTGAAAAAAGAACCTGAGATTTTCAATACTCCAGGACTCTTATAGACTTGGCCAAAGAGGTGTTCTAAAAACTTGGCCAGTTGCCACCCTGCACAGACTAACAGCTTTTCCATGGAAAGAGATTCAGCTACAACTAAAGAATATCTGATCATTCTGTAGAGCCCAATACACCCTGCAAGCACTAAAATGACTGAAAGTTCTAGTCAACCATTCATCAGTTCAGTCACTCAGTCATGTCCGACTCTTTGCAACTCCATGAACTGCAGCACGCCAGGCCTCCCTTTCCATCACCAACTCCCAAAGTCCACCCAAACCCATGTCCATTGAGTCGGTGATGCCATCCAACCATCTTATCCTCATTGTCCCCTTCTCCTCCTGCCCTCAATCTTTCCCAGCATCAGGGTCTTTTCAAATGAGTCAGCTCTTCACATCAAGTGGCCAAAGTATTAGAGTTAGAGCTTCAACATCAGTCCTTCCAATGAACACCCAGGGCTGATCTCCTTTAGGATGGACTGGTTGGATCTCCTTGCAGTCCAAGGGACTCTCAAGAGTAGTCTCCAAAACCACAGTTCAAAAGTATGAACTCTTCAGCACTCAGCTTTATTTATACTCCAACTCTCACATCCATACATGACCACTGGAAAAACCATAGCCTTGACTAGATGGACCTTTGTTGGCAAAGTAATGTCTCTGCTTTTTAATATGCTATCTAGGTTGGTCATAACTTTCCTTCCAAGGAGTAAGCATCTTTTAATTTCATGGCTTCAATCACCATCTGCAGTGATTTTGGAGCCCCCCAAAATAAAGTCAGCCACTGTTTCCACTGTTTCTCCATCTATTTGCCATGAAGTGATGGGACTGCATGCCATGATCTTAGTTTTCTGAATGTTGAGCTTTAAGCCGACTTTTTAACTCTCCTCTTTCACTGTCATCAAGAGGCTCTTTAGTTCTTTTTCACTTTCATCAAGAGGCTCTTTAGTTCTTCCTCACTTTCTGCCATAAGTGTGGTGTCATCTGCATATCTGAGGTTACTGATATTTCTCCTGGCAATCTTGATTCCAGCTTGTGCTTCTTCCAGCCCAGCGTTTCTCATGATGTACTCTGCATATACGTTAAATAAGCAGAGTGACAATATACAGCCTTGACGTACTCCTTTCCCTATTTGGAACCTGTCTGTTGTTCCATGTCCAGTTCTAACTGTTGCTTCCTGACCTGCATGCAGGTTTCTCAAGAGGCAGGTCAGGTGGTATGGTATTCCCAACTCTTGAAGAGTTTTCCACAGTTTACTGTGATCCATACAGTCAAAGGCTTTGGCATAGTGCACCCAGTTAATTTTATATATACCTGAAGATCCTTATCCTTATTAAGTTTCAGGATTGTTTTGCCCCATGGAAATTAATAAAAGTGGGCCAAGAAGCACTGCTGTTTCTAACAGAGTAAATAGGACGGAGAAGTTGGCAGAGGCTGTACCACTCCCTCTGCTTATAGACAGCCTTGACCTCAAGGAATATAAAGCCATATCCTGCCAGGTGTAAAGTGGCACCAATATTATCCACTCTGTATGGCTAGATAGAGTGTGCAGTTTAGTCTCTCATCTGGGATAGAATGACCCAAATCTGCATACAATCTAGAACATCCTGTGTAATGATTAACTTCCAAAACTGTGAGAAAAATGAATCTCAGTGTTGAATGTACCCAACTTACAGTAGTGTGGTGTGGAAGTCCAAGATGACTAAGATTTAGCATTTTTTTTGTTCTTCTAGCTTCATTTAAATATAATTAACATATAATATTGTGTAATCTTTAGATGTAGATGTGTTAATTCAATACATTTACATGTTGCCGAATGATTATCACCACAGAATTAGCTGACACCTCAATTCCATTACATAATTACAATTTCTTTTTTTGTAATAAGAACATTAAGATCTGTTCTCTTAGTACCTTTTAATTATAACATGCAGTATTATTAGCTAAAATCACCGGGTTTCCCTGGTAGCTCAGATGGTAAAAAAATGTGCCTGCAATGTGAGAGACCTGGGTTTGATCCACGGGTTGGGAAGATCCCTTGAAGAAGGGCATGGCAACTCACTGCAGTATTCTTGCCTGAAGAATTCCCATTAACAGAGGAAACTGGCGGGCTACAGTCCATGAGGTTAGAAAGAGTCGCACACAACTAAGCAACTAAGCACACACATACCACTCTTTATGTGAGATCCCCAGAAGGTATTCAGCTTACAACTAAAATTTGTACCCTATGACCCAATTCTCCCCTAGCCCCTACCCTTTAGCCCCTAGTAAACACCATTGTACTGTTTCTAGAGTTCAACACTTTTTAGAGTCAATATATAAATGATATTATACACTGCTTCCTCTGTCTGATGTATTTCACTTAGCATAATACCCCCAAGATCCATCCATGCTGTTACAAATGCCAAGATGTCTTGTTTTATCATGGTTGAATAATATTTCATTGTTTATGTACACCACATCTTCTTTATCTATTCATCCATTGACTGACATAGGTTATTTCCGTATCTTTCCCATCATGAATAATGCTTCCATGAACATGACAGTATACATAATTCTTTGAGATCCTGATTTTACTTCCTTTAGACATATATCTAGAAGTGCAATTGCTAGATTACCCAGGAATTCTAAAATAGGATTTTGATATTGAGAAATGGGGCACTGCTGTGACAAATACCTAAAAATGTGGAAGCAGCTTTTGAACGGGGTAATGGGTAAAGGCTGAAAAGGTTTTGAGGTGCATGCTCGAACTATGGGCATTTAGGCCATTCTGGAGGGGGCTGAGAAATAAAAAAGGAGATCAGAATAAAAAACCTCCATCTT
The DNA here is from genome assembly GCF_000754665.1 of Bison bison bison. Lineage (NCBI taxonomy): Eukaryota > Metazoa > Chordata > Mammalia > Artiodactyla > Bovidae > Bison > Bison bison. Next base: position 655,936 of record NW_011494807.1, on the reverse strand, counting down.
CTAAGAGATTGCATAAATACTCACAACTAATATGTTTGTAAAAATGTGGACATGAAGGGCCATTCTGGTGATGTCTCCTGCAGACCTAAGGATATGTTATCGTGAACTGGAAGAAAGGCTATCGTTATTATAAAGTGACAAAGTACTTGGTTAAAGTATGTCAGTTCAAGTATTTTACAGAAGACAGAACTCATGAGTAATGAAGTTGGATATCTAATTAAAGAGATTTTCAAGCAAATGTTGAGGAAGCAGTCTGGTTCCTCTTGATTGTTTACAGTATAAAGCAAAAAAAAAAAAAGAATTGGAGGGATTTTTAAGCAAAAAAGGAATCAGACCTAATGATTTGGAAAATTCTCAGTCTGACTATTTTGCAAAAAAAAAACAAAAAAACACAAAAGCATATTCTGAAGAGAATACCCAGGGAAAGGCTGGACAATCAATCAAAGATATTATGGAATTATAAAAACTGAAATATAGCCACTGAATTGAAGGGGACAGAGATGGAACAAAATGAAAGAAGGGTGTCAGATTTAGATTCTATTGGGTTCAATCATATTTCTATAAGGATGGAAATATGTACTCTCTTTCAAGGAAATGGAAAGATCCCAGAAATCATGTCGAGATCATCAGGGTCACCACTGCGGATTTAATAGGCCAGATGGCTTTCATCCAAAGACTTGGATATGAGACAGTCCTGCAAAGCAGTGGGATGGGGCGACCCAGAGTCTTGGGGTATGAACCCCTCCCATCAGATTCACGGAGAATCTCTGTGACAACTTCAGAGGGTACTGAAGGCAGAGCTGCTGCCACGGCAGGCCTGTAGTGTACAGCACTGAACCGAAATATGATCCTACAGCACCAAGATGAGATGGGATTTACCTTGCTAGATTTTGGACTTGCTCAGAACCCATCATTCTTTCCTTCTTCCATGTTTCTCCCTTTTGGAATGGGAATGCCTATCTATGCCACCACTGTAATTTGGAAGTACACTGACTTATCTGGTTTCACAGATTCACTGATAGAGAGTACTTTTGCCCCAGGAAGAACTGAAACAGAGCAGGACCCTATGGTCCATCCTCACCCTACCCCTCAGAGGCCACCATGTCCTCTACCTGCCTTTTGTCTGTTGAAAAACTTTAGCCAAAGAATAAGCTTAATCAGAGAAGTGAGAAGATGCGGAAGCTAAGGAAAGCAGTCAAAATAGTAATAGTTCAGTCATTAAGCAAAGTCAAGGAACTTAGTTCCTCCTCAAGGGCTACAGATAATATTCTGAGCCATATCCTTTGAGCCATTTTGTAGATACTGAAACCTCCACCAGGTGGAAGAAGTTAATTGTATGATGACAAGACTGTAGCCATAACATAAACTGCTACGATTCTGGGAATATGCCTCAAAGAAGTGGGAAAAATAAATAAATAACCCTGGAACTGAAGACTAACCGTACATAAATCAATCAAAATGACATTGATCAGACGTCTGCATGGCCAATTTCAAGATGATTGTCAGAGTTGACTATGCTCTGTCTGCATGTAGCCCCCTCCCTTCACCTATAGAAGCTCTTGCCCATTTGTCAGTGCAGAGAGTCGGCCTTTGGACACAAGTCTGCTTTTTCTCCTGAAATAAATCAAACTTTCCTTTCCACCAACCTTGCCTCTTGAGTATTGGCTTTAGAGTAGGAAGCAGCCAGACCCCACTTTTGGTAACAAAATTATACCTGATGTCTCACACATATCTGATTAATATAATATTTATATGAGGCTTTGGACTTCAGATTTTAAATGATGCTGGAATAATTTAAGACTTTGGGGACTGTTGGGATGAAATGAATGTATTTTGCATTTCAGAAGGACTTGAATTTGGGAGGCCAGGGATAAAATGGTATGGAGTGAATGCTTACTTTCCCTCAAAATTCCTATGTTTATGCCCTAACCCTATGTTATAATATTTGGAGATGGGGCCTTTGGGAGGCAGTTAAGATGAGGTCATGAGGTTGAGCCTTCAAGATAGGATTAGTGGCCTTCAAAGAAGAGGAAGATTCTCTCTTTTTCCCAACTCTCCACTGTCACCTTTCTCTCTCTGTCTTTCTCTCCATCTATATGCACCAAGGAAAGGCCATGTGAGGACATAGCAGGAAGAGGAAGAATAAGCCAGGAGGGGACCTCTCACCAGGAACCAAATGTGCTGACACCTTGAACTTGGACGTCTCAGCTTCCAGATTGTAAGAAGATAAATTCCTGTTCTTTAAGCCACACAGTCTATGGTGCTTTGTTACAGTAGGCAGAGCTCCCTGAAAGAGGTATTGTCCACCCCAGAGGAGTTCTACAATTACATGAAAGTGGTGGCATCTCTCTTAGGCAGTATGTGAGATAAGCTTTGGAGTTTGGCTAGTACACAGAGCATAGATATGTGTGAGGCCCTCTGGGACTTTGCAATTCACAGGGGATAAATTTGAATGTTAGAGTCTTCTGTGATGGAGAGAAAGGATTAGAAAGAGAGAGCAGAAGTCTGCCCAGGTAGGATGTTGGTTGCTTTGGATGTGCATATAGCCTAAGGGCCTAAACTACATAGAAATAGTGAGCCTAAATTGGAGATAATCCATAGGTTTTTAGGATTGAGAAGGACTTATCAGCCACATGATCTGGTAACTAATTTAATACATCAGTAAGAAAGAAGTTAAGTTTGATTTTAAGTTTGAATCTAAGTTATTCTCAAATGCCCATTCTAATGTTTTGAAATATAGCTAAAAGTCATGCCTAATCTGGTAAAGGTGCATTTTGATGGAATGAAGGAAAAATAAGCAAAATAAATATACCATATAGCATGAAGTCAAATGTCCATACATTGTTCTCCTAAGAGAACTGAAGTATGTATATAAATAATATACCATACAAAGACCAAGCAGTATTTTCTAAAAGTTCATGTATAAAAATAGTCAACATCACAAAAGAAGCAGATGTTTGCACTCTAACAGAAAACACTGATTGTAGCAAGACTTTAAAAAATCTCAGTATTTCAGGAATGGAAATGATTTAGAAGCTATATAATCCAAATATTTTAGTCTTACTGATACAGATACTGTGTTTAGAGAAATTGTAGGACTAGCTGGAGAACCAACAAAGTCAACAGAGTCAACAAATGATCAGAATCAGACTTTCATACATGGACCCTTGAATGATACAAACAGATTAAGATAATATTACCTATCCTTAAACTAACTTTTTTTGAAAGCACTGTATAATAATGAGGTAGTAGAAGTTATTTTTCCTATCTTAAGAGATTCCTGCATCTTAAGACATAATTACTAAGATCTCTTGTACTTTAGAAGCTGGCTTAAAACTCAACATTCAAAAAGCTAAGATCATGGCATCCAGTTCCATCACTTCTTGGCAGATAGATGGGGAAAAAATGGAACCAGTGACAGACTTTATTTTCCTGGGCTCCAAAATCACTGCAGATGGTAACTGCAGCCATGAAATTAAAAGATGTTTGCTTCTTGGAAGAAAGGCTGTGACAAACCCAGACAGTGTATTAAAAAGCAGAGACATCTCTTTGCTGACAAAGGTCCATATAGTCAAAGCTAAGATTTTTTCAGTTGTCATGTATGAATGTGAGAGTTGGACCAAAAAGGAGGCTGAGCACCAAAGAATTGAGGCTTTTGAACTGTGGTGCTGGAGAAGACTCTTGGATAGCAAGGAGGTCAAACTAGTCAATCCTAAAGGAAATCAACCCTGACTCTTCATTGGAAAGACTGATGCTGAAGCTCCAATATGTTGGCCACCTGATGGGAAGAGCTGACTCATTGGAAAAGACCCTGATGCTGGGAAAGATTGAGGGCAGGAAGAGAAGGGAACAACAGAGGATGAGATGGTTGGATTGACTCAACAGAAGTGAGTTTGAGCAAATTCTGGGAGATAGTGAAGGATAGGGAAGCCAGGCATACTGTAGTCCATGGGGTTGCAAAGAGCTGGACACAACTGAGTGACTGAACAACAACTAGTACTTGAAAAGATTTT
>NW_011494807.1:645416-651823 GCF_000754665.1 Bison bison bison | reverse complement strand
ATGATATCCTTTGGAAGAGAGCGATAATTAGAAAATGCTGGAGATTCTAGGAAAGTAAAATAGGAGACCTCCAAAGACAGTATCAAAATTAGAAAGAAAGCTGTCAACTAGGCAATACAACAAAAAATTAGTATGTAACTTTTCACAACACAGATTCCTTTTTTGTTTCAAAATTTAGGATGGCCACAAAGGAACTATTTTAACCATCTCTTCCTAATAAAATTTGACCAAAGCCTTGATATCTCTGCTATTTTAATAATATACGTTCTGTCATTTTTTTCAAATTTCTTTTTACATACGTATAAGCTGTTTTCCTTTTTTAGTAATTGTTCTAATCCACTGAAATTTTTTTCAACTCACTATGTATTTGTAAATGCTATAATTGAGAGGAAAAAATGCTTAATGTCAATAAATTTAAAGACAAAGTCTTTATTCTATAATAATATTCCATCATAATGACCATCTCCTATTTACCTTTAGCTTTTCATATAATTTTTGTAAAAACATTTTAGGATTATCATGTGTAAATCACTACTAGTTTGTATTTTCAGAAAGCTTAGCACTAGCTAAACTAATAGTTTAGCTGGACATTTGAAAATGGTTCAGCTCTTTCCCACATAGCACAGACATTTAATATCCCTCATTCCAGTAAATGCCAGTCATACCAGCTGTCCAGACATCTAAAATGCCCTCTACGTGGTGGTACTGTTCTCTTTTAAACACACTATGCCTTTTTGTTTTGTCCATGCTTTCCTTTGCTATGCAAAAGTTTTAAGTTTAATTAGGTCCCATTTGTTTATTTTTGGTTTTATGTTCATTACCCTAAACAATGGATCCAAAAAGATCTCACTGTGATTTATGTCAAAGATTGTTCTGCCTATATTTTCCTCTAAGAGTTTTATTTGCAAAGGAAGCAACTGACAAGGAATTAATCTCCAAAATATACAAACAGCTCATGCAGCTCAATACCAAAAAAATGAATAACCCAATCAAAAACTGGGTGGAAGACCTAAATACATATTTCACCAAAGAAGATATACAGAGGGCCAACAAGCACATGAAAACATGCTCAACATCACTAATTATTAGGGACATGCAAATCAAAACTACAATGATGTATCAGCTCATACCAGTCAAAATGGACATCATCAAAAAATCTACAAATAATAAATGCTTGAGAGGGGGTGGAGAAAAGGAAGAGCACATTCCCCTGCACTGATGGTGAGAATGTAAATTGGTACAGCCACTGAAGAACCGTATGGAAGTTCCTTAAAAAACTAAAAATAGAGCTCCCATATGAACCAGCAATCCCACTCCTAGGCATATATTTGGAGAAAATCAAAACTTGAAAGGATTCAGGCATCCCAGTGTTCACTGCTATTTACAATAGCCAGGACATGGAAGCGACCTAAATGTTCACTGATGGAGGAAAGAAGATGCGATCCATATATACAATGAAATATTACTCAGCCATAAAAAGGAATGAAATAGTATCATTTGGAGAGATGTGGATGGACCTAGAGACTGTCATACAGAGTAAAGTAAGTCAGAAAGAGAAAAACAAACATCATATAACATTGTTTGTATGTGGAAGCTAGAGAAATGGTGCGCATGAAATAATTAGCAAAGCAGAAATAGAGACACAGACATAGAGAATGGACTTACAGTTACCGAAGAGGAAGCAGGGGGTGGGATGAACTGGGAGACTGAGATTGACATATGTACACTACCTATAAAATAATGAGAACCTACTGTATAGCACAAGGGCAAAGGAGAAGCCCCAGTATGATGGTAGGAGGGGCGAAACTGCGTTTAGCATCAGACCCCATACCTGCCAGAGATGCTCAGAGGGTTCAAACATACCTTGTGTGTACCAGGACCCAGAGACCCCATAAAGACTGAGACAGAACTGTGTTTGGGTGTCTCCTGAGGAGGCACGTGTCAGCAATGGACTGCTGAGGGGGCAGGGGCTCTGGGTGCAGTAGACCTGGGTATAGCATAAGCCCTCTTGGAGGAGGTAGCCATTAACCCACCATAGAGCCACCAGAACTTACACAGGACTTGGGAAACAGACTCTGGGAAGGCACAAACAGAAACTTGTGCATACCAGGACCTAGGAGAAAGGAGCAATAAGCCGACAAGAGACTAATCAAGACTAATCCATGAGTGTCTAGGAGTCTCTGGCAGAGGCGTGGGTTGGCGTTGGCCTGCTGCAGGGTTGGGGGCATTGAGTATAGCAGTGTGCGTGGGACCTTTTGAAGGAGGTCACCATTATCTTCATTACAGGCACCATAGTTGGGCCTCAGGTCAAAAAACAGGGAAGGAACACAGAAAATTGGATTAAAGATTTACTGAGCATGGCCCCGCCCATCAGAACAAGACCATTTCCCCCTCAGTCAGTCTCTCCCATAAGGAAGCTTCCACAAGCCTCTTATCCTTCTCCATCAGAGGGCAAACAGACTGAAAATCATAATCACAGAAATTTAACCAATCTGATCACATGGACCACAGCTTGTCTAACTCAATGAAACTATGAGCCATGCTAGGTAGGGCCACCCAAGATGGACAGGTCACTGTGGAGAGTTCTGACAAAACGTGGTCCACTGGAGAAGGGAATGGCAAACCACTTCAGTATTCTTGCCTTGAGAACACCATAAACAGTATAAAAAGGCAAAAAAATAGGAAATTGAAAGATGAACTCCCCAGGTTGGTAGCTGTCCAATATGCTACTGGAGATCAGTGGAGAAATAACTCCAGAAGAATGAAGAAACAGAGCCAAAGCAAAACAATGCCTAGTTGTGGATGTGACCTGTGATGGAAATAAAGTCTGATGCTGTAAAGAGCAATATTGCATAGGAACCTGGAATGTTAAGTCCATGAAACAAGGCAAATTGGAAGTGGTCAAACAGGAGATAGCAAGAATAAACATCGACATTTTAGGAATCAGTGAAATAAAATGGACTAGAATGGGTAAATTTAACTAAGATGACCACAATATCTACTACTGTGGGCAAGAATCCCTCAGAGGAAACGGAGTAGCCATCATAGTCAACAAAAGAGTCCGAAATGCAGTACTTGGATGCAATCTCAAAAATGACAGAATGATCTCTGTCCATTTCCAAGGCAACCATTTAATATCATAGTAATCCAAGTCTATGACCCAAACAGTAACAATGAAGAAGCTGAAGTTGAACGGTTCTGTGAAGACCTACAAGACCTTCTAGAACTAACACCCCCAAAAATATGTCCTTTTCATTACAGTAGGCTGGAATGCAAAACTAGGAACTCAAGAAATACCTGGAGTAACAGGCAAAATTGGCCTTGGAGTGCTGAATGAAGCAGGGCAAAGACTTTTGCCGAGAGAATCCACTGGTTGTAGAAAACACCCTCTTCCAAAAACACAAGAGAAGACTTTCCACATGGACATCACCAGATGGTCAATACCGAATTCAGAGTGATTAAATTCTTTGCAGCCAAAGATGGAGAAGCTTTATACAGTCAGCAAAAATAAGACTGGGAACTGACTATGGCTCAGACCATGAACTCCTCATTGCCAAATTCATACTTAAATTGAAGAAAGTAGGGAAAACCACTAAACCATTCAGGTATGACCTAAATAAAATCCTTATACAGTGAAAGTTACAAATAAATTCAAGGGATTAGATCTGATAGACAGAGTGCCTGATGAACTATGGACAGAGGTTCATGACATTGTACAGGAGGCAGGGATCAGGACCATCCCCAAGAAAAAGAAATGCAAAAAGGCAAAATGGTTGTCTGAGGAGGACTTACAACAGCTATGAAAAGAAGAGAAGTGAAAGGCAAAGGAGAAAAGGAAAGATATACCCTGCATTTGAATGTAGAGTTCTAAAGAACAGCAAGGAGAAATAAGAAAGCCTTCCTCAGTGATCAACGCAAAAGAATAGAGAAAAACAATAGAATGGCAAAGATTAGAGATCTCTTCAAGAAAATTAGAGATATCAAGGGAACTTTTGATGCAAAGATGGGCACAATAAAGGACAGAAACAGTACGGATCTAACAGAAGCAGAAGATATTAAGAAGAGGTGGCAAGAATGCACCACAGAACTATACAAAAAAGATGTTCATGACCCAGATAACCACGATGGTGTGATCACTCACTTAGAGCCAGACATCCTGGAATGTGAAGTCAAGTGGGCCTTAGGAAGCATCACTACGAACAAAGCTAGTGAAGGTGATGAAATTCCAGTTGAGCTATTTCAAATCCTAAAAGATGATCCTGTGAAAGAGCTGCACTCAATATGCCAGCAAATTTGGAAAACTCAGCAGTGGCCACCGGAATGGAAAAGGTCATTTTCATCATAGTCTCAAGGAAAGGCAATGTGAAAGAATGCTCAAATTACTGCACAATTGCACTCATTTCACATGCTAGCAAAGTAATGATCAAAATTCCCAAGCCAGGCTTCAACAGTACGTGAACCGTGAACTTCCAAACGTTAAAGCTGTATTTAGAAAAGGTAGAGGAATCCGAAATCAAATTGCCAACATCTATTGGATCATCAAAAAAGCAAGAGTTCCAGAAAAATATCTATTTCAGTTTTATTGACTATGCCAAAGCCTTTGTGTGGATCACCACAAGCTGGAAAATTCTTCAATAGATGGGAATACCAGACAACCTGACCTGCCTCCTGAGAAATCTGTATACAGGTCAAGAAGCAACAGTTCAGTTAGAACTGGACAAGGAACAACAGACTGGTTCCAAACCAGGAAAGGAGTATGTCAAGGCTGTATATTGTCACTCTGCTATTTAACTTATATGCAGAGTACATCATGAGAAACGCTGGGCTGGATGAAGCACAATCTGGAATCAAGTTTGCCAGGCAAAATATCAATAACCTCATATATACAGATGACACCACCCTTATGGAAGAAAGTGAAGAACTAAAGAGCCTTTTGAGGAAGGTGAAAGAGGAGAGTGAAAAAGTTGGCTTAAAGCTCAACATTCAGAAAACGAAGATCATGGCATCTGGTCCCATCATTTCATGGCAAATAGATGGGGAAACAGTGACAGGCTTTATTTTGGGGGGCTCCAAAATCACTGAGGATAGTGACCACAGCCATAAAATTAAAAGACGCTTGCTTCTTGGAAGAAAAGTATGAGCAACCTAGACAGCTTATTAAAAACAGAGAGATTACATTGTCAACAAAGGTCCATCTAGTCAAACCTATGGTTTTTCCAGTGATCATGTATGGATGTGAGAGTTGGACTATAAAGAAAGCTGAGTGCTGAAGAATTGATGCTTTTGAACTGTGGTGTTGGAGAAACTCTTGAGAGTCCCTTGGACTTCAAGGAGATCCAACCAGTCCATCCTAAAGGAAATCAGTCCTGAATGTTCATTGGAAGTTCTGATGCTGAAGCTGAAACTCCAATACTTTGGCCACCTCATGCAAAGAACTGACTCATTTGAAAAGACCCTGATGCTGGGAAAGATTGAAAGTGGGAGGAGAAGAGGATGACAGAGAATGAGATGTTTGGATGGCATCACCGACTCAATGGATATGAGTTTGAGTAAACTCCAAGAGTTGGTGATGGACAGTGAGGCCTGGTGTGCTGCAGTCCATGGGACCACAGAGAGTCAGACACGACTGAGGGACTCAACTGAACAGAATGACTGTATTGTACAGGAAACTACTCAATGACCTGTGGTGAATGAAATGGGAAGAAAATCTAAGAAAGAGTGGATAGATGTATACATTGTAACTGATTGCTGTACAGCAATGCAACATTGTAAAGCAACTGTACTCCAATAAAAGTTGATATTAAATAAAAACCACTATGCCAAAAGTATGCAGGATCTAGTAGGAGGAAAAGTCTCTATCCTTTATTTTGAACTTTCAAAGAACAGTACAAATGCCTCACTGTGTCTCTTTTTCAGTAGTGGAGCAGCGGGCTCTGGTAGAAAGCTAATGGATTCGCAGCAAGACACCTTCAGTTTGAAAATCATGTTCTGCCAGCAGCTATGTGATCACAGCAGTGAAAGTCCACCACCATTTGCTTCTTTATCTGCAAATATGGATACAGTACCTATTTTACAAAGGTTGATTGAAAGTCAAGAGGGAGGATGCAGGTGGAAATGTTTCCTAATCTGTAAAGGACTGAACAAATGTTAGTCATTGTTATCCTTTTTTGTGTTTGTTTTGACTGATGTTCACTGAGTATCAAGGAAAACGCTACCTTCGCTGTTTCAGAATTTGGCTGCTTTTCGAATTGCTTGATTAAGTAAATCTTTCTACAACAGCATTTTTAAAAAATATGTCTCAGCAGTTTCAATTAAAAAAAAAAAGGAAACTGCATAATATGCACCCGTCTTACGCAAGTTAAAGTCAAATATCAGTAGGTTAAAAAAAAAAACAAAAGAATATATCC
>NW_011494807.1:630795-645258 GCF_000754665.1 Bison bison bison | reverse complement strand
AAGAATATATCCAATTAATTTTAATATCCAAACTTGTTTCTTTTGACCATGAAATTCCCAAATCCCCTTCTTTCTGTGTCTCTTCCTTTCCTGTCTTTTTTCCTTCTACTTTTCCAGCCACTCTTGCCCTTCCTTCCTTCTTCTTTTAACATAACACTTATAAGTATTCTGCTTAAAAAATTTCATGGAACACAACTTCTTAAGATCTATTTAAAATGTTTCTAGTGACTGCTACTGCTGCTGCTGCTAAGTCACTTTAGTCGTGTCCAACTCTGTGTGACCCCATAGATGGCAGCCCACCAGGCTCCCCCGTCCCTGGGATTTTCCAGGCAAGAGTACTGGAGTGGGGTGCCATTGCCTTCTCCGTTCTAGTGACTACTTTTGATCATATTTTGCTTTTCCTAAGAATGGACTGGCAGCTGAATAGGAGGTCTTCTGTACTATTCTGTATAGGAGGACTTTACCAGGAATCATAGTGTGTGTGTTTCAATATTTTTATGCTGATGTATTTTTCCATATGACAATTTTTGTTCTGTATTTTTGTTTACGCTATTGTTGCTCAGTCACTAAGTCATGTCTGACTCTTTGAGACCCCATGGACTGCAGCACGCCAGGGTCCCCAATCCTTCACTATCTCCCGGAGTTTGCTCAGATTCTTGTCGATTGAGTCAGTGTTGCCACTCAACCATCTCATCTTCTGCTTCCCCCTTCATCTTTTGCCTTTAATCTTTCTCAGCATCAGGGTCTTTTCCAGTGAGTTTGCTGTTTGCATCAGGTGCCCAAAGTATTGAAGCTTTAGCTTCAGCATCAGTCCTTCCAGTGAATATTCAGGGTTGATTTCCTTTAGGGTTGACTGGTTTGATCTTGCAGCCCAAGGGACTCTTAAGGGTCTTCTCCAGTACCACAGTTCAAAAGCACCAGTTCTTCAGCACTCAGCCTTCTTTATGATCCAACTTTCATATCTGTACGTAACTAATAGAAAAACCATAGCTCTGACTATATGAACCATTGTCAGCAGAGTGATGTCTCTGCTTTTTAATATGCTATCTAGGTTTGTCATACCCTTCCTTCCAAGGGCAAGTGACTTTTAATTTCATAGCTGCAGTCACTGTCCAAAGTGGTTTTGAAGTCCAAGAAAATAAAAATTGTCACTGCTTCCACTTTCTCCCCCTTCTATTTGCCATGAAGTGATCGATGCTGTATTCATACAGAACTTTACTGTTTTCCAAGCATGTCCCAGTGTCACATCATCGTCTTCCTTTACTCTCAGGATAATCCAACAAAACTAAAGCAGGGAAGTACTGTTATCCTCAATTTACACATAAGGCTTACAAGGCTAAGAGAGTTATTCAAGATCACACATAGCTATGTGGGCAAAACTAGCAACAGAACCCAGAAGTCCTCATCCTTGCCCTCTGAGCTTTCCTCTACAAGGTAACACAACTTAAACTTTTTGCCTTTCAGACTGTCAACTTCCAGATCTCTTTGCTATCTTTGCATGACCCTCTCCCCTCCACACCCACCAAAGAAAAACAAAAAACCAAAACCAAAAACAAACAAACAAAAAACAGTGGGGCTTCCCTGGTGGCTCAGATGGTAAAGAATCTGCATGTAATGCAGGAGACCTGGGTTCGATCCATGGGTTGGGAAGATCCCCTGGAGAAGGGAATGGCACCCCACTCCAGTACTCTTGCCTAGAGAATTCCATGGACAGAGAACCCTGGTGGGTTACAGTCAATGGGATCACAGAGTTGGAAAGAGTCAGACACGACTGAGCAACTAACTCACACACACATTTTCTTCTCCAGGTCAGGAATGTGAAGGGTAGAATTTGCTCACTTATTTTTAGCTGCCTATAACTGAACCCCTACTTTATTTGCTACAGGCTATTTGGGAACAAGAGGGAAAGACAGAGAAGTTTATATTTGGTTTGAAATACTGAAGGAACATCTCTTGCTCTCAAATTCAGACAAAGATTTATTCAAGAAATGTCAAAGACTGTAGCTCTTTCAGATTGTTTTTTAGCATAAGACTGCATCCTCAAAGGTTTGGGTTAATAATTCTGAAGTAGAACAGTATGTACTATATAACAATGGGAATTTTCCTGCCATAAGGGCATGGCAATGCTTTTACAAAAAGAAAGCCGTATTCAAGTGGTGCCCATCTGGGGCCATAAAAGAGCTCAGAATACGCTAATGCAACCAAGAAAACAATAGGGAAAGCTTTCCTATGGACTTTCCACCATGCATTTGACACACTGGCAGCTCAGTAACATTCCTGACATTTCTGAGCTTTCAGGAGAGCAGCCCATGAAGAGAAAGTGTGATTGAGGCTACTTCAGAACAGAACCATGCTGCAGTATAGGAGTTTCAGACACCTTTCCTGGTTAGGCTGAATGCCAAGTAATCTATAGTCCCATGACTTGATGACTGGAAATCTACACTATGTACCAAATTCTCAATAATGTAACCATTGGATTCAATTTGCTCCTTCCCCAGGACTTTTATTGTTTTGGGAGTCACAGCATAAAAATCAATAGGGAGAGGATATATGTATATATAGCTGATTCACAATGTTGTACAGCAGAAACTAACAGAACATTGTAAAACAATTACATTCTAATACAAAAATAGCAAAAAAATCAACAACTTATGCAACACTGATTGTAGTAGGAATGTAAGCTGTTTCTTATTTATCTGCAACATACATGTTTTTAACCTTAAACATCATTGTAATAGATCATGTTTCACTAAATCCAGCAATACATGACCTATTATAAAGCTAATTTAATATTCTTTTGATTTTGCTATACTATATACATTCAGATCTCTTTTAGTCAATTTTGTAAGGATAACCCTGTTAAAGTTATAAAGTTAAGATGAGGTTCCATAGTATTTTCCACTCCATAGTATTTTCTACTGAAGTGATTCTGTGCTAACAAATGTGTACTGAATGGCAGGTGGGGGCTAAGAGGGTGAATGAATGGAATTCGATGGAGGAATCATCAGAGTAAGAGTTTGAATTAATGAAACCAGACACACTGCCCACTGTTGTTTGCCCTGATCTCTGCACAGGAGATTCAATTGTATAGACTACATTCTTGATGTCCTTCGCCCTCTGCCTTTCCAGATTGGTTCAGGTAATCAGGACTAGAGGAAAGCTACTTCCTTGTCTGGCATATTTCCTGTAGGACTGACCATGTCCCTTAGTCATAGCCCTTGACAAAGGTCTTCCTGGGTTCTATTTATATTATTCTATTTTCTTCTTCCCTTCAGGCCTCAGGTCCTTCTCAGGTTCTGCACCACTGCTTGGTTTCACTATACTCTAAGCCAATTTCTGCTGACTGTCCTTATGTTAAACACTTTTCAAATTACCCAGTGGGAAAGCACTATGTTTTGGCTGACTCTGCCTTATATACACCAGAAGTCACACATGCCTGCACAGATATGGGTGGCCAAGTAGTTAGGATCCCATCTGTAAAAGTATAAAAAATATAGGAAGTGCTTCAGTCTAGGAAAAGAGAGACCTAGGGTCCCGCACAGTAATCCTAGATCCACTGTAGGAAAATAACGTGTGGGGGCTTTACAATCAAGTGTTTATCTGTTTTCTCATTCTCCCCAGTGTGTACTGCTTACACATTAGGTTAAAAACAGTAGAATTTTTGGCAAGTTTATATGGTCAAATGTTTTTACAGGTACACACAAAATTTTATATTTTTCTGGTGTTATTCTTTGTTTGGCTCTCACATTTAAGCTAGGAAAATAACTTTATCGTCATATACACCTTGTTCAGATTATTTTTCTAAGCAATGAGACATATTCAGAAACAGTTAGTATGTGTTTCTTCCATAAGCAGTAGCAGGCAAATCAAAGAGATTCAGCAACACAATCCTAGGTGGCAATAAATATATTTTCAATGTACTTGAATTACTTTTAACTCCTGTGCTTACAGGTTTCATAGCATAGGCAGCGGCAGTGCTGATTAACTTGAAAGAACATATCTAAATTGCTTTACATGTTAATTATTTTAGAAATTCTATGAGAAGCTCACGTTTCTTTTCATGATGTTCTGGCTTATTCTGCTTATTTTTTTCTCATTTGGGGAGAGAGAGAGAGAGATGGAGACACTATGTATATATGTACATACACAGACACATATATGGAGAGAGACTGCATCTCTATCCATACATGGCCTCTCTCTCTCCATATATATTTGTGTATATATATATATATATGTACAGTGTCTCTGTCTCTGTCTGTCTGCCTGTCTGTCTCTGTCTCTCTGTCTCTGTCTCTCTCTATATATATAATATATATAGTGTCTCAGAGTATTCTAGCTTTTAGACAAATCTTCAGCATGTTTTTGTACAGTTACATATTGTTGGAGTCCTCCAGCCTTCATGATAATTCTATAAAATAGAAGTCTTGAGAAGACATATTGGACTGATTCTCACTGAGAGGGTGGAGTGTTACTGATCATATCTTTAAAGAATTCTCCCAGTGCATCTGGTGAACATAAAAGTGTCTGTCCTTTGGGAAAATGTAGCTAAAGTTAACACTACAGTCGTCCCTCAGGATCTGCAGGGGATTAGTTCCAGGGGATTTGGTACCTACTATGGATACCAAAATCCAAAGATACTCAACTCCCTCATAGAAAATGGCATAGTATTGGCATGTAATCTATGTGTATCTTCCCATATACTTCAAATCATCTTTAGATTATTTTTAATACCTAATACAATGTAAATGCTATGTACTGCTGCTGCTAAGTCCCTTCAGTCGTGTCCAACTCTGTGCGACCCCAGAGACGGCAGCCCACCAGGCTCCCCCTTCCCTGGGATTCTCCAGGCAAGAACACTGGAGTGGGTTGCCATTTCCTTCTCCAATGCAGGAAAGTGAAAAGTGAAAGTGAAGTCGCTCAGTCCTGTCTGACTCTTAGCAACCCCATGGACTGCAGCCTACCGGGCTCCTCCATCCATGGGATTTTCCCAGGCAAGAGAACTGGAGTGGGGTGCCATTGCCTTCTCCGAAATGCTATGTAACTAGCTGTAAATACAATGTAAATGCTACGGAAGTAGTTGCTGGCATGTGTCAAATTAAAGCTTTGCTTTTTAGAACTTTATGGAATTTTTTTTCAAATATTTTGGATCCTTAGTTGTGGAATCATGGATGTGGAGGACCAACAGTACAGATGAGAATATTGAGGTAAAAAGAACTTAATTGCATATAGTCAGGCAAGAAGTAACAAAGTTCTAAATCAATCCCAAGTGTGATTGACTGCAAAATCAGTATGCTTAAGTACTAGCTTTGAATCAAGAAATAGGAACTCTTATTTATTATCTGCCATACATTTGCAAACTTTAAAGTTGTTGTCCCTTCTTGATCTCAATTTTTCATCTGTATAATGAAAATACTTTATGATCTCTAATAAATTTTCTACCTGTATTATTCAATATATTCAATCAATCACTTACTTAAAGAGTTTGCATCAAGTGCTCAGAAATTTTAAAGTACGTCACTAGATTACCTGGAGAGTTTAAATTAAAATAATTCACTTATTTGCATTATTTTTCTCATGAGATTCCTCCAGGAGACAGAAATAACTCATCATCTGCATTTTTTGCTTCTTTCCCTAGATTCCTTCCAGCACCAATATTACAGACACGCACATAATTTTCTTCACTAACTGCTGGGTCACATCCTCTTTACCCTAATAATATTTTCTTTATTCTAGAGACAGAGACAGAGTATACTTATTGAAAACCCTTTATAGTTTTATAATTGACTAACTAACTGCTTTTCTCATTTTCCTTTCAGCTCTACAATAATAAAGCAATGAAAAAAAAAAGAATACTTTCTCTGATGGTTGAAATCTATTCCTTGGACCATAAATTTGATGTCAGAAAAACACAAGATCTTTTATAATCACACATTTTTATGTCCCCGGACCTATAAATGTTTGCCACAAAAGTATGTAAAATAATTTTGTGGTATTTTTTGTGTTTCTAGAAGCCCTACATAGTCTACATGTCAGAAACAACTACTTTGACCATGATTTTCACTTTGTCCAGGGACTTAATTCATTTTACTAATTATTCAATATGTTTTCCTATATACCAACACAGTGACATCTTATGATTATGCACTGATTTAAAACCTGTATGATACTTTCATTTTGTAAACAATATATGCTGCTCTTTATTGTCTTGAAATAATAATGCCAGAAAAGGCATCTATACTGAATTCATCTACACTGTATTATTATATTGTGTTCCACTGATCACAGGCTGGCTCCCCCAGAAAACAGTCTGCCAGGTGGTTTATAGGGTCCATTGTAGTGGATATTTGTTATCCTAATAATCCCTTTCCTGTCCTTTCTCCCACTCTGTTCTACATCACAGGGAACACCATTTTCCTGCCAGCTAGTTTCTCTTGCCAACTGGATTCTGGGTAGCTTTAAGCAATGGTTAAAAAGGGGAAGGTGAGAGCAAGAGAGAAACCAGAGTATTTCTTTCTGTCTTAGATTCTTCAGCAACAACTTTGTCTGCAGCTGCATCCTCTCAGCTCATGCAGAACAAAAACCTCTCCCCTAGAGACCCAACTGCTGATGGCCACAGTTCTTGCCCTTTGAGTACTCCACCTTCTAGATCTGGTATCACTGATAGGAACAGAGTAAAGGGACAAAGTAGATGATTACATAGTCAATCCCACCAACGGATCATAAGTGGAGAGGAAAGTATGGGAGATGCCATAATGATTACTCAAGAAAGTACGCTTGCCTAGCAACAAAACTGTGCAAGAGAAGTGTGAGTCATGCCCCAAAACAGTAAAAGAATGGTGGAATGAGATCCACATACTACCTACTGAAGTCAATAAGTTAAGGATCCTTGCCAAGGGATTTTTCTGCCTGTAATAAGAACCGAAATGTAGGGGAAAGGTGACATCATACTGAAAGTTGAGATGATTTACCACATTTTAGCATACGTTATCACCTTTTTGTTCATTTCTATAGTGCCTTGATAGTCTGGGTTTCGCCATATAGGGACCAGAAAATTCTCTCATCTGACATGGAGGCAGAGGTAAAGATGGAAGTGTGACATCTACTCAAGAATGAATAAGAAGATGGTCTTCTTCCCCTGCCTACTTTTCTTTTGACTGTAAAAATGTAGCCCACTAAGTTCTTGTGGTGGCAATCCCTTGCCCGCCTGCTTATATCTCTGTACTAATAAACTCTTTCCTTACCAGTTACCCTGCCTCTTGCTGAATTCTTTCTGCACCCAGACATAAGGTCTGTGCTCTACTGAGTTTTGAAATGTCTTCTATAGCTTCATCACTGCTTCTTCCTTCTGTCCCTTCTTCTCTATGTTAGTGATGCTCCCAAATGTTATTAATCACTGGTTTGCCTCATTATCCCTAATTGACTTACCATCTCTTCTACTGGTTCCAAATAGGAAAAGGAGTACGTCAAGGCTGTATATTGTCACCCTGCTTGTTTAACTTCTATGCAGAGTACATCATGAGAAACACTGGGCTGGAAGAAGCACAAGTTGGAATCAAGATTTCTGGGAGAAATATCAATAACCTCATATATGCAGATGACACCACCCTTATAGCAGAAAGTGAAGAGGAACTAAAAAGCCTCTTGATGAAAGTGAAAGAGGAGAGTGAAAAAGTTGGCTTCAAGCTCAACATTCAGAAAACGAAGATCATGGCATCTGGTCCCATCACTTCATGACAAATAGATGGGGAAACAGTGGAAACAGTGTCAGACTTTATTTTTCTGGGCTCCAAAATCACTGCAGATGGTGACTGCAGCCATGACATTAAAAGACGCTTACTCCTTGAGAGGAAAGTTATGACCAACCTAGATAGCATATTCAAAAGCAGAGACATTACTTTGCCAACAAAGGTCCATCTAGTCAAGGCTATGGTTTTTCCAGTGGTCATGTATGGATGTGAGAGTTGGACTACAAAGAAAGCTGAGCACTGAAGAATTGATGCTTTTGAACTGTGGTGTTGCAGAAGACTCTTGAGAGTCCCTTGGACTGCAAGGAGATCCAACCAGTCCATTCTAAAGGAGATCAGCCCTGGGTGTTCTTTGGAAGGAATGATGCTAAAGCTGAAACTCCAGTACTTTGGCCACCTCATGTGAAGAAGTATTTTATTAGAAAAGACTCTGATGCTGGGAGGGATTGGGGGCAGGAGGAAAAGGGGACGACAGAGGATGAGATGGCTGGATGGTATCACCAACTTGATGGACATGAGTTTGAGTGAACTCCTGGAGTTGGTGATGGACAGGGAGGCCTGGCGTGCTGCAATTCATGGGGTCGCAAAGATTCAGACATGACTGACACACTGAACTGAACTGACTGACTGCCCATGCAAACAGTTCCATGAATTTTATTTCCTCTGTTTAAAAGACCTAGTATGGTTTCTGTTTTTTTGGACTGGACTCATAGATTAACCTATGCTTACTCCTTTCGTATTCATCCAGCAAGACTTCATTATATATCGAACTTGTGCAAGGCACTGTTTAAGGGTAAGAGCATGTCTATGAACAAGATAAAATACTTTCCCTACCCTTTATAAAAATTATAGTCCAGTGGGAAAGGTAGATATTATATAATAAATTATGTGTGTGATGCATATTATAAAAGATAAATTATATTATATTATGGGGTCAAAAACAAGAGAATGTTAAACCTAAATGAGTCATGGGACTTCCCTGTCAGTCCAGTGGTTAAGACTCTGTGTTTCTGCTGCAGGGGGTGTGGGTTTGATCCCTCATGGGGGGAACTAAGATCCTACATGCCACAGGAAAATTCTTAAGTTTGTGCCTTTTCAAATGAGATCTAAAATGCAGGAGAGTCTTGATAAGGTGTATATGATAAGAATAATATGTGAGAAGAAAAGAACTTACTGTAAAAAACATCTCACCTAAGTTACCTTCCCATTTGGAGCTATGTATCTGTGAGTGGAGAAAAGGAGGAGGCTCTATTATGTACATTCTCCTATAACCTTTGAATAATGCTAACTGCAAGTATCTCATGTTCAAAAAGATCATTTAAAATTATCTTTAAATATCTGAAAGCCTCTCAGACAGAACTTATAAATAATTTTTCTAATTTAAAGTAATATCCAAAGAGAAGTACATGACAGTTCATTGAGGTTTTTAGACTCTCTGGATAATAGAGAGATTCTAAGTGCCCGAGTAGAATGAAGGCAACACACATATTTCAAATATTTAAGTAGAAATGTGAATCTTAGATAACATATAACCCCAGGTGCTTAAATAATAATGGAACATAAATATATTGGCTGTCTGTGTAACCTTTAATTAAAAAATCTCCTGCAGCCCACAAGAAAGAGGCACAAGGTTGGCACCTGCAAACGTAAGTGCTGAAATATGTCCCCGTGTCACCTTGTCCCTTTACTTAGCCTGAAAATACCAACTTATGTTAAACCAATTTTGACTTGCTCTAGTACTTCATTTTCCTTATTTTTTGGTGTGTGTTCAATTTGGTGTAAAATACTTGTTAATTATAAGGTACTATTTGTGGATATGCGGATGATATAAAATACAAAATACATATCTTGCCCTAAGGAAATTTCTGTCTGAGAGACGCAGGCAAGTGAATGAGTGCTTATGGTATCTTATGATACATCTCAAGAAAGAGGTTGGTACAATGTGTTAAGGAAACCCAATAGAAAGGGATCCAGCCAGCCTTGGGAAATTAAGGTAGCTCCTTAACGATGTAATAGTTAATTAGAAGAGGAATCAAAGGCTTTTTGGTGGAAATATACAAGCTATAAATAAACAGTTTTTTGATAACAAGATTGAAACCAAACAGTAGTTAATCTTCAAAGTAAGCCAGACAAAATGGCAATTTATTTAAGAGATTCAGTTTATAATTATTATAAAAGACTATAACTTATATGGGCTACCCTGGTGGCTCAGGTGGTAAAGAATTCACCTGCAAGGCAGGAGACCTGGGTTCCATCCCTGTGTCAGAAACATCCCTTGGAGTAGGGAATGGTTACCCACTCCAGTATTCTTGCCTAGAGAATCCCATGGACGAGAAGCCTGGCAAGCTACAGTTCATGGGGTTGCAGAGTTGGACACAACTGAGTGACTAAACACACACACCCACAACCTATATATTAATACATTCACTGCAATATAGCCCCATCAGTGACACTTAAGGGTGATTGCTGATGAAAGAATGTTTTCTGAAAGTTAAGGCATAGAGGTCTCCTTATTCCCTTAAAAGAGTTACAATTAGAGCCATAATTAGTCAACTTCTCATTATTCTTAATTAAATTAGACATTATCCCGACATCAAAAATTATAATATACTCCAATTACATGCCAGAGTAAGTCATTCATGTAATTGGCCCCACACTTAACATACAATTAAATGTGCCAAATAAAGCAAACAAACAAAGCCTCTCTGGAGCTCCCTGATTACAGAGTTCCATGTCTGCCCAAACTGCTCACTAGTTCCCTTTTCTCTGAACTTTGACTCTAAATAGCTCTCCCTGTCCTGCTCTATAAGAGGAAGTCAGGGAAAGGTTGGAGAGGCTCTAATTGCCTGGAGAATCCCATGGACAGAGGAGCCTGGCAGGCTACAGTCCATGGGGTTGCAAGAGTATGACATGACTTAGCGGCTAAACGGCCACCACCACCAATAAGCATC
The DNA here is from genome assembly GCF_000754665.1 of Bison bison bison. NCBI lineage: Eukaryota > Metazoa > Chordata > Mammalia > Artiodactyla > Bovidae > Bison > Bison bison. The sequence continues at coordinate 634,562 of NW_011494807.1, read as the reverse complement.
TGAGCTGTCTACTCATGGCCACACCCCCTCCTCTGTGCAGTGCGACTTTTTATTCGGATCCTTTGTTTCCTTGCACTGTCTTGTGGCCATGATGGCTGCAATCATCTTGATGCCAAATTCTCCTCTCCTTTTAAAGCTTTCAGTTGATGATAGCATTTTCTCTTTTCTTTTGACAAAGTAAGTCATTCAACATGATGTCTCTCATCATTCTTAGTTTTCATTTCACCAACACTAAATTTTAACCTTTCTCCACATATAGAGAAAAATGCAGTTCCTTCTTTGTAAGATTAATTATTTTTCCTTGACTCTTCCTCATAACCAGCTTTCTTAAAATCCAGCAAATGCTCTTGCATAATTGTTCTATATTTTTCTTCTACTTTTTATTTCCTTCATCTGTTGGCTCCTTTTCGTCTGCTTGTCTCTCTCTTTGTCTGTCTCTCACATACAATATATAGACATTTGAAGAATGTTTATACAAATGCTTTATAAACAAAGAATAGGAAGTGAGTGGTTGGGAAGCTAGGGAAAAGGGTTTTTAAGACTGAGATTTAAGCTAAGCAGTGAAGAATCAATAACTTTTACTTGATCAGAGGTTCTCAAACATTTTTGATTTCAAGAACCCTTTATGGTCTTAAAAGCAAATGAGGACCCCAAACAGCTTTTGTTTATGTATGTTAGATTGATCAATAAAAATCAACTGCATGTTAATATAAAAATATTTTTACAAAAAATAGCCACATTAAAAAGAAAGCAAAGTATTACTGTTTTACAATAATATGTAACACTACACTTTTTACTGTTTTGCCAGTTTCTTTAACATCTGTAGAACATTACTGGTTTCTCATACCTGCTCTGCATTTAACCTGTTGTAGAGTGTTGTTTTGATTAATGTATGCAAAGAAAACCCTGCCTCACTCAGATATATAATTGAACAAGGGAAGATGATTCTAATATACTTTTCATATAATTGAGACTATTGTTTTTGATATTATGCTAAAACTCAGTAAGTAGTAAACCCCTAAAAGTTAGTTGTTATATGCAACCTGCACACGTCAATAACCTATTCTTGCCCTGTTTCATTAAAATCCACTGGCCTGCCTTGCACTTTGATGTTTTCCTCATGAATTGTAAATTTTACATTGTTTATTTGGAAGATATTTGCTTACAGAACTATGCAGATCTTTCAAATTTAGATACCTTCCATTATAAAATGTAAAATGTATATATCATTCATTAATATCTTCACCAGTATCATCAGAAAAATTTTCAAGCTTTATAGAGTGGTCCAGACTACAGTGGCAAATGAAAGTTGTCCAAAATTCCAATTTCTCATGTAAATCTCAAATTTTATTATTTTTCTTTCTTGAAGTAATAGGCTCACTTTGTTCATTTTCCAGAGAATATATGCCAAACACCCAACTCTGAATAATCATTAAGTTATTCTTTCAAGTGAAAATGGTGTTAATTGGAAAATGAAGCTAGTTCAGTTTAAAACTCAAATAATTGCACAATATTTTGAAATGACCACTGTATATCAGCGTCCAGCATAAGTGCTTTACTATGTATTTCTTTTTTGCCACAAAGAATATTTAAAGTTTGAGTAAGCAAGAGTCACAATTTAACAAAATTAATAACTTCATTGTTCTGTTAAAGACACTATTAAACAAGATATAATCTCTCTCTCTCCCTTTGTTTCTCCCTATCTTTCTTGCTCTCTCTTTTAAATGCAATTGCCTGGCTGTGAAAAATCCAGTAATTACTTACATAGTTTGGTGCCAATGCCTTGACTGGTGCTAAGTTTATCTACTATTACTTGTGTAAAATCAATGCAAATGTCAGCATAATGATAAAAGGCAAGTTATGTCAGAGTTTGTTTTGAAAATAGTTTTGATCTCTGGACTCTCTCTGAAAGAGTCCTAAGAATCTCCAGGGATCCCTGGAACAAATTTTGGGAATCACTATTGTAGCTCTAGAAGCTTAAAAAATAATCTGGTATAAAAAAATACATATAAAGATTAGAACATCACATGTTTATCAACAACACCTAATTATGTACTCTCTGCTCCCTAAACATGACTTCTTCTTTTAGTCTCCTCACCATTGAACCCTTAGACAAGTAAGGTAGATAATGAAACACCTGGAAAAACAAGTCATGGGGGCACTGTGACATTCACTTGTCTCTGAGGTCCAGTCTGGTGGTAGAATCAGTAACATACTACTTCACTGTTACTGGTTTCAGTACACTGCTCTTCCAAATCTCTGGAACTGCAATGTCTAATATGATGGTCATTAGCCTAATGTGGTTATTCCAATTAAACTTAATTAATATTAAATCACATTATTCAGTTGCTCAGTTGAATTGTCATATTTCAAATGCTCAGTATTACATGTGGTTGGTGGATATTATATTGATTAGTACAGATAGAGAGCCTTTCCATTATTGTGGAAAGTTCTCTTAGGTAGGGTTAGGGTGGACTATCTTACTCTTTTTATCCTCACCATAATTTACTGCTTTCCCGTTATCCTAGTGACCATGATAGGAGGAATTCTGTATCACCAGCTTTATAAACAGGTCTTTGCTCTGTTTTCATCTTTTGTTTAACATCAAACTCCGTGAGAACACCCGACCCAATACACTTAGACTCATTCTTTGATGTCCTATATTTCCAATGTCCTTCACTTACAGGTCACTTCTTAAGCAACCCAAAATTACTCCATTTCTAAAATCTTAAAATCTACTTTCTCATTTCTCAGATCACATATTCCTATCTTCTAGCTCCTACTTACTAATTTCCATCTCCCTTCTATTTGAACTCATTAACATTCAAGTTAATGGAGAAGACTCTTGAGAGTCTCTTGGACAGTAAGGAGATCAAACCAGTCAGTCCTAAAGAAAATCAACCCTGAACATTCATTGGAAGGACTGATGAGAAAGCTGAAGCTCCAATACTTTGACCACCTGATATGAAGAGCCAATTCATTGGAAAAGACCCTGATGCTGGGAAAGACTGAAGGAAGGAGAAGGGGGCAACAGAGGATGAGATGGTTGTTATAGTTTATATTTCCCTCTCTTTTTTAAAGTTACTATCAGTATAATAGGAGAAGGCAATGGCATCCCACTCCAGTACTCTTGCCTGGGAAATCCCATGGACAGAGGAGCCTGGTAGGCTGCAGTCCATGGGGTCGCTAAGAGTTGGACATGACTGAGCGACTTCACTTTCACTTTTCACTTTCATGCATTGGAGAAGGCAATGGCAACCCACTCCAGTGTTCTTGCCTGGAGAATCCCAGGGACGGGGGAGCCTGGTGGGCTGCCGTCTATGGGGTTGCACAGAGTTGGACACGACTGACACAACTTAGCAGCAGCAGCAGCAGCAGCAGTATAATAAATTCTGACATATAAAATATTTTTAATTCCAGTAGTTAAACTAATAGGACTTTTAGTTTAATCTCTCTCCTTCACTTTCTCTAAACCATCCTTCATATATGCAGCACCTATTTATATCATAGAAGAACAGAATTAGACTCCGGGCCCGCCTCCCCGCAGGATTGGAGGCCTGCCGCCCCGCCCGGCCTCGCGAGGCCCAAGGGAGGCCCCGGGCAGGCCGAGCACCTGGCAAGCCTTCCCTCGTCCCGGGTCCTGGGAGTCGCGGCGAGACCCCGCACTTCCGCGTCCCGCTTGCCCCGCTTGCCCCGCCCGTGCGGCGTCCTAGGCCAGGAAGGAGCTGCCGTCGGAAATTTATTTAAAAAAAAAAAAAAAAAAAAAA
>NW_011494807.1:617183-630695 GCF_000754665.1 Bison bison bison | reverse complement strand
TCTCTCCCTCTCTCTCTCTCTCTCTCTCTCCAGGTCCAAAACTAGGATCTGGGAGCCAGGAAGATTTTTGCTCCATTTCTGAAGACAAAAGGCATATAATACCAAACTTTGGGAAAATTTAAACTAACTTGATGTTCAAACAGAAAAAGTGGAATAAATACTTGGGATCTGCCTATCTTTGATAGCCACCCCCCATTACTTTTCAGCCACATAATCTTTTTAATTTTTCCTTATCATATTTAGTGCTTCCTGTCATGATTTTATGTATGCATATGTTGTCTGTCTCCTCCATTAGAATATTAAGTCTCTGAAGGCATCCCCTTTGATTTGCTCAAAATTCCTACCATCTAGAATAGTATAACATAGCTTTTCTGCTCAAGAAATATTTGGGTGAATGACCAAATACAAACATAGTTGCTCTTTACAAAAGAACATACAGTTGCTCTTCACAAAAACACACACACACAATAAAATTAAACTCTTCCGTATGAGAAATAGTACATTAAATACTGAGAGACTCAATTCCTAGGCAGGTTGATAAGAAGTCTGGGGTCCCTGAGGAGGAGAGAGGGGATCTGTGGTTTTCGAGGAGGAGATAGGGGTCTGGAATTCTCAAGGAGGAGGAATAGACAAACATCTTTTTTTTCTTTTCTCTCTACATTCCTTAGTCTTAGTCACATAACACATGTTTTTCTTTAAGCCTGGAACTGACGATTACATAACAGACAACTCAGTTTAAACTCTGTATTAAGGATTATATAACAACAATGTATCCTGTTTGAGGACAGTTTCTCCTTCCTAAAAACCTGACTAATCCTGTTTCCTTCAGTTAAGTTTGGTTCAGTCCCTCAGTCATGTCTGACTCTTGTGACACCATGGACCGCAGCACGCCAGGCCGCCCTGTCCATCACCAATCCTGGAGTGTACTCAGACTCATGTCCATTGAGTCGGTGATGCCATCCAACATCTCATCCTTTGTCATCCCCTTCTCCACCCACATTCAATCTTTTCCAGCATCAGGGTCTTTTCCAATGAGTCAGTTCTTCACATCAGGTTGCCAAAGTACTGGAGTTTCAGCTTCAACATCAGTCCTTCCAATGAACAGTCACAAGTGACTTCCTTTAGGATGGACTGCCTGGATCTCATTGCAGTCCAAGGGACTCGCAAGAGTCTTCTCCAACACCACAGTTCAAAAGCATCAATTCTTCAGTGCTCAGCTTTCTTTATAGTCCAACTCTCACATCCATACATGATTATTGCAAAAAACATTGCTTTCACTACATGGACATCTGTTGACAAAGTAATGTCTCTGCTTTTTAATATTCTGTCTAGGTTGGTCATAATTTTTCTTTCAAGGAGTAAGCGTCTTTTATTTTCATGGTTGCAGTCACCATCTGCAGTGATTTTAGAGCCTAGAAAATAAATAAATAAATAATAAAGTCTGCCACTCTTTCCACTGTTTCCCCATCTATTTTCCATGAAGTGATGGGACCAGATGCCATGATCTTCGTTTTCTGAATGTTGAGCTTTAAGCCAGCTTTTTCACTCTCCTCTTTTACTTTCATCAAGAGGCTTTTTAGTTCCTCTTCACTTTCTGCCATAACAGTGGTGTCATCTGCATATCTGAGGTTATTGATATTTCTCCCGGCAATCTTGATTCCAGCTTGTACTTCATCCGGCCCAGCTATTCTCATGATGTACGCTGCATATAAGTTAAATAAGTAGAGTGACAATTTGCAGCCTTGATGTACTTCTGTCCTGATTTGGAACCAGTCTGTTGTTCCATGTCCAGTTCTAACTGTTGCTTCCTGACCTGCATACAGATTTCTCAAGAGGCAGGTCAGGTGGTCTGGTATTCCCATCTCTTTCAGAATTTTCCAGTTTGTGGTGATCCACACAGTCAAAGGCTTTGGCCTTGTCAATAAAGCAGAAGTAGATGTTCTTCTGGAACTCTCTTGGTTTTTCAATGATCCACCGGATGTTGGCAATTTGATCTCTGGTTCCTCTGCCTTTTCTAAATCCAGCTTGAACATCTAGAAGTTCATGGTTCACATGCTGTTTAAACCTGGCTTGGAGAATTTTGAGCATTATTTTACTAGCATCTGTACTCCAAGGCCAAATTTGCCTGATACTCCAGGTATTTCTTGACTTCCTACTTTTGTATTCCAGTCCCCTATAATGAAAAGGACATCTTTTTTGGGTGTTAGTTCTAGAAGGTCATGTAGGTCTTCATAGAGCCACTCAACTTCAGCTTTTTCAGCATTACTGGTTGGGGCATAGACTTGGAATACTGTGATAGCGAATGTTATCTTAAATACTGTTAATAATGTAATAATTACTTTTATCTTTAAATGTATATTATGTGACTGGGTGTGGTAAAATTTTTCTATTGTTAAGTTCTAATCCTGTTATCTTAAAATGTAAATTGTGGGAGTAGGTCTAGTAAAATTTTTACAACTTTGAGATGTTCTTTTGATTTATTGAACTCTTTATTGCCAAATTCAGACTTAAATTGAAGAAAGTCGGGAAAACCTCTAGACCATTCTGGTATGACCTAAATCAAATCCCTTACAATTATACAGTGGAAGTGAGAAATAGATTTAAGGGACTAGATCTGATAGACAGAATGCCTATGAACTATGGACGGAAGTCCATGACACTGTACAGGAGACAGTGATCAAGACCATCCCCAAGAAAAAGAAATGCAAAAAAGCAAAATGGCTGTCTCAGGAGGCCTTACAAATAGCTGTGAAAAGAAGAGAAGTGAAAAACAAAGGAGAAAAGGAAAGATATACCCATTTGAGTGCAGAATTTGAAAGAATAGCAAGGAGAGATAAGAAAGCTTTCCTCAGCTATCAATGCAAAGAAATAGAGGAAAACAACAGAATGGAAAAGACTAGAGATCTTTCAGAAAATTAGAGATACCAAGGGAACTTTTCATGAAAAAATGAGGTCAATAAAGGGCAGAAATGGTATGGACCTAACAGAAGCAAAAGATATTAAGAAGAGGTGTAAAGAATACACAGAAGAACTATACAAAAAAGATCTTCATGACCCAGATAATCATGATGGTGATCTATCTATGTGATCATCAATCACATAGAGCCATATTTCCTGGAATGTAAAGTCAAGTGGGCCTTAGGAAGCATCACTGCAAACAAAGGTAGTGGAGGTGATGGAATTCCAGTTGAGCTAATTCAAATCCTAAAAGATGATGCTGTGAAAGTGCTGCACTCAATATGCCAGCAAATCTGGAAAACTCAGAAGTGGCCACAGGACTGGAAAAGGTCAGTTTTCATTCCAACCCCAAGAAAGGCAAAGCCAAAGAATGCTCATACTACCCCACAATTCAACTCATCTCACATGATAGTAAATTGTCAAAATTTCCAAGCCAGGCTTCAACAGTATGTGAACATTCAATTTCCAGATGTTCAAGCTGGATTTAGAAAATGCAGAAGAACAAGAGATCAAATTGCCAACATCTGCTGGATCATCGAAAAAGCAAGAGAGTTCCAGAAAAACATCTACTTCTGCTTTATTGACTAGGCCAAAGCCTTTGACTGTGTGGCTTACAACAAACTGTGGAAAATTATGTAAGCGATGGGAATACCAAACCACCTGACCTGCCTTTTGAGAAACCTGTATCCAGGTCAGGAAGAAACTGGACATGGAACAACAGACTGGTTCCAATTAGGAAAAGGAGAACATCAAGGCTGTACATTGTCACCCTGCTTATTTAACTTATATTCAGAGTACCTCATTAGAAACTCTGGGCTGGAAGAAGCACAGCTGGCATCAAGTTTGCCGGGAGAAATATCAATAACCTCAGATATGCAGATGACACCACCTTTATGGCAGAAAGTGAAGAAAAATTAAAGAGCCTCTTGATGAAGGTGAAAGAGGAGAGTGAAAAAGTTGGCTTAAAGTTCAACATTCATAAAACTAAGATCATGGCATCTGGTCCCATCACTTCATGGCAAATAGATGGGGAAAGAGTGGAAGACTTTATTTATTTATTTTTAGCTCCAAAATCACTGCAGATGGTGACTTCAACCATGAAATTAAAAGATGTTTTCTCCTTGGAAGGAAAGTATGACCAACCTAGACAGCTATTAAAAAGCAGAAACATTACTTTACCAAGAAAGGTCCTTCTAGTCAAGGCTATGGTTTTTCTAGTAGTCATGTTTCCTTCTCCATGTATGGATGTGAGATTTGGACTATCAAGAAAGCTGAGCACCAAAGAATTGATGCTTTTGAACTGTAGTGTTGAAGAAGACTCTTGAGAGTCCCTTGGACTGCAAGGAGATTCAGCCATTCCACCCTAAAGGAATTCAGTCCTGAACATTCATTGGAAGGACTGAGGCTGAAGCTGAATCTCCAATGCTTTGGCTACCTGACATGAAGAGCTGACTCATTTGAAAAGACCCTGATGCTGGGAAAGATTGAGGGCAGAAGGAGAAGGGGACGACAGAGGATGAGATGGTTGGATGGCATCACCAACTCAATGGGCATGAGTTTGAATAAACTCCACGGGTTGGTGACCTAAGGGAGGCCTGGCGTGCTGCAGTCCATGGGGTTGCAAAGAGTCAGACATGACTAAGTGACTGAACTAATGAACTATCTATTTAAAAAGTATATAGCTCCCTTGCTAAAGACTAACGAGCGGGCCACTCTCCACCCATTTTAATGTCTATGTTAGAAGCTTTCTCTGTCCCTTTGCTCTGTAATAAAATTTCTGCTACATCAGATCCCTGAGTGGTCAAGCCTGGTCTTTGTTCGGAAGCTAAATCTTCTTCGGAGGTCACAAATCTGACATCGTTCACCATAAGCTATAAGTATTTTATATGTATAGTTATTTAATGCTAAGAAAAACCTTAAATATTAGGCCATATTTGTTTCATTTTAAAGAAAAGGTAACTGAATCTAAGAAAAGTTGAGTTACTGATATAAAATCAGAAGCTGATATAAAATTAGAGACATACTTCTAGTTTAATGGCTAGAGATTCTCCATGAACCTGCTCCCCCGTGAAACTGGGGAAAACCATTTTCTAAGAAAAACCACTCTAAGTTTCTAGAAATCGTTTTAAGAGCATACAGCAAAAGAAGAAACATTTCTTGAAAAAATACATACTAAAACTCAAAAAGAAGAGTCTGTGATACTTGAAGGAAGACCCACTTCTTCCTTCCTCCTTGGGGCTCAGAGACTGAGATTCCACCCATTCACAGTGCAGCCCAGAACAGGGTCCCTCTCCTGTGTCTCCCACTCAGAGGCTATGGTCTCAGGAGCCGAGACCATCAGCATTTTTTATCCTATCCCCAGCTATGTGTTGTTGAGACTAAGTCTGGGCAAGTGTGACTAAGAAATCGGGGGGTCACTTCTTCTGCTTGACCCTACTCAGTCTTCACCACAGCTGAAAACACTAAGGCTCTCATTGCCCTTGCCTTGTTTGTATGCTCATTTTAAAAATGAATTACATTATCATCACAGTAATAAATGCATATAGTGGTAAAAAACCTTTCGAAGCCTTATACTTAAAAATAGAAGTTATTTTTCTTTTCACGTGATGAAGCTGTCGTAAAAAATTCATTGACTGTTATTTAGCTAAGTGTTTGAAAAGAGAGCATATAAACACCAGCAGTAGATCAGGGAGGTAGTAACTTCAATGCAGTGGAGAAATGAATTGTTGCAGTAGGAAATCTGTGATTGAGAGAAAAGGCTGTGTGAGGGGTTCCAGAGAGCATGGCTGCCTGGGATATGAGAGGAGCAAAAAAGAGAATGCTAAAAATAAATTGTCTGCTTTGTTATTTTGTCGTGGTTTAGTCCAAATGTTGGTGATCAGCTCTTGGGTTAAGCAGAGTCCTTTTCAGCTCAGAGAGAGGAGATATAGGTTAATGCAGTTGACCTTGCACCACTGTCTGCAACTGCTCAAAGCAAGAGACCCATACAGTCTTACCACATCTCCTGAATCAATCACTGGTCCTTATATATTCTCAGGAGATAGCTAGGTCCTTCCTTAACCAGAAAACCCTGAGGCAACCACATCAGACCCACAGTCATCTCAAGAGAACTGGTAGTGCCAGAAGGTTCCAAGCATGAATAGTATTATCATATTCTTAGATGAGCAGAATGACAAATATGGCAAGTGGGATTTAGAACAGCAATTCCCTAAGTGTGTTCCATACATCATTATCCCAGTAGATGCTCCTTGCGGGGGGGCGGTAAGGGGGGGGTGCGGTGGGCAAAGGGTTTTGGATCTATTCCATCAAAAGCATTAAATTACTGGGAAAAAAAAAAAGTTTATACCCATGATGTAAAATAAGCACATTAGATTATGGAATAAAAGTAACAGGTCCAACAAAATTCTGATTTTCCCCTGGTGTTAACTCCTGACGCTTTAAAAAATATTAAATTCTGACATAATTTTCCTTCCCAGTTTTGCTGGTGTCCTAAACATGTATTTTATTTGCCTAATGGTTAATGGTTGTTCTGGCACAGGTTCGACAGCTAAATAATTTGGGGAAGTGAGGCAATTTCTGTAGAAGATCCATACTGCATGTGAGTATATTAATGAGTCTGACAGCTCACTGGAGAGGAAAATGTGCAAACTTAACACAGTGTTTCCAAATTGTGTTTGACCTTAGAACCCATTTTTCACAGTATACATATTAGTATTCTATTGAACTAGTGGTCTGCAGAAGATATTTGGATATCACTGCTTAGAGGACTGAAGTTGGACAAGGCAGGCATTGGGCCCTCACAAGCCCCATTGTATCCAACATTCTGCACAAATAGACATGATGGCACCAAAGATTAATCTTTTATGACATCTGTTCTCTTAACATGGAACATAAATCCTAACCGTCTAAATATACTTGCTTTTTTTTCCAGATAAAATATTTTCTGTACCTAACCGTAGGATAACATCAGTGGTGCTATTTTAATTGTCACTTGATATCATCTCAGAAGCAGCTGGCTATGTTTGGAGTGTGATAAAATTGACAGAAGTTGTGTATGTGTAATGTGATTTGTGATTCTCTAAAGTTTTGACTTGTGTTCTTGAAAAGTGCTATGTGCTTCAATAGATGATAAATCACTCAAGGGATTTGAGATTCTAACAATCTGGTATTGATCAGATGAAGAGTCAGTAAATGTGAATTATGTGTAAATTGAAAGATAAGCAAAAATCAGTTCTCTTGGTTTAGAAATATTATATGCAGTACTACAAGACCTTTGCAAAGTATAACCATATGTTATACATAAACATTTTCTCTGATAAACATAATAAATACAGTGATCTCCTAGAGTAATGCCATCTTGGAAGATGAATTCAACTGCATTACATACGTGTGTTAGTCGATTAGTCGTGTCCAGCTCTTTGTGACCCCATGGACTTTAGCCCACCAGGCTCCTCCATCCATGGGATTTTCCAGGCAAGAATACTGGAGTGGGTTGCCATGCCTTTCTCCAGGGGATCTTCCTGATCCAGGGATCAAACCCAGGTCTCCTGCACCATCTGAGCCTCTAGGGGAGATCCGTATTATGTACTAATCACGTGGTAATAATGGTGAACTTGGAGGTGACAGCACTGGCTAACTCTGCTGGAGATTTATTTTGAGATATTTTTCTAGTATAATTTATAGATATGTGTTGACTCATTGCCCTTATTTCATTTTTCCTTGCTACCAGTGGCATGAAATAAAAAGAGATGGCTAAGATTCAGAGTACAATCCATGACCTTGGAAAAAACACAGCCAACCTGCCCAAGTGAGAACTATGATATGGTTCCTTAACATAGAGCTTTGCCCAGCTGAGTCAATAAACTAAAATATATGTTTTTACAATGTACATGGTATAATTCTTAGTATCTCTTCTTCTGTCTTGATCATCAGAGCTAAATGGACATGAAAAAATCTAAACTCACTGTGTATCTCATCATCAAAAGAAGACCTTATCAGTGCTTATATGTTTTTAAATGAATAATAACTAGTTGCTATTTTTTATTGTATTTGTGTGCATGCTCAATCCCTTCAGTCATGTTTGACTCTTTGTGACCGTATTGACTGTAGCCTTCCAGGCTCCTCTGTCTGTGGGATTTTTCAGGCAAGAATGCTAGAGTGGGTTGCTAAACCCTCCTCCAGGGGATCTTGCCAACCCAAAATCAGAGGCTAATTTATTAAAAAAAAAAAAATACACTTACTTTGCAATTTTTTGATGACATATGATGTGAAACAGCTTTTCATATGCTTATTTGGTACCTATCTTCTTTGGTGAGGTGTCTGTTAAGATCTTTAGTCCACTTTATAAAAAAGGAATATTTATTTATTTGCTGCACCAGGTTTTAGTTGTCACATGTAGGATCTTCAGTCGTTGTTGTGGCTTGTGAGATCTAGTTCCCTGACCAGGGTTCGAACCAGGGTCCCTACATTGGGAGAATGGAGTCTTAGCCACTAGATCATCAGGGAATCCTTTGGTCCACTTTTTAATCAAGTTGTAGGTAAATTCTTTGTATACCCAAAATTTTAGGAATAAAAACTATTTAATGCCATCAGTATATGTTTCATCCTCTATTTTGTGAAGTGGGAGAGACTCTCCATTGTTTTTCTTAATTTTGCAAACAAAACATATCTTAAAACACTGCCTAGAAAATTTCTTCCTTGTTAAGCACACACCATTGAGCACTCAGCCCTCAGAGTTTGCTGGACTATTTCATTGGAATGGACTAAAGATAGGAAAGTATCTTGTGTTAATTAACATTTCTTTTATTCAGTTCTAGCATAAATAAAAAGAATCCTCATATTGGGATAGATAGAATGTAAATCTGAATTTTTCTATAAATAATATGCAATATTATGAAACATTTCATTAAACCTATCAAGTTTTAATTAAACCATCTATAGACAATTTCTGGACAGAAATCATAAAGTTTTATCCCTTACTATAGACAAAAACATTGACTGAATATTGTATATAGGAAAAAAAGTCAAGTCTTATGTAATCTATCCCACAAAAAATATCTTTATTTCTGGAAAAAAAAAATTTATGTATTTAGATAATACTCATATTTTTGAAAATATCAATCCTATACACAGTAGAAAATCTAACACAAGTCACCATACAAGGTATATACCATAAATATTAATAGATAACATTATTTTTCAGAAAAGTAAAATTTTTATTTACATGATTTTAAATATACTGTCTACTAAAGGTGATTATTTTTACATTCTCTATCCAAACATCCACTGGAATGCTAAACTGAGTAAGTCAGTAGAGAAAACGTGTATCACGTTTCTAACTTCTTTAGACATTTCTCAGAGTGAGAAAAAGAAACCTTCATCTGTCACCTTCGCTCTTCCTTTTCTTATCATTCTAAGTATCATCATTAATGGGTCTTGTCTAAACCATCCTTAAACTCTCTCTGCCATAATTACTTCTTGATTTAGCACAACCTGCTAATGGTCACTCCCAAGACCACCCCAAAATCTCTCCCTTGACAATGCTCAGGCCCTGCCAAAGTTCTTAGCCTTGTAGAGAATATTCTGTCATCTGACAGACATATACACGTATCTCACTCTCTAATTCAAAGCTCTGTTTTATTTGCTTATCCTCTCTTCTCACTTGACTTTGTTGTTGTTGTTTAGCCTCTAAGTTGTGTCTGATTCCTTGCCACCCCTTGGGCTGTAGCCCACCTGGCTCCTCTGTCCATGGGATTCTCCAGGCAAAAATACTAGAGTGGGTTGCCATATCCTTCTCCAGGGGATATCCCCAACCCAAGGATCGAACGCACGTCTCCTGCATTGGTGGCAGATTCTTTACCACTGAGCCACCAAAGAAGCCACTCTCATTCAACTACAATTTCCAAAACAGTGCATGATTTCTTCTATATTTATTCTTATAAAATAGAATTTGACTCCATTTTTTATGTTTGACCTGTCATCGTTTTAGTTGCTCAAGTCTATTTACTGTTGCCCTACAAGGGGAACCAAGATAGAGTGTCTGTGAGCCATTCATCCCGTGAAGTCAGTGGTAACCTCCCTGGCAAACCCCAGGCAGCATGTGGGCTCTCCCCCTGCTCCATATCCAAGTCACTACAAGTATCCAAGGCACTCTCTCTGCTTTGCTTTTGCTTCACTCCTTAAGGAACTTGAACCCTTCACCTTGGAAATCCTTTCATGGTTTACTATCTTAGTAATAAATTCTATTTCACATCTATTGATATCTGTATATCATTTGTCCCGGCATCCATTATATATTCCTAGGGGGGTGGATTTATAGCAAGAGATGTTAGTCACACATATAAAATACTTTTTATACATTTATTTATGCCAATCTTATCTTTGTCAACTGTACATTTTTTGGAAAATGTTAAAAGCATGCCTTAATTTCTTTTGTGTCCAATGCAGGTATTTATGTAACATTTTATATAGTAGATAATTTTATATTTATGTATAATAGATAATATATTATAAAAGTATCCATTATGTAATCATTTATATAAATGTATAATTAATGTCTATCTATACAAATATTCTCTGTCTTGCCAGGAAAATTATTAATAGTAAAGGCTATTTTTCTATGATTAGCATATTATAATAGATATTTAATAGATCATTTTTAATTTGGAGGTAAATGGATTTAATTAAAATAGAAAGAGTGAGGAAACAATATATTTCCTTAAAGTCTAAAAACTAATTATATGTCTTATATTTGACTGCCCAATACAATATCTGGACAATATAATATTAATTTTGCAATATCTTGTTTTGCAACTTGTCTTAGTATATACATATCCTTCAAAGTCTCATCCCTCTTACAGGATATCTTTTCAAGCTTCCTTTTCTCATTTTGATCTCCTGATATGCTGATCATGGGTATAGCTCTGTGTGGATCAGCAGCCAGCTCTTTGCATTTAGAACAAGGTTTTTAACCTCATCTCTTTTTACTATGAGTTACTATGATTTACAAATTATTTCCTATGAGAAAGTATCTTTTTATTGTTAGAATTTATGTCAGTCACACATTATTGCAGACATCTGGAAGAGAGAAGAAAACACTTCAATTCTATTTCAAAAATGCCTCAAAGCCCAAGCAACAGGATTCTATAGTCGAATAGCATAAAAGGGCAACAGAGAAGAGGTAACAACACTCAGTATTTCTCACTGAGATTATTAACACTGCGAGTATAATCACATATTTCATCTCATGTGATGAACATATCAATTATCCAGACTATCTTCAGTTAGGGATCAGAGATTAATTTTTCTTTTGACATTTGTGGTTTCAGTATTTTTCACATTTACACCAAACAAGGGTTTTGTGCAAATGTGACATCAAACTCAAACGATGATAAATGACCATGGCACAAATATAAGCCCTTCCATGGATCACTGTCTTGTCATGGCGAAGGGGCTTGCATAACACAATGAAGCTATGAGCCATGCCGTGCAGGGTCACCTAAGATGGACAGGTCATGGCAGAGAGTTCTGACAAAATGTGATCCTCTGAAGGAGGGAATGGCAAATCACCACAGTATACTTTCTGTGAAAACCTCATGAACTGTATAAAAGGCCAAAAAGATATGATACCAAAAGATGAGTCCCCCAGGTCAGAAGGCATCCAGTATGCTATTGGGGAAGAGTGGAAGAGAATTACCAATAGCCCCAGAATGAATGAAGGGGCTGGGCCAAAGTAGAAACAATGCTCAGCTGTGGATATGTCTGGTGAGGAAAGTAAAATCTGATGCTGCAAAGAACAGTACTATATAGGAACTGGAATGTTAGGTCCATGAATCAAGGAAAATTGGATATGGTCAAGCAGGAGATGGTAAGAATAAACATCAACATCCTAGGAATCAGTGAACTTAAATGGACAGGAATGGGAATTTAATAAAGATGACCTTTATTTCTACTAATGTAGACAAGAACCCCATAGAAGAAATGGAGGCACACTCATAATCAAAAGAGTCTAAAATATAGTTCTTGGGTACAATCCCTAAAACAATAGAATGATCTTGGTTCATTTCCAAAGCAAGCCATTCAACATCACAGTAATCCAACTCTATGCCCCTACCACCAATGCTGAAGATGCTGAAATTAATCAGTTCTATGAATAACTAGAAGTAACACCTAAAAAAGATGTTCTATTCATCACTGGGGATGGGAATGCAAAAGTAGGAAGTCAAGATATACCTGGAATAACAGGCAAGTTTGGCCCTGGATAACAAAATGAAGCAGGGCAAAGGCTAACTGAATTCTGCCAAGAAAATGCACTAGTCATAGAAAATACTCTTTTTTCAACAACATGAAACAACTTTACACATGGATATCACCAAATTGTTAATACCAAAATCAAATTGATTACATTCTTTGTAGCCAAAGATGGTGAAGCTGCATAGAGTCAAAAAAAAACATGACCTGGAGCTGACTGTGGCTCAGATCATCAGCTTCTTATAGAAAAATTCAGGCTTAAACTAAAGAAAATTGGGGAAAACACTAGGCCAGCCAAGTACAACTTAAATCAAATCCCATATGAATGAGATAGTCAATTCCTAGGCAGGTTAATAAGAAGTCTGGGTTCTCCAAGGAGAAGAAAGGGGTCTGGGATCTCAAGGAGGAGATAGGGGTCTGGAATTCCCAAGGAGGAGAAAAGGACAAATGTTTTTTTCTACATTCCTTAGTAAGGATTATATAACAATAATGTATCCTGCTTGAGGACATGTTTCTCCTTCCTGAAAAACCTCTGGCTAATCCTGTTATCTTAAAATGTATATTATGGAATGGTTCTAGTAGGATCTTTACAACCTTGAGACATACTTTTGATTTATTGTAATAACCAATTAAACCTCGCTAAGACTAGGGATGGGGGGCACTCTCCATCCCACTTCCAATGTCTATGTCAGAAGCTTTCTCTGTCCCTTTTCTTACTTTAATAAAACTCTGCTACACAAAAGCTCTTGAGTGATGAAGCCTGGTCCCTGGTTCCAAAGATAAATCTTCTTCTTTGGATATCATGAATCTAACATAGTTCACTGCAAGCTATTATGAATTTGCAATTCACTTCAGTTCATTCGCTCAGCCGTGTCTGACTTTTTGTGACCCCATGGACTGCAGTACGCCAGGCCTCCCTGTCCACCACCAACTCCTGGAGTTTACTCAAACTCATGTCCGTCCAACCATCTCATCCTCTGTTGTCCCCTTCTCCTCCCACCTTCAATCTGTCCCCAGCATCAAGGTCTTTTCCAATGAGTCAGTTCTTCACATCAGGTGGCCAAAGTATTAGAGTTTCATCTTCAGCATCAGTCCTTCCAATGAATGCTCAGGACTGATTTCCTTTAGGATGGACTGGCTGGATCTCTTTGCTGTCCAAGGGACTCTCAAGAGTCTTCTCCAACACCACAGTTCAAAAGCATCAATTCTTCAGCACTCAGCTTTCTTTATAGTCCAACTCTCACATCCATACCTGTCTACTGGAAAAACCATAGCTTTGACTAAATGGACCTTTGTTGGCAAAGT
>NW_011494807.1:616607-617083 GCF_000754665.1 Bison bison bison | reverse complement strand
CCAACTCTCACATCCATACATGACCACTGGAAAAACCATAGCTTTGACTAAATGGACCTTTGTTGGCAAAGTAATGCCTCTGCTTTTTAATATGTTGTCTAGGTTGGTCATAGTTTTTCTTCCAAGGAACAAGTGTCTTTTAATTTCATGGCTGCAGTCAACATCTTCAGTGATTTTGGAGCCAAAAAAAAAAAACAACTCTGTCACTGTTTCCACTGTTCCTCCATCTATTTGCCATGAAACGATGGGACCAGATGCCATGATCTTAGTTTTCTGAATGTTGAGCTTTAAGCCAACATTTTCACTCTCCTGTTTCACCTTCATCAAGAGGCTCTTTAGTTCTTCATTTTCTGCCATAAGGGTGGTGCCATCTGCATATCTGAAGTTACTGATATTTCTCCTAGCAATCTTGATTTCAGCTTGTGCTTCATCCAGTCCAGCATTTCTCATGATGTACTCTGTATATAAGTTAAATA
>NW_011494807.1:616027-616507 GCF_000754665.1 Bison bison bison | reverse complement strand
TCCACTAACTTTGTAGTGATGCTTTCTAAGGGCCAATTGACTTCTCATTCCAGCATGTCTGACACTAGGTGAGTGGTAATACCATCATGATTATCTGGGTCATGAAGATCTTTTTTGTATAGTTCTTCTGTGTATACTTGCCACTTCTTCTTAATATCTTCTGCTTCTGTTAGGTCCATACCACTTCTATCCTTTATTGAGCCCATCTTTGCATGAAATGTTCATTTGGTATCTCTAATTCTCTTGAAGAGATCTCTAGTCTTTCCCATTTTATTGTTTTCCTCTATTTCTTTGCATTGTTATCTGAAGAAGGCTTTCTTATCTCTCCTTGCTATTCTTTGGAACTTTGTATTCAAATGGGTATATATTTCCTTTTCTCTTTTTCTTTGGTTCTCTTCTTTTCATAGCTACTTGTAAGGCCTCCTCAGACAACCATTTTGCCATTTTGCATTTCTTTTTCTTGGGGATGGTCTTGATCAC
>NW_011494807.1:615080-615927 GCF_000754665.1 Bison bison bison | reverse complement strand
TCACCTTCATCAAGAGGCTCTTTAGTTCTTCATTTTCTGCCATAAGGGTGGTGCCATCTGCATATCTGAAGTTACTGATATTTCTCCTAGCAATCTTGATTTCAGCTTGTGCTTCATCCAGTCCAGCATTTCTCATGATGTACTCTGTATATAAGTTAAATATGCAGGGTGACAAAACACAGCCTTGATGTACTCCTTTCCCAATATAGAACCAGTTTGTTGTTCCATGTCCAGTTCTAACTGTTGCTTCTTGACCTGCATACAGATTTCTCAGGAGGCAGGTCAGGTGGTCTGGTATTCCCATCTCTTGAAGTATTTTCCACAGTTTGTTTTCATCCAAACAGTCAAAGGCTTTGATATAGTCAATTAAGCAGAAGTAGATGTTTTTCTGGAACTCTCTTGGTTTTTTGATGATCCAATGGATGTTGGCAATTTGATCTCTGGTTCCTCTGCCTTTTCTAAAACCAGCTTGAACATCAGGAAGTTCATGGTTCACATACTGTTGAAGCCTGGCTTGGAGAATTTTGAGCATTACTTTACTAGCATGTGAGATGAGTGCAATTGTGTAGTAATTTGAGCATTCTTTAGCATTGCATTTCTTTGGGATTGGAATGAAAACTGACTATTTCCAGTCCTGTGGCCACTGCTGAGCTTTCCAAATTTGCTGGCATATTGAGTGCAGCACTTTCACAACATCATCTTTTAGGATTGGAAAAGCTCAACTGGAATTCCATCACCTCCACTAACTTTGTAGTGATGCTTTCTAAGGGCCAATTGACTTCTCATTCCAGCATGTCTGACACTAGGTGAGTGATAATACCATCATGATTATCTGGGTCATGAAGAT
>NW_011494807.1:587754-614980 GCF_000754665.1 Bison bison bison | reverse complement strand
GTATACTTGCCACTTCTTCTTAATATCTTCTGCTTCTGTTAGGTCCATACCACTTCTATCCTTTATTGAGCCCATCTTTGCATGAAATGTTCATTTGGTATCTCTAATTCTCTTGAAGAGATCTCTAGTCTTTCCCATTTTATTGTTTTCCTCTATTTCTTTGCATTGTTATCTGAAGAAGGCTTTCTTATCTCTCCTTGCTATTCTTTGGAACTTTGTATTCAAATGGGTATATATTTCCTTTTCTCTTTTTCTTTGGTTCTCTTCTTTTCATAGCTACTTGTAAGGCCTCCTCAGACAACCATTTTGCCATTTTGCATTTCTTTTTCTTGGGGATGGTCTTGATCACTCCCTCCTGTACAATGTCATGAACCTCCATCCATAGTTCTTCAGGCACTCCATCTATCAGATCTAATCTCTTGAGTTTGTTTGTCACTTCCACTGTATAATTGTAAGGGATTTGATTTAGGTCATAATTGAATGGTCTAGTGAGAATTTGCAGTAGAGGTAACAAATAGATTCAAGGAACCAGATCTAGTTAACAGTGTACCTGAAGAATTATGGACAGAGGTCTGTAATATTGTACAGGAAGTGGCAAACAAAACCATCCCAAAGAAAAAGAAAAGCAAGAAGTCAAAGTAGTTATCTGTGGAGACTTTATGAATATTGGAAGAACAAAGAGAAGTGGGAACAGTATATCCAATTAAATGCAGAGCTTCAAAGAATAGCTAGAAAAGACCAAAAAAGCTGCCTTCAATGAACAGTGTTTAATAATAGAATAAAACAACAAAAGGGGAAAGACTAGAGATCTCTTTAGGAAAATTGGAATCATCAAGGGAACAGTCTGCCCATAGATGGGCACAATAAAGGATAAAAATGGTAGAGACCTAGTAGATGCCGAAGAGATCAACAAGAGATGGAAAGACTACATGGAAGAACTGTGTAAAAAAGATCTTAATGAATCAATTACTATGATGGTGTGGTTAGTCACCCAGAGCCAGACATTCTGGAATGCAAAGTCAAGTGGGCCTTAAGAAGCACTGTAGTTAATACAGGTACTGGATGTGATGAAATTCCAGCAGAAATATTAAGATCCCAAAAGGAGGATGCCATCAAGGTTTTGCATTCATTATGTCAGCAAATCTGGAAGACCCAGCAGTGCCCATAGGACTGAAAAAGGTCAATCCTCAACCCAATCTCCAAGAAGGGTAGTACTAAAGAATATTCAAACCACCAAACAATTGCACTCATCTCCCATGTTAGTAAGGTTATGCTCAAAATCCTCTGAGCTAAGCTTCAGCATTATGTGAACGGAGAACTCTCAGATGTTCAAGCTGAGTTTAGGAATGCAGAGATACCAGAGGTCAAATTGCCTACATTTGCTGGATCATAGAGAAAGCAAGAGAATTCCAGGAGAAAAAACAAAAAACAAAAAACACCTTACTTCTGTTTCATTGACTATGCTAAAGCCTTTGATTGTGTGGATCATAACAAAATGTTATGTTAAAGAGAAAACTGTTAAAGAGATGGGAAAACTAAAAAAGATATGGGAAAGCCAGATTATCTTACCTGTCTCCTGAGAAACCTGTATGTGGGTCAAGAAGCAGCAGATTGAACCCGTTATGGAACAACTGGTTGATTCAAGATCAAGAAAGGAGTACAACAGGGCTGTCTGCTATCACCCTGTTTATTTCACCTATAAGCTGAGCACATTATGAGAAATGCTGGGCTAGGTGAGTTATAAGCTGGAATCAACACAGGAGGCAGGAACTTCAACAACCTCAGATATGCATATGATACCACTCTAATGGCAGAAAGTGAAGAGGAACTAAAGAGCCTCTTGATAAGGGTGAAGGAGGGAAGTGAAAGAGCTGGCTTAAGACCAAATATTAAAAAACAAACAAACAAACAAAAAAACTAAGATCATGGCATCTAGCCCCATTACTGCATGGCAAACAGAAGGGGAAAAGGTGGAAGTAGTGATAGATTTCCTCTTCTTGGGCTCCAAAATCACTGCTGATTGTGACTACAGCCAGGAAATCAGAAGACAATTGCTTCTTGGCAGGAAAGCAATGACAAACCTAGTGTGTTGATAAGCAGAGATATTACTCTGCTGATAAAGGTCTATATAGTCATGGCTATGGTTTTCCCAGTGGTTATGTATGGTTGTGGGAGATGTACAGTAAAGAAGATAGAATGCCAAAGAATTGATGATGCCTTTGAACTGTGGTGATGGAGAAGACTCCTAAAAGTCCACTGGACAGCAAGGAGATCAAACCAGTCAATCGTAAGAGAGATCACCATGAATATTCACTGGTAGGACTGATGCTGAAGCTAAAGCTCCTGTATTTTGGACATCTGATGTATTTTGGTCAACAGATGACTAATTGGAACTGTCCCTGACGCTGGGAAAGATTGAGGGCAGAAGGAGAAGAGGGCGTCCCAAGATGGCTGGACGGCATCACCGATGCAATGAACATGAACTTGGGCTAACTCCGAAAGATGGTGTGGGACAGAGAGGCTTGGTGTGCTGCAGTTCATGGGGTCACGTGACTGGGCAACCAAACAACATCAACAACAACAAATAAAGGTGCATCAGAGCCAGGAGACAAAAGTTACAAGTGGTGCCATAGCCTTGCAATTCTTGTCTTTCTTGAATCTTGTTTAAAATCATTAACATTTTTTTGTCAAGTAATTTCCCTTTTATTTGACTTTCATGGAACTCTTTCCAAAATAAATTTAATAACCCTATGCCTAAATAGTTATCTCAGAAACTGAAGTGTCATTTCCTGTCTCAGAATACTTATGATCAATTTTTTAAATGCAAATAAAAGTTACCTGCGGGCAAGTGAAATTGAATTAAAATTTATGAAAATATACCTCAAAGATTTTACATGTGTTGAAAGATTTCACTTTCTAAACTAACTGAAACAAGTAGTCTAAACTTGCAAGGGGAAAAACTTGATAATGACTTTGTGAATCATGATTTTAGCACATATCCTAATAAAGAAAACAATTGGTAAACTCTTCAGAAGAGACTAGTGTGTCAGTGAGTTTATTAGACAAAAATGACAATTTTATATAAACAATAACTTTGAGGGAGCAGTAAAGAGGAAATGCTTTCATTCTAAGAATGAGTCTTAGAAATGTTTAGGATGACTTGTGCCCTTTACTGACCTTCTATCCTGATAAGTCTTAAAAAAAGAATGCAGTACACTCAGATTGGTGCCTCTCTTCAAGAGTCCCCTCTTTCTATAAATGGCCCTATACATAGGAGACATGTGCGTGCGTGCATGCTTACGAGCTTCAGTCGTGTCCAACTCTTTACGACCACAGGAAACATATTGACCCTTAAAGGTCATGTGACCTGGCTTCTACTCTCTCAAGCTCATTCCCTTAAAAACTGTTTCAGCCTGAGTCAATCAGAGAAATTATTTAAGAAATTTGAAAATTCATAATGTAACTAAAGATACTTGTTGGAGTAGAATTAACTTGCTAGTGAAGTTGGTGAAGTTGCTCAGTCATGTCCAACTCTGTGACCCCATGGACTGTAGCCTGCCAGGCTCCTCCATCCATGGGATTTTTCAGGCAAGAACACTGGAGTGGGTTGCCATTTCCTTCTCCAGGGGATCTTCCCAACCCAGGGATTGAACCCGGATCTCCCACATTGTAGGAAGATGCTTTTACTGTCTGAGTCATACTTCCTAAAGACAAGGTCCATGAATTTATCTTGTTGAAGTCCCCCCAAAGTTCCTCACTTAATTTTTCTCTTGACCTGTGTTTTCCAGCTCTTTGATCCCTAATTTATAGCCCTGCTATTTTACAAACAAACCATGTTGCTGTTATGGCTGTTACTTTGTCCAGAGTTGGTTTCTGTTGCCTACTGATAAAATGGAACTTTAAGTTATACAGATACTGTTACCAGAGAGTGAATTGTAGACAAAAGATCTTTAGGGACATGGTAGAATATTAGCAACGGAATATCAGGCCAAGGAAAATGGAAATATATTGAGTTCTTATTTTAAGATGGCAAGTATTCTATGGTACAAAAGGTCAAAATAAGCCAATCAGTTTCTGTTCTGTGATCCACTGACCATGAGTTCATTGAGGCTAAAACTCTGAAGATTTGAACAAATGACACTGTGGAAAATTTAAAGCAAATATTCCCAATAGTATTAAATAACAGAAAACAAAAGCTTCAAAGACAGATTTTAAATTCTGGACAGACTTCATGGAATTGATTCAAAATTCTAAGGGTGGTAATAATAGGTCTAGTCCATCTACAAGTAGAAACTTGCGGTAGTCAGCTTCTGTCACTGTGTCCTGGAAGGGCAATGGCAGAACTCCGAGAAGTACATTTCCCTGATCTACTTTAACTAGAAGAAGAGATGAACTAGCCAGTGGTTAACTGTGTAATCAAGCAGTCAGGGCTTCAGATGAAAGATGGAGGATTAACAGCAATGTGACTGGAAAGAAAGGTTGTAAATTAACCTTTTGGGATGGTCCCTGAACTTGAATATATCTTTGCAAATGCTCATCAAAAGAACCTTTCAAGAAGAAAGTCTTAACAACCAAAAGGAACAAGAGGTCCTATTTTGTGGGTATCATTTATCTTTCCTTGTCATCCAGGTCACAGCTTGATCCTAAAAAAGTGGCCATGGGGACAGGGAAGTAGACTATGCATGGGCATGATGACATAGACTTTCTTCAACAAAGTCAATCCTACCACTACTACAGATTATATTGTTACTGTTGAAACCCTGTTTGGCAGCAGGATATACAAGTTTTTAGCAACTCAACTAGTCTTGATACTCCTTTGTAGTAACATGTGTCAAGATAAGCTACAAGTTACCTGGTGGCAGATAGATTCTACTAGATCCCATCCATTATGAAGTGCATAGTATATTTTTTTTCTTGCCAAAAAAAGTTTACAAACTAATTTGAATTTACCTCTGACAGCATCATCTTTGTCGA
Source organism: Bison bison bison (assembly GCF_000754665.1). Taxonomy (NCBI): domain Eukaryota; kingdom Metazoa; phylum Chordata; class Mammalia; order Artiodactyla; family Bovidae; genus Bison; species Bison bison. The sequence goes on along the minus strand of NW_011494807.1, from coordinate 610,006 downwards.
CTTATCAACTTCCCTATATATAATGATGATATTCCATACAACTGTACATGAGTATAAAACTTAAGAGGGACATAAACAAATTAATGGCTGCACATGTTTGAGATTTACTGGTATTTTCATGCATTCTACTATCTAGAAGCATTGGAAGAATAAGAATGCCATATTGGGACTTCTGTGGTGGTCTATGCCCTTGCTTCCAATGCAGAGGGCCCAGGTTCAATCCCTGGTTGGAGAACTAGATCCCACATGCTGCAGCTAAGAGCCCACCTGCCACAATTAAAAAGATTCTTCAGGCCACAGCTAAAGGTCCTACATGCTGCAACAAAGATTCTGGGTGCCACAACTAAGACCCAGTGCAGGCAAAATAAATGTATGTATTTTCAATAAGAGTGCCTTATTGAAGTCTCAGCAGTGGTGATAATCAGCTTTTCTGAGAAGTCAGAAAGTCATGTTTTGGCTGAGACTTGAAGGTTAGTAGGAATTAAGTCAGGGGCTTACCTGGTAGCTCAGCTGGTAAAGAATCCACCTGTAATGCAAGAGACCCTGGTTCAACTCCTGGGTCAGGAAGAACACCTGGAGAAGGGATAGGCTACCCACTCCAGTATTCTTGCCTGGAGAATCCCATGGACATGGGAACCTGGTGGGCTATAGTCCATGGGGTCACAAAGAGTTGGACACAACTGAGTGACTAAGCACAGCACAGCACAGGATTTAAGTCAAGTCCTGAGTAGAGGAAAAGAGTTTCACATTTTATTTATTTTTATTTTTTTTAATTTTATTTTATTTTTAAACTTTACATAATTGTATTAGTTTTGCCAAATATCAAAATGAATCCGCCACAGGTAATAAGTAAAAATATCCCCAAATTCAGAAAACTAAGAACATGGCATCTGGTCCCATTACTTCATGGCAAATAGATGGGGAAACAATGGGAACAGTGAGAGACTTTATTTTGGGGGGCTCCAAAATCACTTCAGATGGTGACTGCATCCATGAAATTAAAAGATGCTTGCTCCTTGGAAGACAAGCTATAACCAACTTAGACAGAATATTAAAAAGCAGAGACATTACTTTGCCAACAAAGGTCCATCTAGTCAAAGCTATGGTTTTTCCAGTAGTCATGTGTGGATGTGAGAGTTGCACTATAAAGAAAGCTGAGCACTGAAGAATTGATGCTTTTGAACTCTGGTGCTGGAGAAGACTCTTGAGAGTCCCTTGGACTGCAAGGAGATCCAACCAGTCCATTGTAAAGGAAATCAGTCCTGAGCATTCATTGGAAGGACTGATGCTGAAGCTGAAACTCCAATACTTTGGCCACCTGATGCAAAGAGGTGACTCATTTGAAAAGACCCTGATGCTGGGGACAGATTGAAGGTGGGAGGAGAAGGGGACGACAGAGGATGAACTGGTTGGATAGCATCACTGATGCGATGGACATGACTTTAAGTAGGTTCCAGGAGTTGGTGATGGACAGGGAAGCCTGGCATGCTACAGTCCATGGGGTCGTGAAGAGTCGGACACAACTGAGTGACTGAAGTGACTAAATTGATCCCAAAATAGATAAGAGCTTTGTGTGCTTGAGGAACTATCTGGTTGGTCTAATGGAGGTTTAGTGAGAGAAGGCCCTGGCCAGATTTTGCAGAGCCCTGGGCCATATTACAGAATTTGGAGTTCATCCCAAGTCCAAGAGAGGGTTTTTAGGGAGGGTGGTGCTACTTAATTTAATTAAATTTTCAGAAGACCACTCTGTTCCCTCTGAGTAGAAGGTTGAACAAAGAATAATCCACAGATTTTAGGTACAAGATACCCAGTAAACACAGTTGTCATCTGCAGTTGAATGCTGTGGGCAGTTGGACAAACTGACCCGAGACACCATCGTATCAATACTTATCAGAGTGCGTGTAGGGCATAGAATATCTGCACACTGCTCCAGCTGCTGATTTTAAAAGTTCCTTTGAAGCTTACTTAAACATTTAGGTAATTGATTCATCATGACTGTTGGCTCTATAGCTCACAATAGGGAAAACTTATTTTGACTTGAAACGTTTGAACTCAGATGCAAATAACCTCAACCATAGAATAACTTCAGCTTAACTCCTGTGGAGCATTTGACTTAGAGTCATATAGCACCCTCAGGGGCCTGTCAAGGCTGCCTGGCTGCAAATACACTCTTTGAAGTAGCTGAAATGAAGGATGGGAGGGGGTTATATAAAACTCTATTTCTGTCTTGAAGCTTGTCTCCTAAAACAACAATCTTAGTATTTATAAAGTTGATGCCTAGTTACTATTTCCGAGAGTAATTAGAAAGTGGGTTTTTTAAAGGAGCCTATTTAACATCTTTTTAAGGCTGGAATTTAACTGACCCTATTGCCATTCGTAATTATTTGAATTACAAGTATTTCACATAACAGATTTTGAAGAAGTGCTAAAAGGCTGCAACATATTACAAGCTAATGCAGGTTAGTTGTAGAAATAAACTTGCCATGAGTGAAAAGTTTGTGTGGTCACTGAAAAAAGGCATGCATTATTTGCTGATATCATTCTTTACTGATATAATAGTGTATGGCAGTAACTCTTCATATAGTAGTTTTTCTAAAAACTATATTTTCACTCATGCAACACCTTAGATTGCAGGATTGAATCATGCAATTTAAGAAAGATATTAAGGGAGTTTTCAGAGGCTCAGACAGTAATAGATTTACTTTGGATATTCTCATTCAAAAGCCTATGCCCTTAACAGTCAATTATTCTACATTTAACTCAATCTATAATTTGTGATAATGTAATTTATATATTGGTGATAATGGATAATGTAACTTCTTTAATCTACTCTGTCTTGGTGATGAGAATAATATTTTGGAAGTGTAAGACATGTTTTCATTTCCTTACATAAGTTGCAAGGAGGTTAGTATCTGACACCTTCAGGATAGAATCTAGCTCTTTAATATGGTAACAATAGCAGAAACAAACTTTCTAATTTCTGCTTCATTTTTTTCTCGCCATGCACACTGAGTTTCAGATTTCAAACTGTTTGAATGAATGTGCCATGATATATCTGTGCCAAAGGCCAATACTGGGGCCTGTCTGAAGAGTCAAGTCCTCTTGACTTCCTTCCATCACAATCTGACATAAAATTGACATGGTATGTTTAATTGATTCATTGTCAGTCTTTCCTATTAGACTATGAGCTACATAAGCCCCAGTGTCAAACAGAATTTTTAATATATACCACTCAATTCATACTTAATGAATGTATAAATTGTGAATGAAGTACAGGTTCATTTAATTATTTAATTATGTAGCTTAAATTTTAGTTAAATGAAAAATTAGTACAAATTAGTACCTATGTGGCTCTTAAACAGTCAATAATATTTAAGACTAAGTTTGTGTCAATAAAGAACATACAACGTCTACCTTTAAGGAAATAATCAATAGTCGTTCTGATCTGTGGAATCATACAAAAATATATATTTACATATTTCAGATTTAAACAACACAACAAAGTATATTAAAAAATGAAAGCAAAATATCAAATTACATACAATATATGATAGGGAACTATAGATATTAAATAGAACAAAAGCAAACAAAAGAAATCTCTTTGTGTGATTAAAATAAAATATTTTGTCATAGTACCTATGTAAGAATATGAATTGAATATTCAATATATTATGTACATCAACGTATATATCACATAGCTTAAGAAACAATATATTAGCAGTACAGAGGAACCAGAGATCAAATTGCCAACATCCGCTGGATCAAGGAAAAAGCAAGAGAGTTCCAGAAAAACATCTATTTCTGCTTTATTGACTAGGCCAAAGCCTTTGACTGTGTGGATCTCAATAAACTGTGGAACAGACCACCTGACCTGCCTCTTGAGAAATGTGTATGCAGGTCAGGAAGCAACAGTTAGAAGTGGACATGGAAAAACAGACTGGTTCCAAATAGGAAAAGGAGTACATCAAGGCTGTATATTGTCACCCTGCTTATTTAACTTATATGCAGAGTACATCATGAGAAACTCTGGACTGGAAGAAACACAAGCTGGAATCAAGATTGCCAGGAGAAATATCAATAACCTTACATATGCAGATGACAACACCCTTATGGCAGAAAGTGAAGAGGAACTAAAAAGCCTCTTGATGAAGGTGAAAGTGGAGAGTGAAAAAGTTGGCTTAAAGCTCAGCATTCAGAAAACGAAGATCATGGCATCTGGTCCCATCACTTCCTGGGAAATAGATGGGGAAACAGTGCAAACAGTGGCAGACTTTATTTTTGGGGGCTCCAAAATCACTGCAGATGGTGACTGCAGCCATGAAATTAAAAGACGCTTACTCCTTGGAAGGAAAGTCATGACCAACCTAGATAGCATATTCAAAAGCAGAGACATTACTTTGCCAACAAAGGTCCGTCTAGTCAATGCTATGGTTTTTCCTGTGGTGATGTATAGATGTGAGAGTTGGACTGTGAAGAAGGCTGAGCGCCAAAGAATTGATGCTTTTGAACTGTGGTGTTGGAGAAGACTCTTGAGAGTCCCTTGGACTGCAAGGAGATCCAACCAGTCCATTCTGAAGGAGATCAGCCCTGGGATTTCTTTGGAAGGAATTATGCTAAAGCTGAAACTCCAGTACTTTGGCCACCTCATGCGAAGAGTTGACTCATTGGAAAAGACTCTGATGCTGGGAGGGATTGGGGGCAGGAGGAGACGGGGATGACAGAGGATGAGATGGCTGGATGGCATCACCGACTCGATGGACGTGAGTATGGGTGAACTCCGGGAGTTGGTGATGGACAGGGAGCCTGGTGTGCTTTGATTCATGGGGTCGCAAAGAGTTGGACACGACTGAGCGACTGAACTGAACTGAATGAAGTCATAAGTAAATCCCTTTCTACAAACCTGTAAAAAAAAATTCCTCTTATATGTAAATAGATGACAGTTTTCTTCTTTTTATCTTTTCTTTATTCATTTATTTATTATTATTACTATCCTGAATTAGAGTCTACAGAATATCCTTGGGAAAGTGGTAGTGAGTATTCTTGTCCTATTTCTGCTTTCAAAGGTAATTACTTTAGCATTTCACCAATAAGTTTATTTCATGAAGATTTTCATAAGCTAAAATATATACAGTTAAAAAATTGCTTTCTATTTCTGGCTCTAATCATGAATGCATGGTGAATTTTTATTGGGAAGATTTTTAATCTATTGAGGTGATCATAACAGTTTTTTTTCCTTTACTCTCTTAAACCATCCTTGCATCTCTGTCAAACCATACTCATTTAAAATGTATTATTTTTATACATTGGTGGATTTAGTATGCTGGTATTCTTCTTTTCTTTGGCTCAAAAATAAGATTAATTTCCCTTTCTTTTTCTTAATTTGTATGGAATTTTTAACAAAAATATATGAACTTCATAAAATAATCCAAAGAATGTACTGTTTTTCTTTTGTTACTTTAACAAATTACTACAAGCTTAGTGACTGAAGACAATATAATCTTATTATCTTACAATTCTATAAGCTAGAATTTTGACATGGGTTTCATTGGCTACTATAAAAATTCTTAAAGAGATGGGAATACCAGACTACCTTACATGTCTCTTGAGAAACCTGTATGCGGGATAAGAAGCAACAGTTAGAACTGGACATGGAACAATGGACTGGTTCAAAATTGGGAAAAGTTTACACCAAGACTGTACGTTGTCACCCTGCTCATTCAATTTCTATGCAGGGCCAGGCTGGATGAATCACAAGCTGGAATCAAGATTGCTTGGAGAAATATCAATAACCTCAGATATGCAGATGATAGCACTGTAATGGCAGAAAGTAAAGAGGAACTAAAGAGCCTCTTGATGAAGGTGAAAGAGGAAACTGAAAAACCTGGCTTAAAACTCGACATTCAAAAAGCTAAGATCATGGCATCTGGTCCCATCACTTCATGGTAAATAGATGAGGAAAAAGTGGAAACTGTAGCAGATTTTATTTTCTTGGGCTCAAAATCACTGTGGACAATGACTATAGTCATGGAATTAAAAGACATTTGCTCCTTGGAAGAAAAGCTATGACAAACCTAGAAAGCATATTAAAAAGCAGAGACATCACTTTGCTGACAAAGGTCTGTGTAGTCAAAACTATGGTTTTTCCAGTAGCCATGTATGGATGTGAGAGTTAGACCAAAAAGAAGACTGATCACCAAAGAACTGATGCTTTCAACCTGTGGTGCTAGAGAAGACTCCTGAGACTCCTGTGGACAACAAGGAGATCAAACCAGTCAATCCTAAAGGTAACCAACCCTGAATATTCTTTCGAAGTACTGATGCTGAGAAACTGAAGCTCCAATACTTTGGCCACCTGATACAAAGACCCAGCTCATTGGAAAAGACCCTGATGCTTGGAATGATTGAGAACAGGAGGAGAAGGGGACAACAGAGGATGAGATGGCTGGATAGGATGGCCAACTCAATGCACATGAGTTTGAGCAAACTTTGGGAGATGGTAGAGGACAGGGAAGCCTTGCATGCTGCAGTCCACGGGGTCACAGAATCAGAAATGTTGAGCGACTGAACAACAACATTATACTAATAGAATATTCTGAATTTGACTATTCATTTATGTTTAATGGTATGTTGTATATTTTTATATGTTTTTATATTACCAGTTAGCATCCTTTCATTTCAGCTTGTAAAACTCCTTTCAGTTTTTTTTCTGTTGGGCAGTGAAGGTGATGAATAACCTCAGCTTTTGTTTGTCTGGGAAAGTCTTTATTTCTTTTTTATTTCTGAGGAATAGCTTTGCTAAAAGAGTATTCTTGGTGGGCTATAATATGCTAGATAGAATATTTTCTTCCAGTACTTTGACTATGTCATTTTATTCTCTCCTGGGCTGTAAAGTTTCCACTGAGTAATTAACTAGTAGTTGTACTGGGGTTCCATTACAATTTACAAGTTTTTCTCTTTCTTAAGTGTCTCTCTTTGTCTTTGATAAAAATATCAAGGAGGGTATTTTTATATTTATTTTGTTTGGTGATCTATGACTTTCAAGAATTTGCATATCAAATTTTCCCCTAGCTTTGGGAATTTCCCAGCCATTATTTCTTTAAATAAGCTTTCTGCCTTCTTCTCTCTCTCTTCTCCTTCTGAGTCTTCAATAATTCTTAAATTGATACTTTTGATGATACCCAACATATCACTTTTACTTTATTCTTTTTTATCCTTTTTTCTTGGTATCCTCCAACTGGGTTATTTCAAATTTCCTGTATTTGACCTCACAGATTCTTTCTTCTGTTTGATATATTCTGTTGTTAATTCTCTCTATTGCACTTTTCATTTCAATACTTACAATTTTGAATTTCTATGACACCTCCATAATTTCTATCCAGTTCTTTTTATTATGATTGCTGTCTCTTTGCTGAAATTCTCATTTTGTTATTATATTATCTTCCCAATTTTGTTGAACTCTCTTTCTATATTTTCATGTATTTCATTGAATTTTCTTAAAATAGCTATTTGAATTCTTTACCTGATAAAAGCAGATCTTCATGACTCTGGGTTCATTTACCAGAAGATTACTATGATCCCTTTGTGGTATCATGTTACTTTGATTTTTCATATTCTTTGTAGTTTTGTGTTGTTTTCTTCATGTTTGAAGGAGCAGTCACTTCATCCAGTTTTTACAGAGTGCCTTCAGAAGAGAAATACCTTCCATTGCCCCTGCTAGAGATGTTGAGGCTATCTCAGACTTCCTGTAGGATACTTGCCTCACTCTTGGTTTCTGTCTTGTGGCAGAATGTTTAATATTGTGGACTTTCTCTGGATGATGCAATATACCAGGCCAAGTGCTGACAGTCTTTCTTGTTTTCTCAAACATGGTGTTAAAGCTGAAGTCTGTGGTCTTACCATGGTCCACAGATTCGACCGACTTTCTGTGGCTATTCCCTAGCTGCCTGTCAAAACTCTCTCTTGATGTTGTGGAAACTCTATGAGTAGAGCTGACCTCAGGGCAGGTGTGTACATGTGGTGAAGCATATAGAATGCAGAAGGTGCCCATAGGTCAGGTGGGGCATCCTCAAGTGAGGTAGCTCCAGTCACTTGTGGATTGCCTTCTTGATGGAATCCCCAGTGCAGTTAAAAACCACAGCCCCTTATAGGCATCCCTCATTTTATTCTATTTTGCTTTATTGCACTTCATAGACAATACATTTTTTAAAAAATGAAAGGTTTATGGCAACCTTACATTGGCAGATGATGCTTAGCATTTTTTGGTAATAAAGCGTTTTTGAATTAAGGTATGTGTAGTGTTTCTTAAACATAATGCTATTGCACACCTAATAGACTACAGTGTAGTATAAATACAGCTTTTTATGCACTGGTAAGTAAAACATTCATGTGACTTATTTTACTGCAATATTTACTTTATTGTGGTGGTTTGGAACCACACCCTCAGTATCTCTGAGATATGCCTTTAATATCCTCAGGAGTTCTATCTACCATTCTCCCTGCCTCTTTCCATCCCCCAGTCATGGTTCAGTGCTCTAGATGATATGAGATAGAAATTAGTCATTTTGGCAGCATCCTGCAGAGCTGAGGAAGCCAGGTTTTCACTCACACACTCTCTCTTTCCTTGATTGAATAAATCATAGGCCAAAAAAAGATGTTTCTTGATCCTATGCTGTACTTCCTTGAGACAAGGGATGTAGGTAAAGTATAAGTGTTTCTCCTGCCCACTGCAGTGGATCCAAACATATACAGATAAATCCTAACTTAAGATGGTTTCATTTGTAAGTGGAATCCCTACTTAAAATTTTTCAGTTTTACAATGGAGCAAAAGCAACATGTATTCAGTAAAAACTTGGCTTCAAACTCTGAATTAAAGGGCTAGGCTGATGACAATTGATAATCTCTTGTGATGCTGGGTAGTGACCATGAACTATAGCTCCTTGTCAGTCGCATGATCACAACAGTAAACAACCGATATATTTATGGGCGTTCTGTACCCATACAACCATTCTGATTTTCACCTTTAGTACAGTATTCAATTAATTACATACATGAGATAGTCAACACCTTTATTAAATAATAGGTTTTGTGTTAGATGATTTTGCCAACTCTAGGCTAATGTAAGTGCTCTGAATATGTTTAAGGGAGGTTAGGCTAAGTTATGATGTTTGGTAGGTTAGGTGTATTAAATGCATGTTCAAATTATGGTTCTTTCAGCTCATGAGGGTTTACCAAGATATAACTCCATTGTAAGTCATGGAAGATCTGTAATTTTTCCTCCAACAAAATGTTGAAATTTCTTTTTTGGAAACCTGGACTTCCATAGAGGCTCTCTTGTTCATGAGTGATCATCTACATTAGCATTCCCCAGGGCCTCCTGGATCATAACTGAGAGGAACTGGAGCTGGTTTACAGGACACTGCAGAATCCACAGCCAGAACCAGGGACCCTCTGCCTATCACTTGACACAAAGATGGACAAGACTCCTCTTATATCCGTTCACATATGGTGGCTAACCCCACAGTTTCTTCAAAGGCACTTTTGTTTGTGGATGCCAGATTTTCATTGTTGATGAATGGAACACAAACAAAAGACATCTTATGCCACTGTGATTCTGACTTTACTGCCTGTACACCTATTTTAACTTTATTTTTTATTAACAACATATATGTGAATTTTACCTAGCATCAGTGTCTTCATTTTTATTTGTTCATTTATTTATTACTGGTGGTTCTATTTCCTTTATATGTATTTCAATCATAAAAATGTAAGACTTGATATCTCTCTTGTTTTGTTCTATTTTGTCTATATTGTTTGATTCTCCTTACTATACTATTTTTTAGGATTGATTTTTTAAAACTCTAAATCTTCTTTTGGAAGTTACACACACTTCAAATATTTCAATGGTTGCCATTGTACTTTTACCATAGATACATAATCATTCAAAGGTTAATCCTAGCCTACAAACTAGGATCTTGGAACACTTTAAATCTTCTCATATCTCTCTTTTTGGCTTATATGTTATTGTCTAATATGTTTCTATTGGTTTTTAACTTCTAAAATTAGATAACAGGATTGATAATTCATATTGTCCCAGATATTTACCAATTTCTTTGTTCATTATTGCTTTGTACATCTCAGATCTTCCTTATTTAAAAAATGTTTTCTCATTTGTAAAGTAAACCCCTAGCATTTTATGTAATAATGCCTGTTGTTGGTAAGCTATTTCAGTTTATATTTGTCTGAAAACTCTAAATTACAGTACTTATTTGCAGGAACCAAAGTGCTCTTAGTTCTCATCATAGACACAATCTGTGGCATAAGCAGTCTTGCCATTTGGCCATTTTGGTCAAGCACATTGGTTTAAAATGTCAGTGCTTGATAAGGATGATAGGCAAACTGCACTAACTCAATCACAGTGGAGCTGTGAGCTATTGAGCTCTCAATTTACTCTTGGGCCGTGTGTGTGCGTGTGTGTGTGTGTGTGTGTGTGTGCGCGTGCGTGCACGCGCATGCGTGCAGGCTCAGTCCTGTCCAACTCTTTGGGACCCCATGGACTGTAGCCCACTAAGCTCCTCTGTTCATGGAATTTTCCAGGCAAGAATACTAGAGTGGGTTGCCATTTCCTACTCCAGGGGATCTTCCCCACCCAGGGATCAAATCCAAGCCTCTTGCATCTCCTGCAATAGCAGGCAGATTCTTTACCACAGCGCTACCTGGAAAGTCTGCTTTTGGGCCATGGGACACCAGGTGAACATTCAACCTCAGTTGTCTGTCATGAATTGGATGTCTGCTGATGCAGCAAGCTATAAATTTTGACATTACTGGGATTATGCCACAGTACTTGAAGTATTTGATGTGATATAAGGTGGTGCTATAAGTGAACAAGGCCGAGAGCAGATGGCTCACATTCTCAGTGTGTTCACTCCTGCTGTATTGCCCAAGAGCCCTCAGACCACAGTTTTAGCCTCATATGGAGTTCTCTAGTTTAATAAGGAGGAACAATAACAAGCTTAACTTACAGATCTCTTTATACAGAATGGCTGCGCTTGCTAGAAGTAGACTAGTGGAGTAGTACAGCCCAACCTAGGCTTGACCCTGAAGGATAATAGAGAAAACTTCCTTGTAGGTAGGAAATATTTTTTTTTCCAGAAAGGAAATATATTCCAAAGTATCATAGACACTTAAACATCAGAGAATGAGCTAAAGAATGGTTTGCCAAGATGGTCAAGGATTTGGGAAGAGTAGGAATGGAGAATTGGTAAAAATTTGGAAAACTTTCCTCTTGGAATGGATCTTATGCTGACAAAATAAACCACTGTACAGGTATCAGTCAGCTTTTTGACCCAAGCATCTGCATAACTCGCCTAATGAATTTATTGATAAAGTAGTTATGGTAGAAGGAACGGAGGTAATGGACAGATGTAAAAACACAGGATAACCATCATCTAAGTTGACATTTTCCACCAATTTCACCTGATATAATATCAGCTATGTCTAACCTTAAGCCTTCCACATGGCCACATATCTGAGTAACAAATCACCTGATGGCAAATAAATTACTTCCTAAAATTTTTCCTGTCTTAGTGGAGAGTTATATTGTATATAGTTTTTACTTTATTGCCCATCACACTTCTAAAAGTAGCAATATCTGTATTCTATGAAATGTTTACCACCATATTATCTAATTATCTCTTCTGATCAAGAAACTCATGTTCAGAACGAAAGAAGTTCTTGTTCATAGGATTCATTAGCTTTACCACGTGTCTTATCACCTAGAAATCACCTAAACTATAGACCAGTGGACAGGAATACTGAAGACAGCTACAGTACTTGCTTGGAAATACACATTAAAATGTTCTTCAAATAGCAGTACATGGTTCTGTATATTTCACTCCCCAAACCAGAATACGTGGGTCTGGAAACTTTGTAAGTTATCAATATGAGACTGCACCTCTCACTATCACAACAAAGACCACACTCACAGTGTTGATTGCCCTGCAATAAATTCCTCTCTGCTCAAATTAGCCGTAGCAGATCCTGTCTTACATAAATAAGAGCCCTGACAGATATAGGGCCTAAAAATACATACACAAAGTATACTGATTAAATGTTTTTGGAATATGTGAATGGAATTTTATGAAACCTAAATAAGATAATGTATGCATACAGTTTTATAGTGTGACTCATTGGTCAAATTAAAAAAGAAAACATTTATTATTAGAAACTGTGAGCGCAAATCTGGGCACTGGGTATGTGACTCAACAGGATCTTCTTGAGCCTTTATTTCCTTACTTTCTTTACTTGAGCCTGAGTTTCTTTACAGTACTGGAAGAATGTTAATCTAGGTTATGTTTGTGAAAGGACTTGACTTAAGCACAAGGACCATGTACTTGCATGTATCTAACATCTACCATGTTATCTGACACATTGTGTCAATAAATGGTTGTCCAACTGAATTGCAAAGTTTAGGCATCATGAACATGCTAATGATTCATTTAACAAATTACCTTAATAATACCCTTTATTTAATTATAAGGACCTAGATAAAGAGATGGAGAAGGCAATGGCACCCCACTCCAGTACTCTTGCCTGGAAAATCCCATGGATGGGAGAACCTGGTGGGCTGCAGTCCATGGGGTCGCTAAGAGTCAGACACGACTGAGCGACTTCCCTTTCACTTTTCACTTTAATGCATTGGAGAAGGAAATGGCAACCCACTCCAGTGTTCTTGCCTGGAGAATCCCAGGGATGGCGGATCCTGGTGGGCTGCCGTCTATGGGGTCGCACAGAGTTGGACACGACTGAAGTGACTTTGCAGCAGCAGCAGCAGCAGGAGATAAAGAGAAAATGTTTCTTGCATACAGGCAACAAAATGCCATCAGTTTTACTGAGTTAAGGCCATAAGAAACTTACTTGGAAGTTGTATGTCCAGGGCTATATGTCAACTGGCAGTTGAGTAAATCTGTGAGATCACCATGAAATCTGTGAAAGAAAGGAAGCAGAGACAAACAGGTTTAGACTAGTGGAGGGAAAGTTGAGATAAAACAGTGACAACTGAATAAAGAATTTATGGGATGACTGAAATGTAAAATGGGATATTTATTAAGGCCTTTTCCATGTAAAGTTTGGTATAAACCTTGTCTTCTCTTTTCTTGAATCTGACAAATAAAATCTACATAGCTCACTAATGATTTGGTAGTGGATTTAATTTCAGAGGCCATGATGAAACACCAAATCCAGTTTCACAGTTTGGGGAAACAAGAAGCTGTTTAAGATATGACACTCACATATAGGATACACATTTAAACTGTTGCTTACGGATGGCCTCCAGAACACCTTCATAAATGCAAGCAGATTTCTAATTAATAGAGCAATTGGGGGAGTTTATATTTTATAGCCATTAAACATAAAAAATTAGTGTATTTAGTATGTTTATTACAAAATATCTTCAATGTATAACATTGTTTTTAGTTTAATTTAATTAATAAAATAAAAATTAATAAAATAATTAATTAATAAAATAAATAAAATTAATTTATTTGTTTACTCAATCCATTTTAAAGTATCTGAAATAATGGAAAAAGTGAGAGACTTTATTTTCTTGGGCTCCAAAATCACTGCAGATGATGACTACAGCCTGAAATTAAAAGACACTTGCTCCTTGGAAGAAAAGATATGACCAGCCTAGACAGCATATTAAAAAGCAGAGATATTACTTTACTAACAAAGGTCCATCTAGCCAAAGCTATGGTTTTTCCAGTAGTCATGTATGGATATGAGAGCTGGACTATAAGAAAGCTAAGTGCCAAAGAGTTGATGCTTTTGAACTGTGGTGTTGGAGAAGACTCTTGAGAGTCCCTTGGACTGCAAGGAGAGTCAACCAGTCCATCCTAAAGGAAATCAGTCCTGAATATTCATTGGAAAGATTGATGCTGAAGCTGAAACTCCAATACTTTGGCCACCTGATGTGAAGAACTGACTCATTTGAAAAGACCCTGATCCTGGGAAAGATTGAAGGCAGGAGGAGAAGGGGGTGACAAAGGATGAGATGGTTAAATGGCATCACTGACTACAGACACGAGTTTGAGTAAACTCTGGGAGTTGATGATGGACAGGGAAGCCTGGTGTGCTGTCCTTGGGGTCACAAAGAGTCGGACATAACTGAGCAACTGAACTGAACTGAACTGATGGAGACATAATTCATATACTATACAATTTACCCATTTAATGTATGTAATTTAATGCCTTAAAGTATTTCATAGATTTGTGCAACCATCACCACAAACAAAATTTAGAACATATTTGACCTTTCTGAAAGGAACCATAAATCTTTTGCCTCCCCATGATACCTCTATCTGTCAGCAATAACTAATCTTGTTATGTCTTTGTATATTTGTCTGTTCTGGATATTTCAAATACATTCAATCAGACAAGATGTGGTTACATGTCACTGTGTTTTTTCCCTTAGTATAATGTTTTCAATCATCTTGTTGTAGTGTTTATCAGTATTTCATTTCCTTTTATTGGCAAATAATATTCCATTGTATGGATATGCAACATACTATTTATCTGTTCTTTGGTTGATAGACATTTTGGTTGTTTCCACTTTGAACTATTATGAATAATACTGTTATGAACATTTGTGTACACATTTTTGTGTAAATAATTGTTTTTACTATCTTGGGTGAAAGTGTTGACTCATACCATACTCTATATTTACATTTTTGAGGAATTTTCATATTGTTTTCCAAAGTGACTGCAACATTTTGTTGTACTAAGAGCAATGTCTGAGGATTCCAATTTCTCCATATCCTCAACATCACTTGTTACTGTCTGTCTTCTTAATTATAGCTCCCATAAGTGTGGGAGTGAAATGGCATCCCATTGTGGTCTTGATTTGCATCTTATTAATGACTAATGACATTTAGTGTATCTTCACATGCTTTTTGGTAATTTGATATCTTTGGAAAATATCAGTTCAGTTTCTTTTCCGTTTTTAATTGAGTTATTTGTACATTTATTATTGAGTTGTTTTGTAGAAGGCAATGGCACCCCACTCCAGTACTCTTGCCTGGAAAATCCCATGGATGGAGGAGCCTGGTAGGCTGCAGTCCATGGAGTCGCACAGAGTTGGACACGACTGAAGCGACGCAGCAACAGCAACAAGAGTTATTTGCACATACTAGATATAAGCATTTTATCAGATATATGATTTAGAAATATTCTCTTCCATTTTGTGCATGGTCTTTTATTTTCTGGATCATATCATTTGTAGCACAAAACAATTTTTTAAAATTTTGATGTGATTCAATGTATGTGTTTATTTTCTTTTTTTGCTGATGCTTTTAGTCTTGTGTCAAAGAAACTACTGTCTATTTTAAAGTTAATACGGTTTATCCCCATATTTTTTCCTAAGGAGGGAATACTTTTATATTTAATTTTGTGATCTAGGTTGAGTTAATATTTTTGTATGGTATGAGACTGAGGTTCAATTTCATTCTGTTGCATATGGTTATCCAGCTGTCTTAGTACGATTTACTGAAAAAAATATTATTCCCCATTTAACTGTCTTGACACCCTCGTCAACTGACCAGAAATGTAAGAGTTTGTTTCTGGACTCTCACTTCTGTTCCACTGTTCTATATATCTAATGTCAGTACCACACTCTCTTGATTACTGCAGCTTTGTAGTAAATTTTGAAATATGAAAGTATAAGTCTTCCAACTTTGTTCTTTTTCAAATTGCTTTGGCTGTTCTGGATTCATTGTTTTTTTAATATAAATATTATCTTTAGATTGTCAGTTACTACAAAAAAGAATCTAGGATTTTGATACAAATTGCACTGAACCTTTAGATCACTTTGAGAAGTACTGTTATCTTAACAATATTAAATTTTCTGATCCATGAACATGAAATGCCTTTCTCTTTCTTTAGATCTTCTTTCAACAATGTTTTGTCACTGTCAGTGTTCAAATGTTGAATTTCTTTTGTTAACTTTATTTGTATTTTGTTTTTTCATGCTATTATAAGTGAAGTTATTTTAATTTTTTTGAATATTAATCTAGTATATAGAAATATTTATTTTCTGTATATTTATCTTTTATCCTGAAGTAAATCCTGTTAAGCTTGCTTATTAGTCCTAATAATTCAATAGAGTAATTAGAATGATTATACACAAGTTCACGCCATATGCAAATAGAACAAATTTTACTTCTTTCTAATCTGGATTTGTTTTTCTTTATCTTGCCTAATTGCAAAGACCTCTAATACAATTTAGTTGACTCACTGGAAAAGACTCTGATATTGGGAGGGATTGGGGGCAGGAGGAGAAGGGGATGACAGAGGATGAGATGGCTGGATGGCATCACTGACTCGACGGACGTTAAGTCTCAGTGAACTCCTGGAGTTGGTGATGGACAGGGAGGCCTGGCATGCTGCGATTCATGGGTTCACGAAGAGTCGGACATGACTGAGCGACTGAACTGAACTGAACTAATACAATTTTAAACTTAAGTGGCAAGAGTGGATCTTCTTAACTTGCTCCCAATTTTAAGTGAAAAACATTCAGTTTGTCAATATTTTGTGGCTGTGGGTTTTTATAGATATCCTTTATCAGATTGAAGAAATTGTCATCTAGTCCTACTTTGTTGGGCATTTTTCTCATGAGGATATTTGCTGAACTATTTGAGGTAGTCATTTGTTTTTTATACTTTATCTATTGGTATGGCATATTTTATTCTTTTGTTTTAAGCTATTAAAACAGCTTCAACTTTTGCAATAAGTTCCACTTGGTCATGATATGTAAACCTGTTTATGAATTGTTAGATTTGGTTTGCTAGTATGTTTTAAAGTCATTCAATCAAGCAATAAATTAAAAGTATTCTGCTATATATAAAGGGTGAAATTATGATGAAACTCATACATAATCCTTTCCTTCATGAGTTCCTTGTTCAGCTGGGGAGACTGATTTCATTCAAATAGTCACACAAATTATTACTAGTTACTAATGAAAACAACTATTATAAAGGGAAATAACATGGCTATCAGTTCAGTTCAGTTGCTCAGTCGTGACCGGCTCTTTGCGACCCCATGGGCTGCAGCACGCCAGGCCTCCCTGTCCAGCACCAAATCCTGGAGTTTACTCAAACTCATGTCCATTGAGTTGGTGATGCCATTCAACCATCTCATTTTTTGTCATCCCCTTCTCCTCCCACCTTCAATCTTTCCCAGCATCAGAATTTTTTCGAATGAGTCAGTTCTTCACCTCAGGTGGCCAAAGTATTGGAGTTTCAGCTTCAGCATCAGTCCTTCCAATGAATATTCAGGACTGATTTCTTTTAGGATGGACTGATTGGATCTCCTTGTGGTCCAAGAGGCTCTCAGGAGGCTATATGTGAGTTTATAACAAAGAGAGAGACCCAAGTTGAAATATTTTCTTTTCCTATAATATAAAGGATATTTAGTTTCTAACTAGGAAATGAAAGAGCATTCTAGAAATTCTAGAAACATTCTGGGAAGGACAATAGCATATTTGAGAAGACTACACAAATATGATCATTTTTAGAGAGATATGGAAAAATGCTTGAAACCTAGACAAAAGCCACATTATCCAGGTTCTTCTGAGCCATGTTTTTAATTTTCAATCTTACCCCAAGAGCAGTAAGAAGCTATTAAGTTTTAAGCAAGTGAAATAATATGATCAGATTTTCATTTTTAAAGGATAACGCAGACTGCCTTGTAGAAAATGGACTGACAGAAGGATTTAATGATAATCAGGAAGTTATTCTGGAGGCTGATGGTAGTAGTACAGGTAAAAGGTGCTGCCTGATATTATCACAGGCTGGTGGCAGAGGCGATTCATGTATAAGGAACTGTAAGAGTTCTTTAGTTAATTTTATGGCCAAAGCTGTCTGTCACATACTAAGTGGCTAATACGTGTCAAGAACTACTTATCGTTTTAATCCCCATCACAGCTGTGTGAAAAGGGTGGTGTCACCACTCACTATGTTAGAGGAGAGGAAACTTCAATTCACAGAAGTAAAGAACTTTTCCAATTTCATATTGTTAGGAGGCGACAGAGCTAGGATTTGCAAAAAAAAGAAACTATGAAATAAAGATGAAATTATACCACTGGCTTTTTAAACAATTACTGCAATGTATTAAAATGTATAATTTGCAGAATTGACAACATTCACAAAATACTTGCACCCAGATTATTCAGATTTTAGAGCTTTATGTCATATGGAGATAATATAATGATAAATAAGAAATATGTAAACATTTATACAAGAAATTGTATAGCACCATTGTATAGTACCAAAACTAAACCAAGCTTGTATATCAATGTTCAAACTGTGTAATGAGGTGAATGGAAGAACTCCATTTAAGGAAAAATACTTCCAGAGTAATCTAATGTTTTCTAAAGAACATGTGTGTCATTGAGATTGACTTTTCATACTTCTGCTTTTACAATATGGTTTTAGTTGTTTTCATGTTTATAAATTAGCTAATACTATTATTTTAGAAGTGAATTATTCCTGGTTTTTGTTGTTGTTGTTTTGAATAATACGTGTTGCCAGGGCAAATTTCAATAAGCAAGGAATGTATTTTATCACAAATTCTAGTTTATAATATTTTGATTTTACAAAATCACATTTTCAATGATGAAAACTAATTTTTACAAAAGAGCAATGAAAATTTTATTTAAAAATACATTTGGTTGCACATATGTTTGGAATAAAATTGTTGTTTTAAATGGTTTAATTAGAACAGTTTGTCATACTTACTGGGAACTGGTATAACGGCATTGCTTTAACCACCCAACTCATTCACACACAAAACAGAATGTGAGAAACACTCTTTTGAACCTTTATTCTTCTGTGTCTTTCTGGGCAGTTTTATCTGTCTTATTATCTTCAAGGTACTTTCACTATAAAACTGAGATATTCAGAAAGATGTTATATTAGGACATAGATAAAGATCAGCTTCTCAGTTGAGTAAAATAATGTCTATTAAATGTTGAGCATGTGCAAGCTCTCTTTATCTATAAATTAGAAATTTCTTTGAAGAGAGTTTGATTTCTAATGTTGAATTTCGTATTCCATGTTTTGAGCTAAATGCCCACAGATGGCACTTTGTCCAGTATGAGAAGAAACACACCGTAGTTTTCATAGAGTCACATTATCCGTGGTTCCTAGGGTGCTTTTCACCAGCAACTTGATTGCTTCGAGGTAACTATTCACATCCTGCTTTTCTCTCAGTGTGTCCTCCTATACTACATACTCTGAGAAAATTAGGCTATTTCATCTTTCTGCAAAACAACCCATATTTTTCTTATTTGTTTTCACTGGAGGATACCACTGCCATGTCTCAACAACCCCACTTGTCCAGAGTCTTTCCAAACTTCAAGTAGTAGCTTTCCAAACTTGCTAAACTTCCCATAACCCAAACCCTAATGGAGATAATTCTGTCTCTCTTCATATTTCCATAGTAATTCTGTTTCTTCACTATGACCTTCCATTATAGCTATTTATATACTTGACTAACTGATGTACTCTATGAGATTATAAACTCCTTTGTGGCCAATTCTTTCTTATTTTCATATTTTACCTCTTTGTCTCAAACAGTTCTTGGTGCATAGCACTGTCAAAATGAATTGCCTTTACAGAGTTACTGGTAGGCTCAAGCTCATGATGCATATAATGAGTGAGTGAGTGACTCATAGAGCCAACAGAAGGAGAAAAGCCTGCTGCTCCCAGCTTTTAATAGTGCCCTAGAGATGCATTTGGAGAAAGACTTCCTCTTATAGCAGTTTCTTACTTGTCAAAAGAAAAAAAAAAAAAAAAAGGAAGTAAAGGAAAAAACCAAGGGAGTTAAGAATTTTGACCCAGAAAAACAGCAATGGCACTAAAACAGAACTGAGATAAGACTAAGAATGAAATAATCAGTGCATCTCCTCAATTAAAGCTGAGACTTTCTACCAAACACCTCTTTCACCGTTTCCAGTAGAAATCTTTGATGCATAGCTTATTTTTGGAAACTAGCCCAACAAAGTAACTTTAAAATCTGAATTAAAAATATTAAGTATATATCATGGCTATATGTTATTCTTTTCTGGAGAATCAGTGTCTTCGCTTCTTTACTACACTTGTGAAATCACCTCCCACAACCTTGTGAGTTTTGATGGGATTAAAAGAATGTGCTCAAGTTCCAGATATCCACTCTTGTACTCAGAGTTCCTCCAAATGACCTAGACGTTGCCAAACAGGTTTTTGGAGAGGACCAGCTAAAGAATCTGGCTGAGAGGAAAATTCCAGCAAGATCAAAATGCCAGAAGCAACCAGAGCAGGGGTGCTAATGTGGGTGTTAAGTGTTCAGGGCTAACTGTGCCGAAGTGCAAGGAGCATCTTCCATGGCTTTGTGGGAGGTAGCCTTATGTCTTCACCAAATATATTCGAATAAGGAGTTTGGGGAATTTTTCTAGATGACTTTATGATTCTATCCACAACCTAATATTCTTTGAGCATGCTGTTTTCCATAATGCAGCAGATGACTTTTCTGTCCATATCTCCCTTAACAGTAGCTGCCAACTGACTTCCAAATAGCAACACCTGCTCTTTGCTTGAGGGTTTGCTGTGGCTGCCTGAGCCCTCTCTGTTTGTGTACAAAGAAGATTAGAAATGCTGGTGAATCAATGGTCCACAGGAATAATCTTCAGCCATCAACTGCTAGGAGCTAGTTCTTAATACCCAGCTCTCTCCTCTCAGAGGTGACAATCACATGGGATTAAATTACTATGGTAGCCTATTTAATAATGTGATACTTTTTTGGCTTCCTTACCTTTTCTCTGTCATTTCCTCACTCCTCTGTTCATGGTTACTGGGATCACTTCTCAAATAAACTATCTGCATATGACTCTTATTTCAAGTCTGCTCCTAGAACCTAAACTAAGACACTTAAATAATCAAAAATTGGTTTACATTGTTTAAACTCCGAACACTGACTTCCTTCCTTTATTAGTGAATTTGACATCATATAAAAATGTCTAAGTCATTTTTATATGTCACATGCTAAGTAATAATCAAAGCTCTCATAATGTTTCTTTCTTTGTCTTTTTATGTCTTTGTTATTTTAATTTTAATTATTTAAAAAAGTGTGGACTTTGGAGTTAAGGTCAAATAACAGATTTAGCTTTTATTAAGTGTCACTGGATTATTTACTTCATTCTTCTGAATCTCATTTTATTCTCAAAGAAATGATGTACTTATAACTCTCTCACAGTGAAAGTATATAAAATAAATATTTCAGATGTCTACACTGTACCATTCACACTAATGCCAATCATATGTACTTTCCTTTCCTCCTCTTCTTACTTTGGTCTACCTTTTAATCCTTTCCTTGATCAACCTTTGTTTTTCTTTCTTTAAATATTAGTTGAACAAAAGTCAAAATACTCAAAGAAATACAGTTTTGGTGAGGCAACTAACCACTCAGGAAACTTAGAAAATGTTGACAGTACATGTCCCGCAAACTGGCAATTCTGATTTTATATTTGTTGATGTTCTCACTAAATATAAGTCTCTACCTGAAACTCGTTCAACAACAGTTGCCTTACACAAAAGCACATCCATATAGTATAGATGTAGCTCATTCAAGAGCTGCTTTTTATACCCACTACTTTTTGGCAGCTCGCACTTCACTCCATCTCACATACTCAGCACAGTTACCACACACCCTTAGCACAGAAAGTATTTCCCCCAAAGAATTTCCTTCCTTGAAGCTCCATTTTCTAGACTTTTCCGTCCGCTCCTCTCCCTCATCTCGGTCTATTCTAACACCTCCTTGAAGTCTGGACAATTAACTTGACTAATCTGATAAACGAGTTTAAGACAAAATACTCTTTCAAATAACATTCATGTCTTTATTTGGGTTTTATTAACTCTGAGGAACTATGAGAGTTTTAAGCATAGAAGAGACTCTTTCAGTTCAGTTCAGTTCAGTCACTCAGTCGTTTCCAACTCTTTGCGACCCCATGAATAGCAGCACGCAAGGCCTCCCTGTCCATCACCAACTCCCGCAGTTCACTCAGACTCACGTCCATCGAGTTAGTGATGCCATCCAGCCATCTCATCCTCTGTCGTCCCCTTCTCCTCCTGCCCCCAATCCCTCCCAGCATCAGAGTCTTTTCCAATGAGTCAACTCTTCGCATGAGGTAGCCAAAGTACTGGAGTTTCAGCTTTAGCATCATTCCTTC
>NW_011494807.1:574335-587654 GCF_000754665.1 Bison bison bison | reverse complement strand
TGAATATGCTATCTAGGTGGGTCATAACTTTCCTTCCAAGGAGTAAGCGTCTTTTAATTTCATGGCTGCCCTCACCATCTGCAGTGATTTTGGAGCCCAAAAAAATAAAATCTGACACAGTTTCCACTGTTTCCCCATCTATTTCCCATGAAGTGACGGGACCAGATGCCATGATCTTCATTTTCTGAATGTTGAGCTTTAAGCCAATGTTTTCACTCTCCACTTTCACTTTCACCAAGAGGCTTTTTAGTTCCTCTTCACTTTCTGCCATAAGGGTGGTGTCATCTGCATATCTGAGGTTATTGCTATTTCTCCCGGCAATCTTGATTCCAACTTGTGCTTCTTCCAGCCCAGCGTTTCTCAAGGGAGCTAAATTTGGACATGAAGCTATTTTTCACATTTTAAACTCCTATCCTATAGTTGACTATTATTCCAGCAGAATATAATATAAGCTCTAAGATTCCTGGATAATAACATATATCCCATTCTCTTGACATTTTAGCAATTATCAACAGTCTTTCTGTCAGTATGTCATACACCTTGACCTTAAAAATGAGAATCCTCTTATTAATGATCTATATGACGAACACTTCAAAACACTATTGTGTTGACAACATTTTCCCAGACAGTAAAAGTCAAAGAATAAAGATTCCCATACTCTAAGAGCATAGGTATTAATTTTGAAATCAAAGAATAGAAATATGACGTTGTTATAAGTTGAAGCTTATACATGACTTAATTTCCAAAGAATTTTTTTATGCCCAAAACATCCTAATATAGTTCCAGAATGTTAATATAAGTGGATATTAGGACAGTTAAGAACAAACTATACTGAGTGTGTGAAAACTGGGGCAACACTTGAATACAAGGAGGATATTTGGATATGCAATGAGAAAGGAGATGGGCAGCCTAGGTTGGGAGAATCACTGGAGCAGTAACTTAGAGACTGAGGGTACCTATACTGGAGAGTGAAGTGACCCATCTGAATGAAGCAGAGTTCCAACGTTGAGAAATAAATAACCTGAGTGTGGCCAGATTTTGCTTGTTTATTTAGAGAGGTACATGTGCCTATGGGTTATGATATTTTGTGTTAAGGTATACAGGAAGTCACTGGACATACATTGTATATAATTCTGGATCAAAACTTTCACTCATATCTAAGGGAAAGATAAATAACATCAAAACCAAAACTAGATCAAGAATATGTTGGAAGATTCAAATGTAACTCAGCAGAAAGACCTGAGCTGCAAACAGAGATTTGAGCTGTATTGACCATAAAGAGGACAGAATACTAAAGAATTGATGCCTTCGAACTATGGTGCTGGAGAAGACTCCTGAAAGTCCCGTGGACAGCAAGGAGATCAATCCAGTCAGTCTTAAGGGAGATCAACCCTGAATATTCACTGGAAGGACTGATGCTGAAGCTCCAGTATTTTTGGTCATCTGATGAGAACATATGACTCATTGGAAAAGTCCCTGATGCTGGGAAAGATTGAGGGCAGAAGGAGAAGAGGGCATCAGAGGATGAGCTGGCTGGATGGCATCACTGATGCATGAACTTGGGCAAACTTCAGGAGATGCTGAAGGACAGGGAGGCCTGGTATGCTACAGTCGATGGAGTCACAGAGTTGGACATGACTGGGCAATTCAACAACAACATCCTATTGGTAGCTACAGACCAGACTGTATGTGAAATCATCAAACATAGTGTTTACAGTAAGACAGCCAGAGTCCGGGGACAGACAGAACAAGAACTGCATATAAAAGCGCTTGAGAGTAATTTGTAGAAGTGTGGGGTGATCTAAGAGAGAAGTGTTGTGGGGGCTGTAATTTTAAAGAAGGAATTGTTACCACTATGAAATAATGTAGAGTTCAAATGAAATACAGACTAAAAGGTATCTTTTATATTTAATTCTTTGTTGTTGTTCATTTGCTAAGTTGTGTCTGACTCTTGGGAACCCCATGAACTGCAGCATGCCAGGCTCCCCTGTTCTTCCCTATCTTCCAGAGTTCGCTCAGACTGATGTCCATTGAGTCAGTGATGCCATCCAGCCAGCTCATCCTATTGCCCCCTTCTTCTTTTACCTTCAATTTTAGTGATTAGCAATGTTTGACAGAGTAATTTCAGGAAAATGGTTAGTTAGGGAGTATGATTAGTGTTCTTTTCTTATCTCCTGAAAGTAACTTTCTCTTAGGAGATACTCTCTGGTGCCCTAAAAGAGCTTTCTCAACCACCCTGGTACTCTGTTGTTATGGTGATCTTTAACATATTACAGGAAAACCTGAACAAAATTTTTTGGCCAACCCAATATATACCTGCTCAAGTTGACTATTTGACAGCAAAAAGTAGGGAGAAGATTTTCAGGAACGATCCTAATATGAGGAAACCAGCATGTGGAGCAAGTTTTAAAGGCCCAAGGGCAAGGATCTTGGCATGAGCTCTATCAGGCATTGACAGGTCTGTCTCCAAGGAAAAATATTCCCCTCAAAACGGTTATAAGCATCCAAGGCAGAACAAAATTACTTTCTTGGTGGGGGGGAACTCTTTCAGAAAAATAGGCAAATATAGAGTGCAAGTATGATACTCATGAGCATTGTTAAGCTGTAAGTTTGAGAGCTGTGGTTTAGGCTTCTACTCCCTAAGATAACTTTAAGTTAGATCCTGTTTTTAAAGTTAGAATCTAAAAATTTCATCATACAACTCAATGGTTTTCAAAGGTATATAATTTCTATTTTAAATACAATTGCTGTGTCACTTTTAAAAATGTATCCAAAATCAGTACAAAAAACAGTTTTTGACTTTTTTTTTTTTTGCTGTCAAATAGTACAGTATTTCAAAAAACTAAAAATAAAACTACCATATGACCCAGCAATTGCACTCTTGAGTAAGTAAACAAAAAAACAAAAACCCTAATTTGAAAAGACACATGCACCTCAGTTTTAATAGCAGTATTATTTACAGGATATGGAAGAAACCTAAGTGTCCATCAACAGACAAATGAATAAAGATGTAGTATATAAGGGAATGTTACTCAGCCATAAGCAGAATAAAACATTGCCATTTGCAGCAACATGGAAGTACTTGGAGGCCATTATGCTAAATGAAATAAGTCAGAGAATGGAAAATACTGTATAATATCACTTATATGTGGAATCTAAAAAATACAATGAGCTAATGAATAAAAGAAAAATAAGAAGCAGACTCACTGATACAGAGAACAAACTAGTGGTTAGCAGCGGAGACAGGAAAGGGAGGAGGGGCAACATGTGGGAGGGGAGTAAGACATACAAACTATTAGGTATAAAATAAGTTACTAGAGTATATGGTATAACATGGGGAATTTAGCCAATATTTTATAAGAACTATAAATGAAGCATAATCTTTAAAAATTATGAATCAGTATATTATATACCTGTAACTTATATAATGGGTCTTCCCCAGTGGTTTAGTGGTAAAGAATCCATCTACTAATGTAGGAGACATGTTTGATCTCTGGATTGGGAAGATCCTCTGGAGAAGGAAATGGCAATCCACTCCAGTACTCTTGCCTGGTAAACTGCATGGACAGAGGAACTTGGTGGGCTATAGTCCATGGAGTCACAGAAGAATTGGACACAACTTAGTGACTGAAATAAACAAACAAAACATATAATATTGTACAGCAGCTATACTTCAATAAAAATTAAAAAAGAAAATCCAAAAGGAGTATAAATATAATCACAATGATACCATTATCCCATAATTCAAAGATATACAAACATACTTTTTTAAAATTCAAAAAATCTGATTGCTTTTTCCTCAGTTAAATTATATTTTCATTCAATTTTACCCACAGATTTCCATTCTCATATATTTTTATGCTTGAATGTGTTTATTAAACACTATATCATATTTCTCTGCAGTAAAAAGGCATCATCAAAAAGACATTTATTTAAAATTTTCTTTGAATATCAATTGTAAGTGTCTAAAATTTCTTCTGGAATTAATTATGTCACAATAATTATCATTAACAATTGTTCAGGACAATATTATAAATCATTGTAAGTAACAACTGTAAGGAGAAGAAAATGGCAAGCCACTCCAGTATTCTTGCTCGAAGAATCCCATGGACAGAGGATCCTGGCAGGCTGCAGTCCATAGGGTTGCACAGAGTCAGACACGACTGAAGCAACTTAGCACAACAATTGTAAAACATAAAAAAATAGAAATGCTACTGGAAATGAATCTACTAATGAGATAGATGGGAAGAAGCGTTGTGGTACATTAAAAAGGTTTTCTGTAAGATCTGGGAGCATGTCTGCATTTCTGGAACATGTAATGTGCCATACTGGGGAAGGGGAAAGGAGTGAAAAAAAAAAGAAAGAAAGGAAAAGGTGATTACCTAAGAGTAGCTGGGAAAGGAGAACAGATATGTCCCCTTCTTCATAGCGAGCATTTTCCCCGGAAAGAGAATACATAGAATTTGAGGCTCTGGAAATCAATTTCCTTAATCATATCCTTACACACACTTAAGGTCTCTCTTTATGTGCCCTCAGGGCCCTCCACTTAAAAAGCATTTCAAGTTAAAGAGTAAAAGTCTCCTGAAAAGAGAGTTTTCTTTTCCAACTCACCCTTCCCATTTAGGAAATAAAGTCTGTCTTTTGTCAATAGTGTGTCTGGCACAGGAGATGTAATACATATGAATTGTTATTTCAAGATCCATTATTGGATTGTTTTTAACTTATGTAAAGGTATTCGGGAATTATTCCACTCCCTTATTCCATTCTAATGCTTGAATTTCTTTCCTTCCTCAAGTGGCAACATGACTTTATTAAAAGGACTCTGTTGAAAAATCCACCAAAGGATTATGCAAAAGACTTGGGTAGACAAAACCAACAGGTGCCGGGGTTCCCATGGGCACTGTTACTGCCATGCAGTAGAATTCTATGGAAAAGCAGGCATGGGAGTGAAGGCAGGAAGAAGGAGTGGGGCTGGGTTTTGAGTGGAGGTTAAGAATCAGAAGGTTTTGGTATGAGTTTCCCTGATGGCTCAGACAGTTAAGAATCCGCCTGCAATGCAGGAGACCTGGTGGGTTCAATCCCTGGGTCAAGAAGATCCCCTGGAAAAGGGAATGGCAACTCACTCCAGTATTCTTGCCTGGAGAATCCCATGGACGGAGGAGCCTGGCAGGCTATATAGTTCAGGGGGTCGTGAAGAGTAGGACATGACTGAGAGACAAAGCATACAAACAAGTTCTCAAGAAAGACCCATAGGATTATACGTAAGTGTCAAGCTGCTGCTGCTGCTGCTGCGAAGTCGCTTCAGTCGTGTCCGACTCTGTGCGACCCCATAGACGGCAGCCCACCAGGCTCCCCCGTCTCTGGGATTCTCCAGGCAAGAACACTGGAGTGGTTTGCCATTTCCTTCTCCAATGCATGAAAGTGAAAAGTGAAAGTGAAGTCGCTCAGTCGTGTCCGACTCTTAGTGACCCCATGGACTACAGCCTATGAGGTTCCTCCATCCATGGGATTTTCCAGGCAAGAGTACTAGAGTGGGGTGCCATTGCCTTCTCCAAGTGTCAAGCTACTAGCCATGAAAACAGTTGAAGAGAAATATTTATCCCTTTGAAGCAAAAAGCATGTAAAATGATGAGAAATTTGATATATAGCCACTGATATTTAAGACATTTACTTAGTAGCAAAAGGAAGGGTGATCTCATATTTGGGGAATGACATTTAGGGTGAGGCTACACTGTCAAAATGTATACAGAAGCCATTTTACAAAAATAGTTTTAATTTTTGTATGACTTTGTTGAACCTTGTTTCAATGATGTGGTGAAGAAAACATATTGTCTGGTGTTTTCCAAAGAAGAGTAGCATAATAAATGTAAGATGTTGCTGCTGACATTAGAACTCATGCATCCCACACTAGTAAAAAAAAAAAAAATAAAAAAAAAAAAAAAAAGAAGAGGTAGAGTCTAAGACACTAAGCAAAGGATGAATCATATCCTGTCTTCATAGAATTTTATGGCTACATTTGAATTACACAATTTAGTTATGGGAATCAGCCACTAGAAGTCTGTATAAATGTTTTTCGATTGAACTGTGCAGAACCAAAAAGGACAAACAGTCTCAAGAAGAGGAAATTGCTACATCTTCAGAGTAAATCCCTGGCATTTACTTAAATTTGTGCTCTAAATGTCAAATTCAACACAAGACAAAGTTTAGCTGTATTTAGGGTTTAATACTTGATAAACATTCTCAGCACAGACCCAGCTCACTGGAAGAACACTCAACACATCTTTTTAATGAATATATGAACTAATTAATGAATGAATGGTTGGTGTCCCCATCAAAACAAACAAGCAAATGAGCAAAGAAAGCCCAAACAAAAACCATAAAGTGCAGATAGGAACAAATACTTTATATTTTGAGATCTGTGAAAACCTATTGCTATTATATTAATTTTAGGAAACAAATTTATTCAGTACCTGAAAGTGGTGATTTAAACATTTTTATTTTAATTGTATTTTCCTATTTTACTTTATTATCATGCATATTCTTTTTTTAAATTTTATTTTATTTTTAAACTTTACAATATTGTATTAGTTTTGCCAAATATCGAAATGAATCCGCCACAGGTATACCTGTGTTCCCCATCCTGAACCCTCCTCTTAAAATTTATTCATGAGTTATTTTCCTCCATAAAGTATATATTCTAAAAGGTTTTTTTTGAAAGGACAAGTTAAACTAAAGACCAAAGATGTACTTCAAGCAAAGCCACTCCAGAGTGGGTGTTTCCTTTTATTTCATTTATGTGATATTTTTCCTTTTGCTTCTTAAAGATGGAGTGGAGCAGTCAAAGAAGTTTAATACCCCATGTTGTGTCTACTACAAAGATATGATAATTCACAGATGTGCAAATGAATAAACTCTCAAATGTGAATTTTGTAGTTTTCCTGAGCTGAAAAGAAAGGAAAATTGCAACCAAGTTGAGCTGACAACTTATATGTGTTTTATAAACATTTTATAGTGTTATTCAAAACCTACTAAGAATACAGAATGAAAACATTTATCATATCATTTGGAACTCATTTTTTGGTAAAAAGGCAAAATAGAAGAGTGAAAAATCTTTTTCCCCTAGTCAGTTATTAGATAGAAAGATGATTCATACAACTGTTATGAGATCTAAGTGTAGGTCTTTCTACTGAATTGAATGAGGAGCTGAACTTGACATTCATTATCTTGTATATTCTGTATGTGGTTCATTGCTGTTCAGTCTCTCGGTTGTATCTGACTCTTTGCGACCCCATGGACTGCAGCATGCCAGGCTTCCCCGTCCTTCACATCTCCAAGTGGTTCAAGGAGAACTGTGTTTATGGTATTAATATTACTGCATTCTCAGGCAGACTGGGGGTCCACTCCCACTAAAGCTTCACAGATATGGACTCAGATTTAGAAAAACATGAGAATTTAATGCTTGAAAAATCAAGTGCTCCTTGAAATGTATAGTTTTAGAGTTAAAATTAGTCATACTTTTATCTGAAAATAATGTCATACTTTGCCAAGTTCATGTTAATGTTATTTATTCAATTTCCAATTTTAAATTTCATTAATGTATTGCTTCAGTGAATTACATACTATTCTTTTCCTGTATCTTCCAAACTCCAGTGTTAACATAATCATTTTATTTTTTAAAATTTTTTAAAATTTATTTATTTTTTTTTAATTTTATTTTTAAACTTTACAATATTGTATATCCACTATCAAATCATTTAAGTAGATTTTGGAAGTTAGTAAAGGTTTTATATGTGTTACTTTCTCTTCCTCTCCAACCCTAGCATTTAGTTATTCACCCAAATATTTACCAGATGTTGCCAGCTTACTTGGACATTAGTGCCCTGCAGTTCAAGTTGATTTCTCATCTGTGACCACTGTTGGGATGACTCTCTACTGCCCCTTGCTACAGATGCTGAATCATCCCAACCTAGCTGTAAGTGAACAATAATACCCAGCTGACACATGTTATGTATCACCATCATCTGTTTCATCTCGTCTATCATTTTTCTTACACAAATGAGCTTATATAAATATATAAACTTTTTATAAGAGTCCTTTCTCTCTGCCCATCCACATACAAAGAAAACATATTGTTTATATCATAATACTTGCTTTAAGAAATTAAGGTATTTCACACACTCCAAACAACTTTATTTTACAAACTTCCAAAATACATCTTTCAAATCTGATATTTTGGCAAAGGATTTTTCACAATTAATTTTAAGTTGGCTTCCAGACATTGGTTTTTCCATAGGTAGCATATGGTTGTTAAATCGAATTATTTAAAGATAAAATCCACAAACTTAACCACCTGGTTGTGAATTGAATTTGACTTAAGACTGTTGTATTTCTCTCTCTACATTTTTATTTGTGGATGTGTGTGCACGTGTGTGTGTGTGTGTGTGTGTGTGTATATATATATATATATAGTGTTATTCAACTTGCTAAGTATTTTACTGGTCTAATAGAATATTTTATGACTAACAAAACTCTTGGCTCATAGGTTAATTTTAGTACTTACATGGTAAATCATATTTCAGAACTCAAAGTTTAATCAGTCTTAAAATTTGTCTATAATTGTTGAGTTTTATAAGCAATTATAAAAAATGGTTATTCAAAACAATTACCATTTGAAAGTGAGTAAAACATCTGCCTACTGCTAATGTAAAATACTCCAGATGACATCTGAATGACAGGGGAACCCTGAGCATGCTTAGGCTTATAATGAACAGCTTCAAGAAAATTCCCCTGTAGTTGCCTTGAGCTTTCTAAATGTAATATTCTTGGGATTAACATTTTTCTATGTTTAAAATATGCCTGCAACATAAACTGTATCTACCACACCACAGAGATTGGACTGCATGTGCATTTTTATACATGCAAATTCTGACATGGAATTTCAGATGTGATAAAAGAGTACTTGGAATGCTCAGATGGTTAAATGATATTAGAAAGGACCCAGATATGGGAAGAAGAAAGAACAAGATTTCTAAGTGGAAGGGAGAATCACATTCAGTGGATAGCTACTTAATTTACTAAGAAGATAAAATAAGACAGAAACATAACTAATTTCTATCAAAAATAACTCTAAATTGGAAAAAAAAATTCCAGTATAAGTTACCTACCAAATTTAGAATTTATTTAAGAATATGAACAAATTTAATGGACTCTGACTTGATCAGTTAATTAAATCTTATAAAATAGATACATATGCTCCTTCCTTTTATTTTGAAGTAAATGAAAATACTCATGAACATATGTTGAAATATAACCTCTCTATATAAAGATGAGGCCAACCTGTCTTTTAAGCTAGGAGTCAATTACTGATTGGATAAAAAACCATGATATTCTAGGAAACAAATCCAGCTGAGTGTAACATCCCTGAAATCTCCTTTTCATCTCTAAAATAGACTAGGCATGGACTTGCCCAACATACAAAGCACAACTCCTTGGGAAGCAACTCCTGACTGAGTCCATGATAGCATAAAAAAATTCTGACCATCAGATCACCCTTATAATTATACTGCAAGAAAGATCAAGTGTCTTTCCTTTTTGTGTAAGTTTCCCTCAATCCAATATTTATTTGAGTCATTATATAGTTACTTAAACCAAAACTAGGACTTTCCTGGTGGCTCAGACAGTAAAGTGTCTGCCTACAATGTGGGAGGCTCAGGTTCGATCCCTGGAGAAGGCAGTGGCACCCCACTCCAGTCCTCTCACCTGGAAAATCCCATGGACAGAGGAGCCTGGTGGGCTGCAGTCCATGGGGTCGCTAGGAGTCCCACACGACTGAGCGACTTCACTTTCACTTTCATGCATTGGAGAAGGAAATGGCAACCCACTCCAGTGTACTTGCCTGGAGAATCCCAGGAACGGGGGAGCCTGGTGGGCTGCCATCTCTGGGGTCGCACAGAGTCGGACACGACTGAAGCGACTTAGCAGCAGCAGCAGCAGGTTCGATCCCTGGGTCGGGAAGATCCCCTGGAGAAGGAAATGGCAACCCCCACTCCAGTACTCTTGCCTGGAAAATCCCATGGACAGAGGAGCCTGGTAGGCTGTAGTCTACGGGTCTCAATGAGTCAGACACTGAGCAACTAAACTAAAACCAAAACTAACTCAATAAATTAGACAGTTACAACCAAAACTTACTATATTTATTCTGAGAACACATGGAAAGGAAAGGAAAAGGAAAGTGAAGTCGCTCAGTCATGTCCAACTCTTTGCGACCCCATGGACTGTAGCCTACCAGGCTCCTCTGTCCATGAGATTTTCCAGGCAATAGTACTGGAGTGGATTGCCATTTCCTTCTCCAGCAGATCTTCCTGACCCAGGGATCGAACTCAGGTCTCCTGCATTGTAGACAGATGCTTTACCATCTGCAGCACCCCAAATTTTCCATTACTAGCTAATTATATGTGTGTGTGTGTATGATTATTATTTCAGAGTAAGGACAGCTTATATAAAACTTGTCCTGTTATTTTTCTTCCCTAATAGTATTATTCATTTCTTGTTTCCCACTCTGGTTAAAAAAACAGTAAATTGAGTCTAATTCTCCATCATTGGTTTCATCCCAAACTGTATTATTATGAACATAAATGTCCATGTTTTAAAAATATTTAACATGTTCATTAATTAATATTATTTTAGAAACCTTTCAAATGAGAACTTTCTTCTATGTGACAAAAGTTATTTCTAAAGAATTTTTAAAATAAGTAAAAATTCAAAAAACATTGCCTACTATTTCCTTTATAATGGCAAAGCAATGGATGGAAACTTTCTTTAATAAACTCAGTGTGACATTTGCAGGTTAACAGTTAATGTTTCAAGTCATTGTGACCTCTGTTTTCTGCTCTGAAATTAGTGGAATGAAAACATAAGAGAAAAATAAGTTTTATTTTTAATGGAACTGTTAAGAACTACTGCCAAATATATTGAAATATGGGCCAAACTGAGGTCTAATATTCAGGATGTAAACCATTTTAGATCTCAAACAGGACACAGAGAACTCCCAAATTAGGAGGCATGCCCTTGGCGGGAGAGAGGGGGAAACCAGTGGTACTTTCTTTGGAAAAATAAGGCCACTTGATAAATAAAGGCTACAGGATACTCTCTGTGCCCATGTGACACCATGGATTGACAAAGGAAGTGGGGTAAGATGAAGAATATCAGGAACACATTGTCTTTGCCTGAGGCTCTTGTCACTGCACAAAGAGGATGGAGAAGCACAGTGAGTACATATCATTTCTAAAACTTCAACTCTCTGGCAACTAAGAAGTAAAAAACTAGTAAAGGACATGTGACATATAGGGTTCTGCTGGGAGTCAAAAATATCTTCTGCTGTCACTGAGTAGAAACATACCCAAGACAAGAATGTTACTGAATTTGTGTAACTGACCCAAATTCCGTATGTATGCTTTTCCAGTGCAATACCCTGACTCAGACTCAAGCACTATTTATCGTTAAGCAGCAAGCAGGATCAGAAACATCTGTCATTCCAAGATTAGTAATAATCAGAAAGATAAAGTATATGAAGTATGTAACATAATTACAAAAAATACTTAAGCAAAGAAATATAAAAATTTAAAAACACTCAAATATAGCAGTGGGAACTGTACTCAATGCTTTGTGGTAACCTAAATGGGAAGAAAATCTAAGAAAAAGTGGATATATATGTACATTTAACTGATTCACTGTGATGCACACCAGAAACTAACATAACATAGTAAAGCAACTATACTCTAATAAAGATTAGTTAAAAAACATTGCAAAGACTATCAAACAGGAGAAATTATTGAGATAGAATAATATATCTTTAAAATCAATTATAGACTACATACTTACATAATAAAAAGAAGCTCTAATGACAGTTAATTGGCTTCAAAGAAGATATGATGAGGCCATATAAGGACAGAACTGGTACAGCTCAGGAATCCAAGAAAAAGTAAAATTATTTCGAAAATTGAAAAATAGCTGCAGTATTAAAGAGAATAGATATTACTGAAAAAGAAGTCAGTTACTTTGATAATGCTTAAACAAAACAAAATATGAATATGAAATTGGAATGAATATACATGCATAGGAAGTATTTGGAAAACAAAAATAATTTGAAGATAATGCTTCTGGAGAGACAAAACAATTTGCCAATCTTAGAAGTGAGAGAGAGAATTACTTTTAATTATATACTTTTCTCTTATTATTGAATAATTTTTAACCATTAAAAGTTTTATAATATAAATTTGCTATTGTGTGCATACCCCACTACATTATACTATATTCCTACAGACATTTGTGGCAAATTAAATTTGTACTTTATTGAGGCACTTTTTTAATGTAGACTATTTAATTGAAACCATACAGTACAATGATTGAGCACATCTAAAAATCATGTGATTAGAATTAGATGTAGATGGAAAAAGTTACAAGTGTGGAAGAGAGATCATAGAACATAAAAAAAAAATGAAATGAAAAAAGATTTCAAATGATCAGAGACCAGAGTTATTAACAGCACATTTGTCCAGATGAAAAATATTATTCTTGTTTCCTCAAGAATACTAGATCAGCTAAAAACCTGCCATGAGACTGTTTTTTTTTTTTTGCATGCAACATTTCCGGGCCTGGACAAAGTTCATTTCAGTGATTTGGGTCAGAGTACCAGTTGTCAAGTTGCCCTTCTTACACCATTGTTTTCATCATATCTCTCTTTTATTAGTCACATTAGTACAGGACCATGCTTAAAGGATACAAAAATGTCAAGTGAAATGAAGACATCACTTTATTTGATTAAATGTGTACAAATTACATGATTTATATTATTTCATGAAGAAAAGGACAATTTAACCATTTAATCATTGTAAGCAAGTCTTTTAAAGTTAAGACTAAAAAAACCCAGGATATTCACGGATGACTGATATGGCGAGTACCCATCTGCAATGCAGAAGACCCACGTTCAATCCCTGCATCAAAAAAATCCCCTGGAGAAAATAATGGCAACCCACTCCAGTATCCTTGTCTGGAGAATTCCATGGACTGAGGAGACTGTGTACAGTCCTGGGATCACTACTTTCTCTTGACTTTCAAATGTGATAATATTTTTGAGTTAATAATGGTAATTCAGTTCAGTTCAGTTGAACAGTTGTGCTGACTCTTTGCATCCGCATGAAATGCAGCACTCCAGGCTTCCCTGTTCATCACCAACCCCGGAACCTACTTAAACTCATGTCCATCGCATCGGTGATGCCATCCAACCATCTCATTCTCTGTCGTCCCCTTCTCCTCCTGCC
>NW_011494807.1:565039-574234 GCF_000754665.1 Bison bison bison | reverse complement strand
AAAATAAAGTCTTTCATTGTTTCCATTTTTTCCCCATCTATTTGCCATGAAGTGATGGGACCAGATGCCATGATCTTCGTTTTCTGAATGTTGAGCTTTAAGCTAACTTTTTCACTTTCCTCTTTCACTTTCATCAAGAGGCTCTTTAGCTCATCTTCACTTTCTGCCATAAGGGTAGTGACATCTGCATATCTGAGGTTGTTGATATTTCTCCCAGCAATCTTAATTCCAGCTTGTGCTTCATCCAGCCTGGCATTTTGCATGATGTACTCTGCATAGACGTTAAATAAGCAGGGCGACAATATGCAGCCTTGACGTACTTCTTTCCTGATTTGGAACCAGTCTGTTGTTCCATGTCCAGTTCTAATTGTTGCTTCTTGACTTGCATACAGATTTAGCAGCAGGCAGGTCATGTGGTCTGGTATTCCCATCTCTTTAAGAATTTCCACAGTTTGTTGTCATCCACACAGTCAAAGGCTTTGGGACAGTCAATAAAACAAAAGTAGATATTTTTCTGAAACTCTCTTGCTTTTTCGATGATCCAGAGGATGTTGGCAATTTGATCTCTGGTTCCTCTGCCTTTTCTAAATTCAGATTGAACATTTGGAAGCTCACGTTCAAGTATTGTTGAAGCCTGGCTTGGAGAATTTTGAGCATTACTTTACTAGCGTGTGAGATAAGTGCAATTGTGCGGTAGTTTGAGCATTCTTTGGCATTGCCTTTCTTTGGGATTGGAATGAAAAGTGACCTTTTCCAGTCCTGTGGCCACTGCTGAGTTTTCCAGATTTGCTGGCATATTGAGCGCAGCACTTCCACAGCATCATCTTCCAGGATTTGAAATAGCTCAACTGGAATTCCATCACCTCCACTAGTTTTGTTTGTAGTGATGCTTCCTAAGGCCGAATTGACTTCACATTCCAGGATGTCTGGCTCTAGGTGAGTGATCACACCATTGTGGTTATCTGGATCACGAAGATCTTTTTTACAGTTCTTCTGTGTATCCTTGCCCACCTCTTAATATCTTCTGCTTTTGTTAGGTCCATACCATTTCTGTCCTTTATGGTGCTCATCTTTGCATGAAATCTTTCCTTGGCATCTCTAATTTTCTTGAAGAGATCTCTAGTCTTTTCCATTCTGTTGTTTTCCTCTATTTCTTTGCATTGATATCTGAGGAAGGTTTTCTTATCTCTCCTTGCTCTTCTTTGGAAATCTCCATTCAAATGGCAAATCTCTTTACAAATATACTAACATGTCATTGTAAACTTTGATTAGTTTGTATTTGCAAGGAGTGGCTCCCACAATGATAAACTCTGTTTTATTAACCTTTATGCTTGGAACCTTTGGATCAAGCACCCTTAGGAGGATCCTACCTTCTCAGTGCTGTAGGTGCTTTAGCTCCTGTAAGTCCTTTGCAGCACAGTTCCTTTCTTCTCTAGGAGGGCCCTGGGCTTTTCCAGCTAGGTTATGGCTGTGAGTCAACCTTAATGCTTCATCTGATCAACATAAAATGTGAAAAACTTGAAATTATTTTACCTAGTTCCTAATTTTATAAATATAGATATAGGCTCAGAAATGAATATGTAATTGCTACTTGTAATGCTTAATTTTTCCGATTACTGTGCTATATTTACTTCTGAGACAATCTAGATTTTTGTTGTTGTTGTTGTTGTTAGTAAAGAAAATTAGAACCAAATCCAATTTGGGGGGTGGGGTATATCATATTTCACTCATTTTCTAGAATGTTTAAACTTGTAAAATACAAATTTTTAACACATTTTTCACTATTTGAAATCTCAAACAAATATTTTGGGGTATATTTGATTATGTTAATGTATTCCCATTTGGGGGATAGTTGGA
This sequence comes from Bison bison bison, assembly GCF_000754665.1. NCBI lineage: Eukaryota > Metazoa > Chordata > Mammalia > Artiodactyla > Bovidae > Bison > Bison bison. The sequence continues at coordinate 572,377 of NW_011494807.1, read as the reverse complement.
TATCTGCAGTAGCACTTTTAACCAAGCAATTTCAATATTATTTTTATATTTCATTTTAAATTTTATCTGTGTAAATATCTCAAGCTTACTAATAATAGTAAGATGATGAAATCAAGGAAAGTGTTGCTTTTATTTTAAAGCAATCATCATGTGTTTATCTGCCAGGTCTATCAAGTAAGCATACATTATAGATATAATGGTTAAAATCTCACCAATAATGATGGACAAAATTGCATCCGCTTCTAATAATTTTATTTAAAAGAAATTATGCCTCTAAAGATACATTATTCTTGTTGGAGTTCTTCCCTTAGGGCAACATTGATTTAGATGATTCATCTTCACTTTTTTCCAGTAATATGGAAGAAAACATCAGAATATAGATTGACAGTCTTTTACGTAATATTATTTCTATTTTTCGCTGACCTAATTTTCTTTCAGCTAATGAAAACGTCTAAAGTGGCTCAAATAAAACTCACTCAGGATCATTTGTAGGAAAATGAATGAAGTTTGTTCATGTTATACACCCATTTCCCTGTTTATAGATTTCCTTTTCTGTTTTTCTTAATGGTCATTAGTAAGTGGAGTCCAGCTTCAGGCCAGAATTCTATGTAGTCTTTCAGGCCTTCCCATTTGGCAATGACAAGGCTTTGCATGGCAGGCTTCACTGGGGTAGCTGTCCTTCTCACACACTAAACTCAGTGCATAGGCAATGCACTGAAGTTTTTGGAGGCAGTTGCAGTGAAGGACTCCAGTCCCTCTGGGCCAGCCATGCTCATATGCATATCTCCATTCCTGGCTGTGAAATTCTATTTGGAGGCCTCCCTCTCGGGGGTCCTGGCTGATGCACTTTTCAGGTGCTTCCACCATAAACCCCTTTATCCTGAACTTTTGCTGATGTAATTTTGCCACTTTGATTTGGTCATTCCCAGCCCTTCCCCTTCCCCGCATCCCTTCAGCCCATTAGTCCATTGTTGTTCAGTCACTAAGTCATCTTTAACTCTTTGTGACCCATAGACTGCAGCACGCCAGGCTTCCCTGTCCTTCACTATCTCCCAGAGTTTGTTCAAACTCATGTTCATTGAGTCTGTGATGCCACCTAACCATCTCATGAGTCCTTTAAGAGACAGAATCCTTTTGCTGAGCCCTGTGTCCACCTGGTAGCATTCCCTGGGGAAAAATGAAATACTAGGGCACTGGCACCACTTTTGTCTCTTTCTTGTCCTGTCATAATAAGTGATCAAGTCTAGGTTGTTACTTTCAACTTTGTCCTAACTGACCACTGTACACATAGATGTCTAACAGTTAAGCATTTACCAAATTTTAAGTGATTATCGAACTTGTTTTCTCATTGCCAAAGATCCTTTATCTCAGTGATATGTTCCTTGTTAAATATACCATTCTTTTCATCCAATATTCAGATCTTATGAAAGTGCTTTTGAAGATACAAATAATTTTTGAGGCTTGAAGGATAATCAAAAAGGGTTGAATTTTAAACATTGTGATAAATAGTATAAGGCTTGGGAGTATATACCTTGAAGAGCTGTTTTTCTTTTTTCTTTTTTTGTGGTAAGAATTCAACATGAGATGTACTCAATAAATTTTTGAGTGCACAATACCGTATCCATAATGGTAGGCACAATGTTGAACAGATTTCTAGAACTTATTCATCTTACATACTGAAACATTATACTGTTGAAAATCAACTTCACCTTTTTCTCTACCCTCAGCCTCTGGCAACCACAATCCTCCTTTCTGTTTCTGAGTTGGACTATTTTACATACTTTCTATAAATAGAATTATGTAGCATTTGTCCTTCCATGATTGGCTCATTTCACTTAACATAAAGTCCTTTAGGTTTATCCCTTTTGTTGCACTGGCAGGATTTCCTTCTTTAAGGTTAAATAATATTCTTGTATTATTGTATGTGTGTTCTATGTACATACCACACCATCTTTATCAATTCATCTGTTGAAGAATATTTAGGTTGTTTCTATACTTTGGTTATTGTAAATAATGCTGTAATAAACATGAGAGTGCAGATCTGAGATCCTGATTTCAATTCTCTGTGGTAAATACCCAAAAGGCTGGAATTTGATCCACATACATGCATAGACACAGTCACTTCTATTGATAGTGTTAGCATTAGTTGCTCAGTCACGTCTGACATTTTGCAACCCCGAGGACTGTAGCTTGCTGGGCTCATCTGTCCATGGCATTCTCCAGGCAAGAATACCAGAGTGAGTAGCCATTCCCTTCTCCAGGGGATCTTCCTGACCCAGGGATCAAACTCTGGTCTCCTGCCTTGCAGGCAGATTCTCTACTCTCTGAGCAAACAGGGAAGCCCCTCTAATGATAGTGGCCATTCCCAATTTCTTTAACAATTGCGCTCAGCAGTGTAGCTAAATATTTGCATGTCTGCACAACCTCACCACATGTGTGCTCCTTTCCTTCTATGTTGCAGAGATAAGCTGAGTTTGTAAATAACCCAAAGTAAAAGCTGAAATTGATACAATGACCCATGAGAATCTACTCATTCTGTCCTTGTCCCTGGATATTTTTCCAACCTCTCCTCTTGCACCTTCCTCCTTTCTCCCATATGAAGCCACATGAAGACAGACTTCTGCTCCAGGACTTGCACATGTTCTTCCCCCACACCAGGAATGCTCTTTCCCCAAACATCTACTAGGTTGCTCCCTAACTTTTTCTCACAGGTTATTTCCCAGCTATCCATGTTCTCTGCTGCTGCTAAGTCACTTCAGTCGTGTCTGACTCTGTGCGACCCCATAGACGTCAGCCCACCAGGCTTCCCCGTCCCTGGGATTCTCCAGGCAAGAACACTGGAGTGGGTTGCCATTTCCTCCAATATATGAAAGTAAAAAGTGAAAGTGAAGTTGCTCAGTCGTTCTCTGCCAAGTCCCTAATACCTAACATGTATGGGCATATATCGAAGGTGTTCAATAAATATTTGTTGAATAAATGACAAGAATAAATATGCCTACAAACCAGGAAATCAAGAATACTCTTTGTAGTCACAAAGCTATGATGCTTTTTCACTGTAACTCCTTTGTTATTTCAACATAGATAAGTAGCCTATTTCTAAAGTCCTTATAATGGTGGGATTAAAAGAGAGAGAAAATTCCTAAGTGGCTGTGACTGGGAGAATTATTCAGAATTGCAGCCATAGGAAGTAACAAATAATCCTGGATCTCTGTGTACAGCCAAGGCATTATTTTCAGATCACACCTGGCCTGGATGCAACCCTCTTCCTTTGTAAAGCAAGAGCTGAAAAAAAAAATAATAATCTCCCACTTTGGCAGCATAGTTCAGAGAGAAATATAGCAAAGATCAGAGAGCATGGAGAACCGAAAGAAATAGCAAGAGCACACCAAATACAGAGGACATTCTTCTTAATGAGTCGCTGCAGGCAGCACTGGAAAAATAAGCAAGCCTCCTGCAATTTCTAGCACTCCACAGATTCATGGAATGATGAATAAAAACAATTGCTTTAAGTGTGAACCTTCAGCAGTTACAAAGGCTCCAAGAATGGTCTGTAGTTAGTGTAAACCTATTCCAGAGGAAGTGACTATTGAAGTGCAGGTGGTTAGCTAACCTCTACCTGCTCTTGGCCACATATTAAATATTATCTCATTTATCCCTCACAACTTCATGTAGTCTGGTACTATTTTGCAAAAAAGAAGATTACTTGAGAAAATTGGGTTTCTTGCTCAAAATTACAAGCTAGGAAGTTGTGAGTTCAGAATTTGAACCTAGAAATTAATGACAGAGCATATGGAAGAGCTGCCAAAGAGATGAACAGGGAAAACCAAGATCTGACCTAGCCTTGCGAGGCTAAGCATATCAAGAAATACACATACATACATATATAAATATATATATATATATATACACACACACATATTTTTGTGTGGTTGTCATATGTGTACATATATATACATACACTCTGTTCAGTATATCCCCAAGTTGGGATTTAATTATTTGCAATTAATAGTTTTGTGTTACTCCTAACAGCCTGGGTAAAAGAATCAAAATTTTATAAGTAGTATTTCTAGAGAATTTTCTATATTTCCTAGAGGTTTTTTTTTTAAGCAACTTTGAGTTTTCTTTAGTATGAAAACAAAACTAAAAATACTAATTTATAACTAGTTTTATGAAACACATACTAAGGGTCAGGCACTGTGACAAGTGTTTTGTACACATCACATTCATAAATATGCATAACAACAGTTATCATTTTTATTCCAATATTTCATATACATATGAAAATGCTGAGATGTAGCATCATAGTCTAACTTATTCAAAGACATATAGATTCAAAATTAGTTCTGGCTAGCTTCAAAGTACTCACTATTCACCAACATGACATGCTGCATAAAAAAAAATAGACTATGCAAAGAAAAATAAACCAGTAGAGTCAATTTATACCATGTTGAAAAAAGATGGTTTCAAGCAATCTTATTAAAGCACCATCTGTCTCTATAGCTTTTTATCAAAACCAAGTTGACGTCAGTTATGGTGTTAATGATTATCTACCATCGCTTTCCTTGTATGGTCCACTGCTCAAGTCTTTAGTTCTACACTGTCTGAGAACCCCCTGGATTATTGGTTCAAAGGTTAAATCAAACTCTCTTAGCCACGTCATTGAATGAGATCATGGCTGTGGGTGAGCACAAGTCAAATACAGCTATGAATACGACCAAATGGAATTGGAATCTGAACCTAAGAGTCCAAAAGTTCAACTAGGTGGAGGTATCTTAAGAGGGAGGATCTTGAGATCTACTTGCTTAAGGATACTGAGATACAAAATGCTTATTGATGGTCTTTTCTGGTAGCTCAGTTGGTAAAGAATCCTCCAGCAATTGCAGGAGATCCTGGTTTTATTCCCAGGTCAGGAAGATCCCCTGGAGGAAGGCATGGCAACCCACTCCAGTATTCTGGCAAGGAGAATCCCCATGGACAGAGGAGCTTGGAAGGCTACAGTCCATGGGGTCACAAAGAGTTGTACACAACTGAGTGACTAAGAACACAGCACATGCTTATTGATACTCTGCGACTGGAAGACTTTTAAAGAATATAGCAGATCCACTGGCCATGCATGTAAGACCGTTCACAAGACTGTATTGTATCACCATTTTAATTATAGTAAACCAAAGGAAACTGTGGAGAAGGCAATGGCACCCCACTCCAGCACTCTTGCCTGGAAAACCCCATGGACGGAGGAGCCTGGTAGGCTGCAGTCCATGGGGTCTCTAAGAGTCGGACACCACTGAGCGACTTCCCTTTCACTTTTCACTTTCATGCACTGGAGAAAGAAATGGCAACCCACTCCAGTGTTCTTCCTGGAGAATCCCAGGGACGGCGGAGCCTGGTGGGCTGTTGTCTATGGGGTCGCACAGAGTCGGACACGACTGAAGTGACTTAGCATAGCATAGCATAGCAAAGCAAGGGAAACTGGCCCATTAAATATTAGAGTCTTTTTTCTTATGAGGAAGTTAATTCTGAGACTTTGAGAAATATTTTATTCCTGGTCAGCACCATAAGCTCCATATGCCTATTTTATTTTGATAAAACAGCCAGAAATATTCAGTACAAATGTCTATATCATAATATAACCCACATAAACAGAAAGATTCACTTCATGAAATAGGATCCTATAGTGATTTCAGGGTTTCCAAATGAATTTTGATATGATTTTGATATTTATATGCACTCATTTACTCTATTTGTCTCCAGTTTATGCTAGTGTGCATTATCATAGAGCATTAAATCTGTGCTGTCACTTCTTTTAAAAGAACATGTGAATGGTGATTAAAGTATCATTTAAAAAAACATGTAATACTTTGTTGCTATAAGAGAACATTTAATGATGAAAGGAAATAAAATGATGAAAGAAAAACTGTTAAAGATATTACTGAAAGAACATTATACATATAAATGAATTAATGTTTGTAAATAGGAATAATGGTAAGTTCAGTTCAGTTCAGTCACTCAGTCGTGTCCGACTCTTTGCGACCCCATGAATCACAGCACGCCAGGCCTCCCTGTTCATCACCACCTCCCGGAGTTCACTCAGACTCACGTCCATCGAGTCAGTGATGCCATCCAGCCATCTCATCCTCTGTCATCCCCTTCTCCTCCTGCCCCCAATCCCTCCCAGCATCAGAGTCTTTTCCAAAGAGTCAACTCTTCACATGAGATGGCCAAAGTACTGGAGTTTCAGCTTTAGCATCATTCCTTCCAAAGAAATCCCAGGGCTAATCTCCTTCAGAATGGAATGGTTGGATCTCCTTGCAGTCCAAGGGACTCTCAAGAGTCTTCTCCAACACCAAAGTTCAAAGGCATCAATTCTTTGGCACTCAGCTTTTTTCACAGTCAAACTCTCACATCCATACATGACCACTGGAAAAACCACGGCCTTGATTAGATGGACCTTTGTTGGCAAAGTAATGTTTCTGCTTTTGAATATGCTATCTAGGTGGGTCATAACTTTCCTTCCAAGGAGTAAGCGTCTTTTAATTTCATGGATGCCCTCACCATCTGCAGTGATTTTGGAGCCCAGAAAAATAAAGTCTGACACTGTTTCCACTGTTTCCCCATCTATTTCCCATGAAGTGATGGGGACCAGGTGTCATGATCTTCATTTTCTGAATGTTGAGCTTTAAGCGAACTTTTTCACTCTCCTCTTTCACCTTCATCAAGAGGCTTTTGAGTTCCTCTTTACTTTCTGCCATAAGGGTGGTGTCATCTGCATATCTGAGGTTATTGATATTTCTCCCAGCAATCTTTATTCCAGCTTGAGCTTCTTCTAGCCCAGCATTTCTTATGATGTACTCTGCATATAAGTTAAATAAGCAGGGTGGCAATATAAAGTCTTGACGTACTCTTTTTCCTATTTGGAACCAGTCTGTTGTTCCATGTCCAGTTCTAACTGTTGCTTCCTGACCTGCATACAAATTTCTCAAGAGGCAGGTCAGGTGGTCTGGTATTCCCATCACTTTTAGAATTTTCCACAGTTTACTGTGATCCACACAGTCAAAGGCTTTGGCATAGACAATAAAGCAGAAATAGATATTTTTCTGGAACTCTCTTGCTTTTTCGATGATCCAGCAGATGTTGGCAATTTGATCCCTGGTTCCTCTGCCTTTTCTAAAACCAGCTTGAACATCTGGAAGTTCACGGTTCACATATTGCTGAAGCCTGGCTTGGAGAATTTTGAGCATTACTTTACTAGTGTGTGAGATGAGTGCAATTGTGCGGTAGTTTGAGCATTCTTTGGCATTGCCTTTCTTTGGGATTGGAATGAAAACTGACAATTTCCAG
>NW_011494807.1:564382-564661 GCF_000754665.1 Bison bison bison | reverse complement strand
TGATTACCTGGGTCGTGAAGATCTTTTTTGTACAGTTCTTCTGTGTATTCTTGCCACCTCTTCTTAATATCTTCTGCTTCTGTTAGGTCCATACCATCTCTGTCCTTTATCAGGCCCATCTTTTCATGAAATGTTCCCGTGGTATCTCTAATTTTCTTGAAGAGATCTCTAGTCTTTCCGATTCTGTTGTTTTCCTCGATTTCTTTGCATTGATCACTGAGGAAGGCTTTCTTATCTCTTCTTGCTATTCTTTGGAACTCTGCATTCACATGCTTATAT
>NW_011494807.1:497170-564282 GCF_000754665.1 Bison bison bison | reverse complement strand
CCTCCGTCCATAGTTCATCAGGCACTCTATCTGATCTAGTCCCTTAAATCTATTTCTCACTTCCACTGTATAATCATAAGGGATTTGATTTAGGTCATACCTGAATGGTCTAGTGGTTTTCCCTACTTTCTTCAATTTCAGTCTGAATTTGGCAATAAGGAGTTCATGATTTGAGCCACAGTCAGCTCCTGGTCTTGCTTTTGTTGACTGTATAGAGCTTCTCCATCTTTGGCTGCAAAGAATATAATCAATCTGATTTCAGTGTTGACCATCTACATGTGACCATCTACACATGACCATGGTGATGTCCATGTGTAGAGTCTTTTATTGTGTTGTTGGAAGATGGTGTTTGCTATGACCAGTGCATTCTCTTGGCAAAACTCTATTAGCCTTTTGCCTGCTTCATTCCGTATTCCAAGGCCAAATTTGCCTGTTATTCCAGGTGTTTATTGACTTCCTACTTTTGCATTCCAGTCCCCTATAATGAAAAGGACATCTTTTTTGGGTGTTAGTTCTAAAAGGTCTTGTAGGTCTTCATAGAACCATTCAACTTCAGCTTCTTCAGCGTTACTGGTTGGGGCATAGACTTGGATTACTGTGATATTGAATGGTTTGCCTTGGAAATGAACTGAGATCATTCTGTCGTTTTTGAGATTGCATCCAAGTACTGCATTTCGGAGTCTTTTGTTGACCATGATGGCTACTCTATTTCTTCTAAGGGATTCCTGCCCACAGTAGCAGATATAATGGTCATCTGAGTTAAATTCACCCATTCCAGTCCATTTTAGTTCACTGATTCCTAGAATGTCGATATTCACTCTTGCCATCTCCTGTTTGACCACTTCCAATTTGCCTTGATTCATGGACCTGACATTCCAGATTCCTATGCAATATTGCTCTTTACAACATCGGACCTTGCCTCTATCACCAGTCACATCCACAGCTGGGTATTGTTTTTGCTTTGGCTCCATCCTTTCATTCTCTGGAGTTATTTCTCCACTGATCTCTAATAGCATATTGGGCACCTACTGACCTGGGAAGTTCCTCTTTCAGTATCCTATCATTTTGCCTTTTCATACTGTTCATGCAAGAATACATGAAGTGGAATAATGGTAAAGTAATCATGAATCCATAGTGAACCTCTGAAAGTTTTGCTAAAGATCCCAAAGCAGTAAAAAGGAGAAATATGAAAGTCCATATTTATTTTATGGGATAAACTTTGAATCAAATATCATTATATAAACAGGAAAATACTAATATGTGCATTCATTATGGAGTAGTCCATAAAATATGAGCTGAATCAGATAAGCCTGAAGCAGAAATTTAGTTTAAGTTGTAAATTACCAAAAGGCAGGACCAGATTTTAATTCAAATTGGAGTTAATACTTGGAACCAAGCTGACTTTGGTTATGAGTAAGGAATTCACCATTCAAATGTTCTTTTAAAATAAGTGACAGCACAGATTCAATGCTGTATGATAATGCACAGTAGCAAACTGAAGACATTCAAACTGGAATATTTTGTATGTAGCACTTTTTCAGGGCAACAGCTATAAACCAGGAGGATCATCCCAAGCAACCCAGAAGTTACAGTTACCTTATTTATGAGGTATGACATGGCATCTACTAGAAGGACCTCAACTTGATCCTCACTTGCTCCTAAATTCAATTTTTAAAATAGTAAGTATCATGGTATGAAAGATGAAGGATTCTGACTAGGATAATGTACTAAGAATTTAGTGTGTTTGTTCAGCAGTCTTTAGTTTACTATAGTACAGAGGTAGAAGAAATTAGGGTTGCATCTACACACCGAGGGTTCTGAATCAAAGAGAAGGAAAAAGCTATGCATAATTATGTACAACCAGTATTTATTAACTGCTACACTTGGCACTGAAACTGTATCATTTTCAAATGATGAAACAGTCACAACTGTGGACGAAACTATATCAACAATACTATGATTAATCATTACTTGCAGTATTACTCTGCCCAGAAAAAATATTTTATGGATAAAGAAGGCAAGTTTCTCTCACCAGAATGACTAAAATGAGAAAGAAAGGCAGTACCAGCTGTGAGTGAATGTGTGGAGAAACCAAAAGTCACATACACTTTTGGTGAGTATGCAAAGTGATGTAATCATCTTGCAAAACTCAGGAAAATCATTTTGCATTATTTACTAAAGCTGAATACACACTTATCTTTTGGTCCATCAATTTCTATGCTAACAAAAATGTGTACATATATTTACCAAAAGACAGACAAAATGTTTATACAAGAATTTTTCATAGCAGCTGCAAACAAGAAACTGCTCAAATGCCCATCAGTAGGAGACTAAACAACAGATAAAAATAAATGTTGATATATTCACACAATGAAATATACCAGTGAGAATGAAGAAACCACCACTACTCTCAAAAGTATGAATCAATCTCATAAAAATAATCCTTAGCAGAGTAATACATTTACTAGCATGCATATGGTACGTTTCTATTTATGTAAAGTTGAAAGACAGGCCAATCCAATTGATGGTGTTAAAAGCCAGGATAGTTCTTAACTGCTCTGAGGCTGATGAGATTTTTTTACTTGATCTGGGTGCTCATTATGTGAGTGCATTCAGTTTTTAAAAAATTAATTCTACTGCAGCATATTATTTTTGCACTTTCCTTATGTAAGTCAAATTCCAATAAAGAGGCATGATTCAGTGTTGTCAATACTAGTGGAAATGATAATAAATTTAAAATTAACAGAGTCTGAACTAATAATGTTTTAAAGCATACATAAGCATCAATTCTCTTTTAATGTTTGGGAACATAATAGTATGCAAATATTGGGCTGGCCAAAATGTTGATTTGTGTTTTTCTGTAAGGTCTTATGGAAAAAATTGAATGAACATTTTGGCCAACTCAATATGTTTCAAATTTTTTTAGTTTAAAAAGATTATTTCCATTCTAAATCTCCTTTAGAAAAGAATATACTCATATCTTAATAAAACTTGGAATTATAAAAATAAATTATATGACCCAATTTTTAAGCTTTCTTTGTGTGTAGAAATAGATATACACACACATATAAGGCTGCAGTCCACGGGATTGTGAAGAGTTGGACACAACTGAGCAACTTCACTTTCACTTTTCACTTTCATGCATTGGAGAAGGAAATGGCAACCCACTCCCAGGGACAGGGGAGCCTGGTGGGCTGTCGTCTATGGGGCTGCACAGAGTTGGACACGACTGAAGTGACTTAGCAGCAGCAGCAACAGCATGTACATAATATGCATGTATGACTTTATAGTACTGATGACGTTCTCCCATATTTCCTTTATAATAATCACTTGAAATGCTTTTTTTAAAAACTTATTTTAAAAATGTTCTAAAAATATAATTGCTACAGTTTTGGGGATTGTTTTCTAGACAGAAAAAATAATGTATTGAAAAGACAATCTGATTACTATTTAGTGGAAAGGAAAAATTATTGTCAATGGTTTCACCTTTGTTAGCCTATTAAAAATAAAGAATATAGAATACAATTTTATTCCTCGACTAAAGTTACTTAACAGGCTGAACTCAGTCATTCATAATATATTCAGAAATACTTGGAGTGACATTATGTTGAAAAAATTCTGGAAATGAAATTATCCTTCTCTTTTTGTTATAAATGTGTAAGGACCTACCTCCTGCATTCTAAACTCTTATTGTTAAAATATTTGCTATTTGTATAACTTAAATACAAAAATTCTATGGCAAATTATATTTTAGTTCATAAACTAGTCATAAAATCACTTTCTTTTCATATTTTAATTTGATAAATAATATTTGTATTACATATATAATCACATTTTTCAATTATATTTATATGACAATACATGGAAGTAAAATTATTAAAATGGAAGTAAAATATAATTTGTGTCTTATTCTATATGTTATAATTGTACTTATTAGAACGCATACCACTCACTAGCTAGCTAAATATTGAGTAATTACTCAATTGATATTTTAAACTCTTTATATTGTGTGTTATTTAGATGTTTGAGAGAATTATAGCAATATTTGTAGAAATTGGAATTTGGGAGTAGATAAGAAATTTAAATTTGGAAAACTCAGCAGTGGCCACAGGACTGAAAAAGGTCAGTTTTCATTCCAATCCCAAAGAAAGGCAATGCCAAAGATTGCTCAAACTACCGCACAATTGAACTTATCTCACACGTTAGTAAAGTAATGGTCAAAATTCTCCAAACAGGCTTCAGCAATACATGAACCGTGACTTCCAACTGTTCAAGCTGGTTTTAGAAAAGGCAGAGAAACCAGAGATCAAATTGCCAACATCTGCTGGATCATCGAAAAAGCAAGAGAGTTCCAGAAAAACATCTACTTCTGCTTTATTGACTATGCCAGGCCTTTGACTGTGTGGATCACAATAAACTGTGGAAAATTCTTAAAGAGAATGGAAATACCAGACCACCTGACCTGCCTTTTGAGAAACCTATATGCAGGTCAGGAAGCAACAGTTAGAAGTGGACATGGAATAACAGACTGGTTCCAAATAGGAAAAGGAGTACGTCAAGGCTGTATATTGTCACCCTGCTTATTGAACTTATATACAGAGTACATCATGAGAAACACTGGGCTGGAAGAAGCACAAGCTGGAATCAGATTGCTGGGAGAAATATCAATAACCTCAGATATGCAGATGACACCACCTTTATGGCAGAAAGTGAAGGGGAACTAAAAAGCCTGTTAATGAAAGTGAAAGAGGAGAGTGAAAAAGTTGGCTTAAAGCTCAACATTCAGAAAGTGAAGATCATGGCATCTGGTCCCATCACTTCATGGGAAATAAATGGGGAAACAGTGGAAACAGTGTCAAACTTTATTTTTGGGGGCTCCAAAATCACTGAAGATGGTGAGGGCAGCCATGAAATTAAAAGACGCTTACTCCTTGGAAGGAAAGTTATGACCAACCTAGATAGCATATTCAAAACCAGAGACATTAGTTTGCCAACAAAGGTTCGTCTAGTCAAGGCTATGGTTTTTCCAGTGGTCATGTATGGATGTGAGTGTTGGACTGTAAAGCTGAGCACCAAAGAATTGATGCTTTTGAACTGTGGTGTTGGAGAAGACTCTTGAGAGTCCCTTGGACTGCAAGGAGATCCAACCAGTCCATTCTGAAAGAGATCAACCCTGGGATTTCTTTGGAAGGAATGATGCTAAAGCTGAAACTCCAGTACGTTGGCCACCTCATGCGAAGAGTTGACTCATTGGAAAAGACTCTGATGCTGGGAGGGATTGGGGGCAGGAGGAGAAGGGGATGACAGAGAATGAAATGGCTGAATAGCATCACTGACTTGATGGACATGAGTCTGAGTGAACTCCGGGAGTTGGTGATGGACAGGGAGGTCTGGCGTGATGCAATTCATGGGGTTGCAAAGAATCGGACATGACAGAGTGACTGAACTGAACTGAACTGAAGGTATTTATTATGACTTTTCCAAATTTAAATAATTGAATATAGGCTCAAAATGTAAAAATTCATTATGCAGTCTTTCTTTAAAATTCAATTAGATTTAGAGAAAAAGATATGCCTTTACGATAAGAAATGAAAATGACACTAATCCTGAAAACATATTAGTTACATTTCTGAGTACACAAGTGGACAAGTGTTTTAGATCTATCTTAAAATGACCAAAAAAAAAGTATAGTGGAGATGGTTTGGGAGGGAATTCTCAACTAAAACATTTTAATGTCCTACAATAATTTATAGTGTATCTCCTTCGTGAGAGCTAGGACAAGGGTGTACATGAAAAATATAAGTGAAAATTCTTGTATTTCTTAGATATAGATGTATGTTTACCTATAAAACATATCACATGAATACAAACATTTATTAGCTCCCTAAGATATTAATAATGAAGGATGCTGGAAAAGTTAAAAATAATTCAGTGTAGGGTAATATTACAGGGCTGAATACAGAGAATAAGCAAAAGAATAAACAAGAGGATATTCAAAAAGACAGAAGGAAACAAGCCTGAGATTTCTAGTCCAAACTCTGAGTAGCAGACTGATGAATTCATATGAATTCATGGATAAAGCTGAATTAGACTAGACGATGAAAACCTTGAGCACTACTTCCTTACCTTGCCCCAAAGAAACAAAAAGATAGCTTCCCCTAGCTTCCTCAAGAAGCAGCCCACTGGTCCCTTTCTCTGTCCACAAGCCCCTAAGAACCTCTTGGCCTTACTGTCCTCTTATCCATGGAGGATTCTATTACATACAGGAAATAAGAGATTATTGAAGCCATGCCCTTTTTCCTCTCAACTTTTTAATTTTGCTGTCTGTTGTGAGAGAAAGAAATTCATCAAACAAGGCATTTTCTTTAGTTTCTTCCTCAGTGACTAGGAGACAAAATTTTTACAATGGACATGGTTAGGGACTTTGATTAAGAAATGTGAAAATCATTTGTAGTCATTTGTATAAATAAATTAATGTGTTAATCCCTACCTAGTGAAGTCACTATTCTGAAGACTAGCTTGGAAAATATCAGGACCACCCTTACAGACTTCAGTATTAACAAAGTTAAAATCTGGGTGTTTCACATGTTTCAAGTCCATACAAATGCCTTTTCAGATCAGCAACACAGAATTTCTTCCCTAGCTATCTCAATTTCGAATTGCCTCATGAAGAAATGATCTGCTTAGACAACTGATATTGAAGATTTATATGCTAAACACTTATTCCTCTAGACTCTGAGTTTTACACCTCAATAATGACCAGAAAGCTGTATTCCAAGCCTTTATTGAGTTCTCCTATTGAACTCTTATTTAAGTCTTGGTCTTAGGTCTTTGCTGAGGTCTTCGATAAGAGAAGTCCCTGTGTATTATGTCTGCAGAGGCAGATTTCTCATGAACATGAAGAAGTTCAAACTCCAGGGCCTCTCACTTCCTTGGCAACTTCCAAGGACCTGGGAGGGGCACTAACACTGGATTCATAAAGTTGAAAAATTTGGCAAAATTTGCAAAAGTAAAATATTTTATCAATAACCTGTTAAAACCACTTCCTGGGGCCATTCTATCTTCTCCTCTGACATACTTCACCTCTTATCTGGTGGTATTAGTGTGGCAACCAAAACACTAATAATGAAGAGAAATGTGGGTTGATAAGTTTGTTTGTTTTTTAACAAAGCTAATAAATGCTATTCATAATTTCTTTAAATTTACATAGTGTTCCAGTATATTAATACTCTGTTAGCTTCAAAAAATCAATTACATTTACAATATTATTACTGGTCACCAGAATGAAGGGATTTAGTGGGCTGCATTAGGTAGTGGTAGTGACTTTGTGGAAAAAGTGGCTGACTTTATTTTGGGGGCTCCAAAATTACTGCAGATGGTGACTGCAGCCATGAAATTAAAAGATGCTTACTCCTTGGAAGGAAAGTTATGACCAACCTAGACAGCATATTAAAAAGCAGAGACATTACTTTTCTGACAAAGGTCTGTCTAGTCAAGGCTATGGTTTTTTCCAGTGGTCATGTATGGATGTATGCGTTGGAGTTTGAAGAAAGCTGAGCACCAAAGAATTGATGCTTTTGAACTGTGGTGTTGAAGAAGACTCTTGAGAGTCCATTGGACTGCAAGGAGATCCAACCAGTACATCCTAAAGGAGATTAGTCCTGGGTGTTCATTGGAAGGACTGATGTTGAAGCTGAAATTCCAATACTTTGGCCACCTGATGCGAAGAGCTGACTCATTTCAAAAGACCCTGATGCTGGGAAAGATTGAGAGCAGGAGGAGAAGGGGACAACAGAGGATGAGATGGTTGGATGGCATCACCAACTCAATGGACATGGGTTTGGGTGGACTCTGGGAGTTGGTGATGGCCAGGGAGGCCTGGCGTGCTGTGATTCATGGGGTCGCAAAGAGTCGGACACGACTGAGCAACTGAACTGAACTGAAGTGACTTTGGTGGGAAATCGTGCTATTCCAAGCCATCCTGGCATATACTTTGCCAACTCTTCTGGTGTCAAGATACAAATCTGCAAGGCCTGAGGTCATAAAAGGACTGGCATTCAAAGAACAAGAGTCATGGAGAGGAATCGCAGTTTGAAACGTATAGAGTCATAGCTAATTTTTCAGAAATTCTTCCAAACATAAGTCAGGTAAAATTGTTACCAGAGAATTTTGTTCTCATGGGTGCCAAGTGAATATAATGTTTCTACCTGCCAAGAAAAGATTCAACCAAACAGCATAAACAATGTAAGCAACCACCATACTTTATGTTTTCCCGTTTCATGAGAATGGAGGGAAATAGATTTGTGAGAATTTCCGTCTCTGCAGGAGACAGACTCACAGCACGACTATAAATGGTTACTGAGTTGGCATGTGAAGTTGCATGTTTCATGTCTCAATGTTTCAGATATTATTTTGTATATCTAACACCTCTTCTTTTGCTAACTCTGGAAATTTTAGACAAAATAGCATGTAGATTATATCCAAAGCAGTAAGTCCTGAAGTGGAAGAGATAAACCTTTCAGAGAAATAATGGATTCTTGGATCATTCAATAATCCAGTTAATGAACGAATTCCCAAATACACTGGGAAAATATTTAGACTTCTTAAATGATTTAACATCCTGATACCCCCAATGATTTAACATCAATAACTGACATTAACAAAGATAGTAAAATCCACCTGACACTGTTACCAAAGCATTGCTGACATGCTGACCACTGTATTTACTAGTGCTAAGCTGCTTCAGTCACGTCTAACTCTTTGTGACCCCCCGGACTGTAGCCCGGTGGGTTCCTCTGTCCATGGGGTTCTCCAAACAAGAATACTGGAGTGGGTTGCCATGCCCTTCTCCCGATTCAGGCATTGAACCAGCGTCTCATGCCTCCTGCACTGGCAGGCAGGTTATTTACCACTAGTGCCACTCAGAAGACCCAACCAATGTATGCTGTCAGTTTAAGAAATATTTAAGATTAGTTTGCCAAGAAAATGTGAAATATAAATTTCCTGAAATTTTACAGCTCTTATATGAAAGAACCTTGATAGGGATTTCCCAAATTTGACAACAATTCTAAAAAGGAATGATGTTAAAAAAAGTTGTAAAGTTCAAGTAAATTTCTTAAAACTACCACTAATAATGAAAATGTCCAATCATGTTATTTTCTCTACAGATAATGATATAATAAAACTATTATGTACAACTGAAACTCATATAATGTGTAAAATTATACCTCAATAAAAATGTTCTAGATGCTTGTTTCTAGAGTACACGGACAACAAATATAGGAAAAAAATATATCAAGTAGTTAATGTCTGTTGTACCTTTAAAAGTTTTAATTTCTTTGTGATTTATTTTTAACTTTAAAGAAATGTTTTCTTTTCTTCCTAATTATGTACTTGTAATTGCATATCCTGTTTTATTCAATTGGAGATAATATGTTTCAGGCATCAAAAAAAACCTCCTTTTTGAGTTCCTGTGTTTCAGTAGCCTTTTCTGTTGCTAAAGAGGATGACTATGTAATTATTTTCCCAACAAAGATACTTGAGAATGGAAATTTTACATAAACAATGCAAAAGACCTCCCCAAAGACAGAAGTAGGTCATACTACTTAAATAAATATCCACAGGAAAAATTTCTGATGGATTGCGTAGATATGGTAACACTGGTCTATTCTGAGAAACTGGTATGAGTCATTGTTATTTATCCATCAAAGCTATAACTCATTATGTTTTTCTTCTTTCCTTGACTTCCAGGAAACTCAGAGGTAAGTTTTATGCTCAACAGCCAAAGAGTTCCTTAGTTCATTATTTTCTGGATGATTCTGTAGCTATTTACCCCTAAATACCTTATAATATAACTTTGTCCCTCTCTTTTTCAGCTTTTATTAAATGGCTATATGGTTTTTAAAAGTATTTTCTATTGAATACTGCCTTTAAGTACTTTTTTGGAAATTAGCATTATATAAAGACAAAAGCTAAAAAAGAAAAGCCTTTAGAATTCTTATTATAATAATAATTGCCATTTATTAAACAGTGACTCTGGCCCAGTTCTGTTATATAAATTATTTTTAATATATATATATATTTAAATATAATATTTAATATATTTCATTTTGTCCCAATAATTTCTAGATCGCATTATCTTTTACTGCATTCACCAAACATGGGATAAATCTTAATAATGACCACTTTCTTAGGAATTGAATGTCACCCTTACAATTATTACACAACTTCTTTATTTAGTAGAATGGAGGGAATTTCACATGCACACATCTACAGGTGTGCATGTGTGCAGCCTTGTTAAGTATTTTAAAGGTACCAATTCCTCTGTGAAGTTGCACCTTGCAGTTCTGACAATGTGATATTATTGCAGCAGTTTAATTCAACTATCTGCTTGGCACTTTGATGAAATCAGGGAAACTCATTGATGGGAAAAAAAAAAAAAAGATTACATTCCTAACTGGCTCTTGTGTGAGGCACCTATTAAATTGATGTAACTGTATGCTGTGAAGAATATTGGAGAGTCTTGGCAGCAAAGCCAGCCTAGGAGACTTGGTTGAATTCCTGAACTAGAAAGCCATCTGCCTTCCAGTTCTACTCTTTAGTAACAGTAGGTATTGCCTTCAGTGAAACAGATCAACTTCCTTGACTGTGCCCATTGTCTTTTCCAGAGAAAGATTTTAATATAGGCACGGAAGGGATCTCAGCGAGGGAAGCCAAACTATAAAAGGAAACTCTAAACACTATTTCTCCAGTTACACGTCTGGAGGGTAACTGTAGTCCATGATGACCAAATGTGTGTGTATTGGAATGAAGAGTGGAAGCCAAAGCAAGTCTTTTGTCAGAATGCTGATCATGCCAACCATTCCCTTCTTAGTGATTAACAAGTCCTTTCATTGATGGAAAACAAGACACTAGGATTCCAGAACATTCTAAGAACCTTCATAGTATATGCTGTGACTACCCAGGGGACACAGTGAAAGAGAAAACAGAATCTTACTTGATGGGACCTTCTCAGTTACATGGTCTCTGCTTTCTCTTCCCTTCACATGATCAGAACAATATGACATATTGAGGGATATCTCTTGAGACCAGGAAACTTGTTCTTTCTCATTATTTCAATTCCAGGTGAGAAAAATAGACCAGAGATATGAGGACAAAAATGCATGGGGTGAAAACATTAAGAGAGTATTAATATTGCTTTTACTCTTTTGGTAGATTTTGTCCATTAGCACTGACTATAATAGTGTCTCTGTGAATATTTTCATATTTTAGTCATTTAAAAAGTTATCTTCTCCAGACTTTAACTTGAAGATAGTAAACTGATGTCAAGATGACAAAGTATCTCTGCCCAAAAAAGATGGGAAAAAAAAAATAGTTACAGAAAACTAAGCCTAGTAAAATTGTACCAGCACAATGATTAGAAGGCAAGAAAAGAACTTAATAGAAGTTTCAAAATGTTGCTATGTCTTGATCTGGGGCAGTCTAAGCAGCTCTGAATTCTGCTCAGTTTGTGTTAGTAAGTGTGATGGGGATTAGATAAGAAAACAGTACTTCCCCCTCCCCAAATATCACTAATCATTTCACTCAGGAGACTAATAGAAAACACAGCATGAGATTAGGGATTCTGGAAGAGGGAGGAGGTGGATATTTCCACTTGCCCTCTCCTGAGTCCCTGCAAAGGACAAGGAAAACCACTGTATATTACCATTTTGATGATTCCCTAACAGATATCAAACTGTTAGGGGAAATCTAAACATGCCCACAAAATACTCAGAGCTAACTAACCACAATTTAACCAAACAGAAGTTGTAAGATGAAATACATAAGCAAGAATTGGAGAGCAAATTGGAAACAGGCATTGCTGACAGAGATCCTTCCCTCCTATCTCCTCAAACCCACCCCCCAGACTTTTAATTCAATTGGCAAAACACATGTAATGCATGTATTTCTCTCCTCTATTGTTGGCAAATAGAAATGACTGTATTGAGAGAACAACTGGCCAGGGTGAATGGGTCAACTTCTTTGAGTTGAGTTAGGGAAATTATCTGAAGTCAGGGGCCATTCCCAAACTGGACATGGATGCTTCCCAGGCACTGTGAAATGAGTACAGGTCCGGGACATGTAACAAAGCTTGGATGCAATCAAATGCAGAGACCACAGATTCCTGTTGAACCCATCTGGGGCTCTGCAGCCTTCTCTACCCCCAGTCCATGTGCTACAGAAATTCAATTATCGACATGGATCTCAAAGGGAAGACAGTTTTCAGATAAGGGATGAATCAAGTAGAACTTACTCTGCAGTTTTAGTACAAATAAAGGGTAATTGTCACATCACCAAGTTAGGTAAGAAGAAGATGAAGAAAAAAAGGCAGCATTTAGGCAGCATTACTGCAGCAAAAACATAAAGGAAATGCAAGGACCATGGAATGTAATGACTAGAAGTGAATTTGCCTTGAAAGAAAGCAGAACCCAAGAATTTAGAAAAACTCAAAAACCTTATTGGTCCACAAACAGTCCCTAATAAGACACCAACTCTTAAAATACTAGGTTTGTACCTTAAGAGAGAATGCTGAAATACAGTTTGAAATCAGAATTGTTATTAGGGGTAAAAAATTAAATCTATATTAAAGGATAAAAGTAAACTACTTCAAAAAAATTTTTTTTTGTAAGTGACAGATGTAGAAGCAAAATTAATTGAGCTTTGCTAGATAATCAGGTAATTTATACCAAATAAACTTATTTATATGTAGTCTAGGAACAATACTTTGGCAACCTAATGCGAAGAACTGACTCCTTGGAAAAGACCTTGAGGCTGGGAAAGATTGAAGGCAGAAGAAGAAGGGGATGACAAAGGATAAGATTTGATGGACATGAGCTTGAGTAAGCTCCAGGAGTTAATGGACAGGGAAGCATGTGTGTAGCAGTCCATGCAGTCACAAAGAGTCAGACACGACTGAGTGACTGAACTTAGGATTAATAGCCTGTTTCTCACTACATCTTTGAAAAAATAGAGTCACCATAGCTAACTAATATTTTTCAGTTTAAAAAATCAGTTTCTTGTAGACAGCATTCATCCAGTCTGTGTCTTTTGGTTGGAGCATTTAATCCATTTACATTTAAAGTAATTATTGATATACATGTTCCTTTTGCCATTTTTTAAATTGTTTGGGGTTTATTTTTGTAGATCATTTTCTTCTCTTTTATTTCCTGACTATATAAGGTCCCTTGAATTGTTGTAAACATTTGTTGTAAAGCTGGTTTTGTGGTACTGAATTCTCTTAACTTTTGCTTGTCTGAAAAGCTTTTGATTTCTTCATCAATTTTGAATGAGATCCTTGCTGGGTACAGTCATCTTGGTAGATTTTTCCCTTTCAGTACTTTAAATATATCCTGGCATTCCCTTCTTCCCTGCAGAGTTTCTGCTGAAAGATCAGTTGTTAAATGTATGGGGTTTCCCTTGTATGTTACTTGTTGTTTTTCCTTTGCTGCTTTCAGTATTCTTTCTTTGTGCTTAGTCTTTGTTAGTTTGGTTAGTATGTGTCTTGGAATGTTTCTCCTTGGGTTTGTCCTGTATGGGACTCTTTGTGCCTCTTGGGCTTGATTGACTATTTCCATTTCCATGTTGGGGAAATTTTCAACTATAATCTCTTCAAAAATTTTCTCATCCTTTTCTTTTTCTCTTCTTCCTCTGGGACCTCTATAATTTGAATGTTGGTGTGTTTAAGAGGTCTCTGTGGAGAAGGAAATGGCAACCCACTCCAGTGTTCTTGCCTGGAGAATCCCAGGGATGGGGGAGCCTGGTGGGCTGCCATCTATGGGGTCGCACAGAGTTGGACATGACTGAACTGACTTAGCAGCAGCAGCAGTAGAGGTCTCTGAGACTATCCTGTTTTTAAAATTCTTTTTACTTTATTTTGCTCTTCAGCAGTTATTTCCACCATTTTATTTTCCAGCTCACTGATCTGCTTCAGATATTTTGCTATTGAGTCCATCTAGAATATTTTTAACTTCAGTAATTGTGTTGTTTGTTTGTATGTTTGTTCTTTTATTTTTCCACATCTTTGTTAATTGACTCTTGCATTTTCTCCATTCTATTTTCAAGGTTTTGGTCAACTTTACTATCATTATTCTGAATGCTTTTCAGGTAGTTTGCCTATTTCCTCTTCATTTATTTGGACTTCTGTGTTTCTAGTTTGTTTGTACATTTGCATAGTATATCCCTGCCTCTCATTATTTGTTTTTAAACTTATTGTATTTGAGGTCTCCTTTTTCCAGGCTTCATGGTTGAATTATTTCTTCTTTTTGATTTCTGCCCTCCTAAGGTTGGTCCAGTGGTTTGTGTAAGCTGCATAAATAAATGGTAAGATTTGTGCTGAGCTTTTTTTTCCTTTAATGGACATGGCTGAGTGAGGTGATAATCCTGTCTGCTGATGATTTTTGTTTGCATTTTTGTGCTGTTTGTGGTTTGGATGCGGTGTTCCACAGAGAATTCTACTAGTAGTTGGGTGATGCTGGGTCTTGTATTCAAGTGTTCCCTTTGTGGGAGTTCTCACTATTTGCTACTCCCTAGAGATAGGAGTTCTCTGGTAGTCTATCTAAAGACACATATAAACTGAAAGTGAGAGGATGGAAAAATATATTCCATGCAAATAGAAATCAAAAGAAAGCAGGGATAGTGATCATCATATCAGACAAAACAGACCTTAAAATAAAGAATATTATAAGAGATAAGAAAGGACACTATATAATGATCAGGGGATCAATCCAAGAGAAAGACATAACAATTGTAAATATCTATGCACCCAACATAGGAACACCCCAATACATAAGACAAACACTAACAGACATAAAAGGAGAAATTGATAGTAACAAATAGTAGGAGACCTTAATACCCCACTTACACCAATGGATAGATCATTAAAACAGAAAATTAATAAGGAAACACAAGTCTTAAATGATACATTCGATGAAATGGATCTCATTGATCCCTTCAGGACATTCCATCCAAATGCAGAAGAATACATCTTCTTCAAAGTGCACACGGAAAATTCTCTATGATAGACCACATCTTGGGTCACAAATGAAACCTCAGTAAATTTAAGAAAACTGAAATCATATCAAGCATCTTTTCTGCCCACAACACTACGAGACTAGGCATCAATTACAAGAAAAAAAATGAAAAAACACAAACATATGGAGATTAAACCATACATTTCTAAATAATGAACAGGTTACTGAAGTCAAAAGGGAAATAAAAAAAATTCCTAGAAACAAATGACAATGAAAACACAACTCAAAACTTTGGGGTGTAGCAAAAGCAGTCCTAAGTGGGAATTTTATAGGAGTACAATCCTACCTGAAGAAACAAGAAAAACTTCATATAGACAACCTAACTTTACATCTAAAACACCTGGAAAAAGAAAAACTAAAAAATCCCAAAATTAGCAGAAGAAGGAAATCATAAAGATCAGAGAGGAAATAAACAAAAAGAGAAATGAAAGAAACAATTAATAAAATAAGTATTAATAATTAGTTATTAAAAATAATTTAAAACTAATGAAACTAAAAGCTGGTTCTTTGAGAATATAACAAAACTGACAAACCTTTAGGCAACTCATCAAGAAAAAAAGAAAGAAGAATCAATTAACAAAATTAGAAATGAAAAAGGAGTGGTTACAACAGACAATGCAGAAATGCAAAAAACTATAAGAGACTATTATGAATAACTATATGGTAATAAAATGGATAACCTGGAAGAAATGGACAGGTTCTTAGAAAACGTCAGTCTTCCAAGACTGAACCAGGAAGAAATAGAAATTATGAACAACCCAATTACAAGCACTGAAATTGAAGCTGTGATAAAAAAATCTCCCAAAAAACAAAAGCCACGACCAGATAGCTTCGCAGGAGAATTCTTCAAACATTTAGAGAAGAGCTAATGTCTATCCTTCTAAAACTCTTTCAAAAAATTGCAGAGGAAGAAACACTTAGAAACTCATTTTACAAGGCCACCATCACCCTGATATCGAAACCAGAAAAAGACAACACACACAAAAAAGAAAACTACAGGCCAATATCAATGATGAACATAGATGCAAAAATCCTCAACCAAAATTTTAGCAAACAGAATTCAGCAACACATCAAAAAGCTCATAAACCATGATCAAGTTGAGTTTATTCCAGGGATGCAAGGGTTCTTCAATATACACAAATCAATCAATGTGATATACAATATTAATAAATTGGGAGATAAAAACCATATATAATATCAGTAGATGCAGAAAAAGCCTTTGACAAAATTCAGTACCCATTTACGATTAAAACTTTTCAAAAAATGGGCATAGAAGGAAGCTGTCTCAACATACTAAAGGCCATATATGATAAGCCCACAGCAAACATTATTCTCAATGGTGAGAAACTGAAAGCATTCCCCCTAAGATCAGAAACAAGACAAGGGTGTCCACTCTCACCACTATTATCAAATATAATTTTGGAAGCCCAAGCTATAGCAATCAGAGAAGAAAAAGAAATGAAAGGAATTCAGATGGAAAAATAAGAATTAAAGCTCTCACTGTTTGCAGATGACATGATACTTTACATGGAAAACCCTAAAGTTACTATCAGAAAATTACTAGAGCTAATCAGTGAATTTAGCAAAGTTGTAGGATACAAAATCAATACACAGAAATCACTTGCATTTCTATACACTAACAATGAAAAATCAGAAAGAGAAATTAAGGAATCAATCCCATTCACTCTTGCACAAAAAGAATTAAATATCTAGGAATAAACCTATCTAAGGAGACAAAAGAACTGTATACAGAAAATTATAAGGCACCAATGAAAGAAATCAAAGACAACATAAACAGATGGAGAGATATTCCATCTTCCTAGGTAGGAAGAATCAATATCGTGAAAATAACTATACTACCAAATGCAAGCTACATATTCAGCATAATCCCTATCAAATTACCAATGACATTTTTCACAGAACTAGAACAAAAAATTTCACAATTCATATGGAAACACAAAAGATCCTGAATATCCAAAGCAGTCTTGAGAAAGAAGAATGGAGCTGAAGCAATCAACCTTCCTGGCTTCAGATTATACTGCAAAGCTACAGTAATCAAGACAGTATGGTACTGGCACAAAAACAGAAATATAGACCAATGGAACAAGATAAGAAGCCCAGAAATAAACCCATGTACCTATGGGTACCTTTATTTTTGACAAAGGAGGCAAGAATATGCAATGGGACAAAGATAACCTCTTCAATAAGTGGTGGGGAAACTGGACAGCTACATGCAAAATGATGAAATTAGAACACTTCCAAACACCATACACAAAGATAAACTCAAAATGGATTAAAGACCTAAATGTAATACCAGAAACTATAAAATTCTTAGAAGAAAATATAGGCAGAACACTTGATGACATAAAACAAAGCAAGATCCTCTATGACCTATCTCCTAGAGTCATGGAAATAAAAACAAAAATAAGCTTTTGAGGTCCTTTAATGGACCAGAACCTGGTGGTCTGGAGTCAACGATAAGAAAGTAAAAGAGAGACAGAAAGAGGCTGATATTCTTTGGTTTATGCAGAAAACCAAAAAAGCCCTTGACAAGGGCTTGTGTTGCTCACGAAGGCACCGGGCGCCCTCTCGAGGGGGTGAAGGCACAATGCACCTTCTTGAGAGGGTCTTAGAAGCCCGGGCAAGAGAGTGAGCATGATGGGTTTCTACGCTCCAGAGAATTAGCCAGAGAGAGA
Organism: Bison bison bison; assembly: GCF_000754665.1. Lineage (NCBI taxonomy): Eukaryota > Metazoa > Chordata > Mammalia > Artiodactyla > Bovidae > Bison > Bison bison. The sequence continues at coordinate 546,517 of NW_011494807.1, read as the reverse complement.
GAGAGAGAAAGAAAGACACGGGGACCCAAGCTCTGATGGAACAAAAGTGTTTCATTCAACACAGTGTGGGTATATATACTGTCTTAAAAGGTAGCTTTGTTCAGCAAAGATAAAGATCAAAAGTCCAGACTTACAAATTATCAAGGAAACATAAGGCAATCCATATCAAAGATAGAGGGTTGTAAATAATCATTTTTACCGTATGGTTCATAAAAAGGCAGAGGGTCGTAAATAGTTACTTATCAACATATGGAAAAACTAACGAAGGAAATGCATGCATTCCTCAGCCCCTGGAGCAGTTTGCCACTCCTCTTAATTCCTGAATATTCAGGAATTAATAAGGAACAGAGGATTCATGACAGATCCAAAACAGCACACAGGAAGCCTCCTGTTAAATGCTTCCTGACAGTAAGCAAGTGGGATCTAATTAAACTTAAAAGCTTTTTCACAGCAAAGAAAACTATAAGCAAGGTGAAAGGAAAACCCTGAGAGTGGGAGAAAATAATAGCAAATGAAACAACTGACAAAGGGTTGATTTCCAAAATATACAAGCAGTTCATACAACTCAATACCAGAAAAATAAACAACCCAATCAAAAACTGAGAAAAAGATCTAAACAGACATTTCTCTGAAGAAGACATACAGATGGCTAACAAACACATGAAAAGATATTCAATATCACTATTAGAGAAATTCAAATCAAAACTAAAATGAAATATAACCTCACACAGGTCAGAATCACTTCAGTTCAGTTCAGTCGCTCAGTTGTGTCTGACTCTTTGTGACCCCATGAATCGCAGCACGCCAGACCTCCCTGTCCATCACCACCTCCCGGAGTTCACTCAGACTCACGTCCATCGAGTCAGTGATGCCATCCAGCCATCTCATCCTCTGTCTTCCCCTTCTCCTCCTGCCCCCAATCCCTCCCAGCATCAGAGTCTTTTCCAATGAGTCAACTCTTCGCATGAGGTGGCCAAAGTACTGGAGTTTCAGCTTTAGCATCATTCCTTCCAAAGTAATCCCAGGGCTGATCTCTTTCAGAATGGACTGGTTGGATGTCCTTGCAGTCCAAGGGACTCTCAAGAGTCTTCTCCAACACCACAGTTCAAAAGCATCAATTCTTCAACACTCAGCCTTCTTTACAGTCCAACTCTCACATCTATACATGACCACAGGAAAAAGCATAGCCTTGACTAGACAGACCTTTGTTGGCAATGTCTCTGCTTTTGAATATGCTATCTAGGTTGGTCATAACTTTCCTTCCAAGGAGTAAGCATCTTTCCATCATCAAAACATCTATAAACAATAAATAAACCTGGAGAGGGTGTGGAGAATAGGGAACCCTCTTGCATTGTTGGTGGGAATGTAAATTGATACAGCCACCATGGAAGATGGTATGGAGATTCCTTGAAAAACTAGGAATAAAACCACCATATGCCCCCGCAATCCCACCCGTAGGCATATACCCTGAGGAAACCAAAACTGAAAAAAGACACATGTATCCCATTGTTTATTGCAGCACTATTTACAATAGCTAGGACCTGGAAGCAACCTAGATCTCCAGTGACAGATGAATGGATGAAGAAGTTGTGGTACATATACACAATGGAATATTACTCAGTCATGCAAAGGAATGCATTTGAATCAATTCTAATGAGGTGGATGAACCTAGAGCCAGTTATACAGATTAAGCCAGTCAGAAAGAGGAGAAATATCATATATGAACACATATGTACAGAATCTAGAAAGATGGTACCAAAGAATTTATTTGCATTGCAGCAGTGGAGAAATAGCCATAGAAAACAGACCTATGGACATGGGGAAAGGGGAGGAGAGGATGAGATAAGATATGGAAACTTACATTACCATATGCAAAATAGAGAGCCAACAGGAATTTGCTATATGTCTCAGAGAATTCAAACAGGAGCTCTGTATTACCCTAGAAGGGTGGATTCGGGAGGGAGATGGGAAAGAGGTTCAAGAGGGAGGGGACATTATGTGTACCTATGGCTTATTTATATTGAGGTTTGACAGAAAACAACAAAATTCTGTAAAGCAATTATCCTTCAATTAAAAAATAATTTAAAAAAGTAAAAAATCAGTTTCAATTATATAAAAATTATTCTTCTTACTTTGATTTGTCTCACAAAGGGCACTTTACAACTAAAACAAGTTCATAAATGTTGATTTTGTGAATATACAACTGACATATAAATGCTTTCCAATAATTTCTGCTCATTATTCCTTTTAGATACAATAATAATACATGGTAACATGAGCAGAAGGAAGTTAGAATCATAGAGTCTGGTTCAGAGTTGTCATTAATAGATTGCCATCTTGAGAAAGGCTCCTAGGTTTTCACTTTTCTCTTACAAAATTACAGACATTTGACCTGTAAGCTGTCTTAAAGAAAATAATAAAAATTCCATCTCTTTTCTTAGTTCTTCTAACACTTACATGTGTGCTGAGTTGCTTCAGTTGTGTAAGACTCTTTGCAACCCTGTGAACTCTAGCCTGCCAGGCTCTTCTGTCCATGGGATTTTTCTGAGCAAGAATACTGGAGTAGGTTGCCATTTCCTTCTCCAGGAGATCTTCCAGACCCAGGAGTAGAACCCAAGTCTCTCAGTCTTAGATATGCTGGGGGCGGGGGGAAGTTAATGGTCCAAAATGCTCTAAGGAAGGTCTTCATTAGTGGGAATCACCCTGGTTTTAGAGTCACAGAGCCAGTAATTTAGTCCCAGTTCTACCCCACACTCATCTTATGATGTTGACAATGTTGTCACTTCTCTGGGCTCCTAAGACTTCCTAGATAAAAGAAGGCAGTAAAATAAAGGCTTTCTTTTTTTTTCCCTCTTGCTCCTCCTCCTCTTCTTCTTATTTAACCTTTTAACCTTTAGCAGACATTGAGGTTCTTGAAAATGCACACATGTACAATGCTTTGCACATACTTTCAGTGGGTCTCTTTAGGGAAAAGCCCAGTTAGTCAGTTCACTCACTCAGTAGTGTGCAACTCTGTGACCCTATGGATGGAGCACAGCAGGTTTCCCTGTCCATCACCAACTCTCAGAGCTTGCTCAAACTCTTGTCCATCCAGTTGGTGACACCATCCAATCATCTCAAGCTCTCTCATACCCTTCTCCTCCTACCTTCAATCTTTCCCAGCATCAGGGTCTTTTCCAATGAGTCAGTTCTTTACATCAGGTGGGCAAAGTATTGGAGTTTCAGCTTCTTGAATACTCACCTTCCAGTGAATACTCAGGGCTGATTTCTTTTAGGGTGGACTGGTTAGATCTCCATGCAGTCCAAGGGACTCTCAAGAGTCTTCTCCAACACCACAGTTCAAAAGCATCAATTCTTTGGCTCTCAGTTTTCTTTATAGTCCAACTCTCACATCCATACATGACTACTGGAAAAACTATAGCTTTGACTAGATGGACCTTTCTTAGCAAAGTAATGTCTCTGCTTTTTAATATGCTGTCTAGGTTGGTCATAGCTTTTTTTCCGAGAAGCAAGCATCTTTTAATGTCATGGCTGCAGTCACCATCTGCAGTGATTTTGGAGCCCAAAAAAGGAAAGTCTCTCACTGTTTCCTTCATTTGCCATGAAGTGATAGGACCAGATGTCATGATCTTAGTTTTCTGAATGATGAGTTTTAAGCCAAATTTTTCACTCTCTTTCACTTCCATCAAGAGCTCCTTATTGCAAAATTTGGACTTAAATTGAAGAAAGTAAGGAAAACCACTAGACCATCCAGATATGATCTAAATCAAATCTTGCAACTATACAGTAGAAGTGACAAATATATTCAAGGGTTTAGATTTGATAGACAGACTGCCTGAAGAACTATGGATGGAGGTTGGTGACATTGTACAGGAGGCAGTGATCAAGACCATCCTCAAGAAAAAGAAATGAAAAAGGCAAAATAGTTGTTTGAGGAGGCTTTACAAATAGCTTAGAAAAGGAGGGAAGCTAAAGGCAAAGGAGAAAAGGAAAGATATACCCATATGAATGCAGAGTTTCAAAGAATAGCAAGAAGATTAGAAGCCTTCCTCAGTGATCAATGCAAAGAAATAGAGGAAAACAACAGAATGGGAAGACTAGAGATCTATTCAAGAAAATTAGAGATACCAAGAGGATATTTCATGCAAAGATGAGCACAATAAAGGACAGAAATGGTATGGACCTAACAGAAGCAGAAGATATTAAGAATAGGTGGCAAGAATACACAGAACTATACCAAAAAGATCTTCATGACCCAGATGACCACAATGGTGTGATCACTCACCTAGAGCCAGACATCCTGGAATGTGAAGTAAAGTGGGCCATAGAAGCATCACTGCAAACAAAGCTAGTGGAGGTGATGGAATTCCAGTTGAGCTATTTCAAATCCTAAAAGATGATGCTGTGAAAGTGCTGTACTCAATATGCCAGCAAATCTGATAAACTCAGCAGTGGACACAGGACTGGGAAAGGTCAATTTTCATTCCAATCCCAAAGAAATGCAATGCCAAAGAATGTTCAAACTACCACACAATTGCACTCATCTCACAGGCTAGCAAAGTAATGCTCAAAATTCTCCAAGCCAGGTTTCAACTGTATGTGAACTGTGAGCTTCCAGATGTTCAAGCTGGATTTAGAAAAGGCAGCAGAACCAGAGATCAAATTGCCAACTTCTGTTTGATCATCGAAAAAGCAAGAGAGTTCCAGAAAAACATCTACTTCTGTGTTATTGACTATGCCAAGGTCTTTGACTGTGTGGGTCACAACCCACTGTGGAAAATTCTTAAAGAGATTGGAATACCAGACCACCTGACCTGCCTCCTGAGAAATCTGTATGCAGGCCAAGAAGCAACAGAACTGGATATGGAACAACAGACTGGTTCCAAATTGGGAAAGGGAAAAGCACATCAACACCAAATTAACAATTCCATGAACTGGATAATTTAAGGTCATTGTCAGATATTTAACGTATTATTCTAAAGTAACTAGAAGTATTTCAATTTGTGCTATCAGAAAATGTTTCCACAATGTTAATAATTTACCTTTTCCTATGCCTATTTCCTTGACTGTATATTTTTTTCATAAAGCTGGTCAGATGTATATCATTTTGACAAATATTCTGTGCTAAGTATATCTTTCTAAAGATTTGAGTATATGAAATGAGAGGCAGTACAGTTCAGTGAATAAAAATTGTTTACTTATGAATCCATAGACCTGAGTTCTGCTTTGTGATTTCAAGAGTTCTCTGTAACTTTGAGTAAGTAACTTTATAGTTCTTTTCACAATAATATGATGAAACTCGCCTCCATTATTTCTAAGCTGATTTCCTCCCCTGAATTTTTATAAGGAGTTAATAACCCAGGACTCATAAGACCCTTGGTTTTCATTTATGTGAATGTGATACCATTTGGAATTTTATCAAGTAGTTTACAGTGAACCCAATTTGTGTGAATTCCCAGGTTTGTTTAGCTGAGTGAGCTGCTCTTCTGGATCACCAGCAGCAACCCCTCAACCAGGTTCAATCTAGGCCAGAATGCCTTGCCCGGGCACGCAGCCCCAAGTGAGGCTTTTGGCCCTGTCTCCTGACAACTATGGTTGCCTCAGCCTTTCCAAAGATGAAGGTAAGCACTGCACACAGCTTCCATTACAATGCCACTGGTGCTGTGGGGATTCTGGTTCTACTTACAATTTCCAAATGTGAATGAACCATCCTGCTGTAGTGAAAGGGGCTTAGCTTTTTCCGTGACATCCAGCTGGGGCTACATAAAGCAGTTCCTTGCAAATATGGAGACTAGTGACCTGGGACAAATGGTGAACAGCAAGCAACAGGGGACCAGAAGGAAGAAGACAAACTTCTTGTCCTTCCTCGCCTTAGTCAGCTTCTCAGGCAATATTCGAAGTGACAGAAATCAGTTTTCTTTTCTTGTTAAGTAGCCTCAGTTGCCACCTTTTATCCATACTCCCTTCTCTGTGCTCATGGCCCTTTTCTCTTCCCTCTGGCTGTCCTGGAGCTGCAACACCCAGTAAAGTATAGAAAGTAAACTTTACTTCAGGGTCTGTATTCTAATTGGCGAGAGGTTCATAGAGATGGTAATGCCTAAGATCTTCCTAGGTATTTGCTTCTAGTCTATAGGGATGCCTGAGAAAAATGATAGCGAGCAGAGCAAGCAGAGAAAACTGAGCAACAATGCTTAATTCCAACTATGAACCTGATTTCCCAGGTAATGCTAGTGGTATAGAACTGGCCTGCCAATTCAGGGGATACGGGTTTGATCCCTGGTTGGGAAGATCCCCAGAGGAAGGCATGGCAATCCACTCCAGCATTCTTGCCTGGAGAATTCCGTGGACAGAGGAGCCTGCAGGGTATGGTCCATGGTAGCAAAGACTCGGACAGTAATCAAGGAATCTCCAAGTTGTTTCCAAAATCTGTGACTCCAAAAGGTTACACTTTTATTATATTCTACATTAACCTTACCCTGATATTATTACTCTTTTTAGATTTTATTATTTGTTATTTATTTAGAGGAGGGGTATTTTACAAGGAGAGTAGAGAAAATGAAAAAGAAATAGGCAAAAAAGGAAGTCATTTGAGAAATGGAAAAACAACTGCAATTCTTAAACGAGAGGAAGATATTAATCCCACATACCTTTAGGCCTAATTTCTTTGGAAGCCCAAGTTAAACACGTCATGCATCTACTAAAAATTTGATTTGAGATTATCTTTTCAAAACAGGACCATTCTAAAGCCCATTAATCTTTACTCAGTCGTGTAATAAACGATAGTATTGATCTGTGATGGACATGGAACGTGCTATCCATATCTCCCTTCAGAGAAGGACTTCTTGCCACTGTGAATGGGAGTCTCACTAGCAGAAACCCTTCAGCTACAAGCTAGCTTGGAAACTGCCTCAGCAGCAGAAAGCAGATTTCAAGATCTTCCTGATTCAGCACACTCTAGTGACTGACAGAGAGAGTTATATACTCTCATATATATATATGCCTGGCCATCTTGTTCCAGTGAGAAACATGATGGATTGATTTCCAGAGCTTCCTGTGGGGTCAACTGAGACATTAATAAAATGTTTAAGAATTTGAAAACTCAGATGCCAATCAAAACATTTTCCTCTAGAAGACTGTTACTATGCCTCACCTTTTTATTTGATGGTTTGTGTGAAGGTAAGTGGTGGAGCGATCAATGTGAAAGTATTTAAATATTTTAGTAACTGATAAAGATATCCTAGGTCATCCTGCCTGAATATCAATACTTCTTTAAGTAAAAGTGGGATCATTGCTACAAGAAGTTGCTAGTATGGAAACAGATTTAGGGCAGGAATGCAATGCCCTCATTGATTTCAGATTTCTGCTAGAGGTAAAGCCTAGGAAAGACATAAAGTTTTCCACAATGGCAAAATTCCCTGTCCATATGATAGCCCTCTAATTGACCTAGGGCCCACAGGACTGTCTTTCTTACTGATGAAAAATACTTTTAGCTCTGTTCTAAAGAAGGCCTCTACCAGCTGCTTCAGCAAAGTATAGGCAGGAAACTGTCTCACACAAAGTAACTAAAAGAAAGTGCTTGACTAAGTTGTGAACATTTCCACTGAGAGACTGCCTTTCAAGTGACCTGCCTTCTACTTCTCCTGGCTAACTAGAATCAGAATTAATACCAAACTACAGAGAGGGAGATAGAGAGAGAGAAAGAGGACCTGTGTGAGACAAAGAAGCAGAGAGAAAGCTGGAGAAAATCTCTTTCTCTTTTGGACTGAAAGCGTTTTGATCAGAGAACACATACTTTTTGACAGAAGAAATCTGAATCCTCAATATTAGACAACTGAGAACTTTCTAAACTAGGAGCCAGTCACAGTAAAAATCACTTGAATAAGGACAGCATTCTGTAGTTAGAAAGGAGATTATTCCAAGAAATTTGAGCAAATGTGCCTCTGTAAACTAGATTTACCTTAACAAAGAGCAGAAAAAATAAAAAATATTAAATTCATATTCTCAGTAATATTTGGGAATATATTGTGTGTATTAAATTACACAATAAGAAAAATTACTTTAGGTTTATAACTCCAAAGTCTGAATATAAAATATTTCTAGGTATGATTATATACTTATTCTCATGAGGTGAATGTGAACATTTTTCAGGTTAGTGTCACATCAAATGGTTAAACAAAATATGAAACAGCAGGAGTGAAGAGAAAACAAAAAAGTGAGAGAAAAAAAGCAAGTATTTAGTGAAAATATTATCAAGTATGAATTCCTTTCTTTAATTTTTTTTCTTACATTTAAAAAGATGCAAATTTAAACTTAGAAAAAAAAGGAAAATCATAAACTTAATCACAAAGGCGGGAATGAAAATTAAGAATGCACTCAAAATAAGAAAATTAAGTCTTGAACTTAATGAAAAAAAATATATATATGTATATACACACATACACTGTGGGGAGACAGGAAATTAGCCATGATGGCCTTTTTAGGTTCTCTGACCCAATGTTTTGTAAGTAATGACTGTGTTACAATTGAGATCATTTATAGCACTGCACATGCACTTCACGAGGTACTTGCTTGGTCACGGGCTACTTTGTGCTGTAGGGGTATGTGAGCGCCACCTAAAAAAAAAAGCATTGGCATTACAGCTGCATCACAGCTGTGTGCGTTGGGTCAGCTATGAGTGGAGATGATATAGTGTGTCTAATGCTATGACTGCTGTGTCAGCCAGGAGAGAGGTTGTGTTGTGGTAGGTTATGCTATGGCTGTTGCTCTGAGATGAGAAATGTGTCTGCAGTTCCTATGGCTCCTCGAGTCTTCTTCCAGCCTATTAGCTTGCACCTTGTCTACCATGGGTTCAATGAACAGTGCCCACAGTGAGATACAGCGAGACAACTGGCATCAGGAACAGGATGAAGAGCAACGCATATACATATATATATATATATATATTCTCATAAAAATGTACAATTCAAGATTTAATTTACTTATGAGAGCATTCCTGGCTACCCCCTCCAGTATTCTTGCCTGGGAAATCCCATGGATAGAGGAGCCTGGCGATCTACACTCCATAGGGTCGCAAAGAGTCGGACATGACTGAGGGAGTAACACTCTTTCGCATATAGTTCTAAAGTCGACATTGTGGTCCTAAACAGCTTAAGAACATGCTTGAAAGAAACTAATTTGATGACTCACCATAGAAAGAACAGGTATTTCTATTGTTAATCAAATGGGTTTAATCCTATAGATTCTATTCTGAGCAGATCTCTTCTAAGCCTACCCAACCATGTGCCAATATGTTCAGTAGTGAGTTACTTTGTTTGAATGTAAACTGATTTGTCTGTGAACTGCAACCATCAAATATCAATATATTTTTTTGAACATGTGCCTGGAATTCTTAACGAAGTAAAACATGATTTTGGATGCATTGCTAGGGTATTTCAGGTACTGCCTTTTTCTCCCTGCATTGTAGGGAGAAAGCTTTGTAGCTCTCTGTATGACAGTAAAATACTGAAGTTAATTGTAGCTAATTTGTAGCTACAGCAGAACATTTCAAATGTGAAATGGTTTAACAACACTAATGATACTACAGAAAAATCTTACTGGTCTGTACTTATGCTTGCCATTCCTTTGATGGAAATAAAAATTTGTGATTTCTGTTGCAAGATGCAAATAATTGTGGGAGAGATAACAGATTATATTTAATCTTTTTAAACTACATTTTTAAAATCAGTGAATTATGTGATCAGCTCCTTTCCAAAAGCAGATTTTTGATAAAAAGAAGAGAGTAAACATAAGTCAAGTGTAACTATCAAAATTTGTTAAAAGAAATGCTGTCTAATTAAAAAAACTTTAAAATTGTATTTTGAGTACCTTTATCAGAAATGTTGCCTTGAGAAAAATTATATTATAATTTATCATTTACTAAACATTTGCAGTTTTTGAAGATAAGCGTCTTTTAACATCTTTCTATTTAAATCCGTTTTACTTGTGAAATGTTTTAAACACACTTAAAAATTAAAGATTTATGTCAGATTTAAAAAGTCCCCATGTTTTGACATATTTGTTTCAGATCTTTTAATTTTAAAACTAATTATATAGTTTTAACAATATTTGCACCTTTAACGATTTAATTCCCTATTTCCCTTTCAAGAGTTAACAACTGTACTTAAGGTGTTTAGGTTCTTTTTCTACCCATGTTTTTACACATTCACTACACCTCTGTGTTTCTATCAATTTATAGTATTGATTTGGATGTTTGCAGTATTTACCATGACTAGGCAAATTATGCTTACCATAACAAAACATAAAAGAAGCAAGGCAGCCCGCTTTCTCTCCATTTCTCTCTGTTGCTTAGTCGCTAAGTCATGCTCAACTCTGAAACTCCATAGACTGTAGCCCTTCAAGCTCCTCTGTCCATGGGATTTCCCAGGCAAGAATACTTGGAATGGGTTGCCATTTCCTTCTCCAGGGGATCTTCCCCACCCAGAGATTGAACCCATGTCTCCAGCACTGGCAAGTAGATTCTTTACCAGAGAGCCACCAGGGAAAGCCCCTCTCTCTTTAACTGACTCACCTTGCTATACATTTGAATCATTATAAATCAACTATACTTCAATAAACATTTTAAAAATAGAAAGATTTATCTATATATATTCATGTGGCTCTATTTATAATTAATTTTAACTACTAATTAGCTTTCCATGGCATGAGTCTACTTTAAATTTGCAATCAATCTGCTGTTTATAGGCAATAAAGTTAATTTCAATATTCTACTGTCATACAGAAAGCTTCAGTAAACTTCATTGTTTCCATTGTCTTACAAATATGTGTTATAATTCCTCTAGTCTATAGAGAAGAGTCTATCTAGAAGTGGAAATCATGGGTTGTAGAATGTTTGTGTGTGAGTGTGTGTGTGTGTGTATCTTTGATGTTACTAAACATCCCCATTTTTGCTATATAAAGTAGTACCCATTTTCATTACCACCAGAAATATATGAGGAGTACTACATCCTCAAAAAGGACTTAGAATTCCATGTTTTAAAATGTGTGACCATACAATACAATGAAAATATGACAATTATGAGAACATCTCATTACTTTTATTTCTATGAATTTTTTACTTTGCAACTCTTTATTTGCAAGTGAGGATATTTCTATGTTTGTTAGCCTTTATCTGTTCACATTCTTCGATAATTTTACCCATTAGATTGTTAGTCTTATTTAGTAATTCTTAACATTTCTTGTAGATTCTAGATTCAGCCAGGTCTTTGGTTAGTAAAAATTTCTAATTTGGTGTTAGTTTTTTCATTTAACTTTTCTTTATGGTATCTTTGGTGTGTAAAAGTTGTTTAATGTATTAATTTTCTATAAATTTGTCTTGCACAAGAAATCCTTACAAATCCTAAGGTTCTAAATATATGGTCCTTTTTTCTAAGGGCTTTTTTTTTTTTACTTTGTACATTTAGATCTTGAGTCTATCTGGGGCTTCTTTTTCTGTAGAGTGCAACAGAAATCTAGTATCTCTCCACCCCCACCCCCAGGTCCCCTGCTTGTGAATATAATCACTTTCCTCATTGACACTGAGTATTCCCTCCTTGTCTTGCAACTGACATATATCCCATTTTGGTTGGGACTCTCTGTGCTCCCTTCTGCCTATTGGTTTACCTATGGTCTTTCCCAGAACTAGTAACAAACTTTTAGTTATTAAAGTTTCATAATAAAGTTCCCATTTTTTATTCTTCTTTACAATTGCCTTAGTTAGCTGTTCTTAGTCCTGTAATATGTGAATTTTAGAATTAGTTTGTCAAATTTTAGATTGAAATTAAAATTGTCAAATTTTGACCAAGAAAGTCACAACCAATAATCTTTTTTTTAATTATTCTAAAAAATACTCTAAGGTATGAAAAATCTCAAGAGGATGTAAAAATATCCTTTAACTTGAAATTTTTGTCACCTATTGGTGATTTGGATGCAGGACATTAGAATATTTTTTTTTTCATTTATAGAAAAATCCCCAGGTTTGTTCTAGTGAACAAACCTTTTTGAAACTATGCAGCAGTAATAGCTTTGGTTTTAATTTTCAATTACATGTATCTACAATATTTTCCTTCTGAAAAATGTGTGCTCAATTACCAAACTATATGCTTTATAGATAACGTAGTAAATCACTTTTCAAAGCAAAGTAATGAAACATCATATCTATTTAAAACCTAACCTAGGGCAAAACTGGAGAAGGCAATGGCACCCCACTCCAGTACTCTTGCCTGGAAAATCCCATGGACGGAGGAGCCTGGTGGGCTGCTGTCTATGAGGTCACACAGAGTCGGACACGACTGAATGACTTCACTTTCACTTTTCACTTTCATGCATTGGAGAAGGAAATGGCAACCCACTCCAGTGTTCTTGCCTGGAGAATCCCAGGGACGGGGTAACCTGGTGGGGTGCCGTCTGTGGGGTCACACAGAGTCAGACATGACTGAAGCGACTTAGCAGCGGCAGCAGCAGGGCAAAACTGAAACACTACATACAATGTTTTGCATAAAATTTGCATAATATTAATTTTGTATTAAATTTTGTTTGTGGAGTACTTTTTTTACCTTTGTAAACTAATATTTGTTAATTCATCCCAGAAATTATAATATCTATAAATCAAGTCAAACATGCTTTTTGCATAACGTTTCAGATTGGCATGTCACAGCCACTTTAAGTATTTTACTTTGAAAAATGTATCAAAAGCATTGTCATCTCACACCCTATTGAGTTAATGCCTAATAGCAGTGATGAGGCATCTGATATGATCCAACAATTATTATATTTTTCTTGAAAATATGTTTTTCTTTCAGTATTTTGAACTGTTGCATGGACAGTCAGCTCACTAGGTACTGAGGATTAAGTAGTGAGCCAGATATCCACACTGAGGCTGCATTTTAATATGAAAAACAATCACCAAATTAATTGCCCAATTAATTATTGAATTATAAACTCAACTATTATATGGAGCAAAGAGAGCTACCAAAAGGATCTATAAATGGTGACTATGAAAAAGCTTACTTGAGATAGATTTTAAATACAAACTCCAAAGGATAGGAAAGAATTATTAATGAAAGAAATGGTAGTAGTACATTTTTCAAGCAAAGGTAACAAATACGTGCAAATTTCATAAGATGATTAAAGAAGAATGGTGTGTTTGAGGAATGTAAAAACTACTGGGTCAGCTGCAATAGAGAAAACAAAGAGGACAGTGGCTCAAGTTGAGAATGCTGTGCAGCAACCATATCGTTCAGAATCTTCAAGACCATGTGAAGAATTCTAAATTTTTTCTGAACAATGGCAAGATATTGAGCAGATTCAAGAGAGAAATGTTATGGAATAAGTCCAGCTTCAGTATGAAGAAAGAATCAAGAAGGAACAAAAATGAATATAGAGGGACTGGTTAAGAGATTATTGCTGTGGTTAGGCAAGAAACAATGGTAACTCAGATCAGGGTCATGACAGCAAGGAGAGAAGAGAAATAAAGGAGATACTTATGAAAGAGTAGTAAAAAAGATGCATTGCTTTAATAAGTATAAAGAGTAAGAGATGCTTTGCTCTCGGGATGCCTTTTGGGACTCTGGGGTGTGAAAAAAAAGTGTAGATGCTAGTGACATTGATTGTGATGGAAGAGAATCAAGTTTTAGATAATATTTAATTGTATTGGTCTATTAAAAATCAAAAGAATGATATATACCTAGAACTAGGTACAAATGGTTTTGGTATAAAAATAGTTTCAATAGATACACACCAAGGTCAATTTCAAATAGTTAAAACATTGAAATGTAAAGAAGTGATTCTATAAAAGCTACCAGGAGGGAAAAAAAAAGGAGGAAGAGGGAGAATTACTTTACAATCTCAGTGGAGAAAAAAATCTTTCTGTGACTCAAAATTCAGAATCCATAAAAGAAATTATCACCAACAAAAAAGGCCAATAAGTCACACATCCCTAAGTTATAAAGAATTTCAAACAATGGAAAAAAAAGAATGAGAAAAAGAGAAATATAGACAAAGGAGACAGAGTTTTTAATGAGAAAAGTTAAAATTCACAAATGGCTCTTAAACACATGTGTTAAGGAAATACATTGATTTCACTCAATAACAGAAAGGAAAATACAAGCCATCAGAGTGCTCACTTCTGTGGCACATATACCGAGAATTAGAGTGATACAGGAAAATTATCATAGTTTCTGCACAAGAATGACATGCCAGTTCATGAAGATTCTTTCTGTACTAAAACAGAGATGTCTATTTCTAGTTTTTTAAGGAATCTCCACACTGTTCTCCATAGTGGCTGTACTAGTTTGCATTCCCACCAACAGTGTAAGAGGGTTCCCTTTTCTCCACACCCTCTCCAGCATTTATTATTTGTAGACTTTTGGATCGCAGCCATTCTGACTGGTGTGAAATGGTACCTCATAGTGGTTTTGATTTGCATTTCTCTGATAATGAGTGATGTTGAGCATCTTTTCATGTGTTTGTTAGCCATCTGTATGTCTTCTTTGGAGAAATGTCTATTTAGTTCTTTGGCCCAAGAAACGAGTTGCCAGTCCAGGTTCGATGCACGATACTGGATGCTTGGGGCTAGTGCACTGGGACGACCCAGAGGGATGATATGGGGAGGGAGGAGGGAGGAGGGTTCAGGATGGGGAACACATGTATACCTGTGGCGGATTCATTTTGATATTTGGCAAAACTAATACAATTATGTAAAGTTTAAAAATAAAATAAAATTAAAAAAAATAAAATAAAACAGAGATGTCATCTGTAAATATCAGCTTGACAAAACTGCAAGATTTTTAAAACAAACTTGTTTTAAAATGTTTAAAACACTCACTTATTGTTCATGAAAGTACAAATTGGTACAGATTTTTATGGAGTACAATTTTGAAGTATCTATCAAAAATTATTTAGGTAATCACCTTATGAGCAACCAATTCCACTTTTAGGATTGTTTCTTATACATATTTTCACATACACATAAACCAATGTATACACAAAGTTATTAATTGTGGCACAGATTATAGTAGCAAAGTTTATAAAGAAGCTAATTATTTATAAATTGTTGACACAAATATATTATAGTATGATCACACAATGTAATAAGGTACACTGTACATGTTGGTCTAGGAAAATATTCAAGACAAATTTTTTAAGTAAAAAGCACAAATGTACAAGAGTACGTATGTATGCATGCATGCTAAGTCGCTTCAGTCGTGTCCGACTCTGTGCGACCCCATAGACGGCAGCCCACCAGGCTTCCCTGCCCCTGGGATTCTCCAGGCAAGAACACTGGAGTGGGTTGCCATTTCCGTCTCCAATGCAGGAAAGTGAAAAGTGAAAGTGAAGTTGATCAGTCGTGTCCGACTCTTAGCGACCCCATAGACAGCAGCCTACCAGGCTCCTCCGTCCATGGGATTCTCCAGGCAAGAGTACTGGAGTGGGGTGCCATTGCCTTCTCCCAGAGTATGTATAGTATGGCATCATCGGTGTAAAACAGGAAAATAATATAATCACATTTGCTTTTATATACATAAAAACCTGTATGGAAAGATACACAAGAAGCTAACATAGAAATATCTGTTTATGGGTGTACTATCAGCTGGGCAAAGAGAAATAGGGTAGGAGGGACATTTTGTATTACTGTTTTTTTTTTTTTTTTTTATCCTCTGATGTTTTAAACTTGTGAATTTTATTTGAAACATAAAGCATTTCAAGAAGACTGTTATATAATGAAGAGAAAAAGATGTCCTTGTTCTGGGTGATGAAAACATTCTTTATTCTGATTGGTAATAGTCATTACAGTCACTAAAGTTGCTGATGCACAATAGTTTGTGTACCAAGGAAAGGTTATGGTTCTGCAGAGGATCTAATCTTGCTAGAATTAATGGACCTGTCAATGTGTACTGTCAAGAAAAGACGTCAAAAGCTTGAAAAGCAAGGCTCTTACTGGACCACAATATTACTCCTTATTGCTGAAATTAACAAAAGGGTCATTATTTAACATGTCTTCTTAAAATGACCAATGAAATTGCAGTGCAGGCATCCATTTTCTCACCTGAAGACTATGTATAAAGCACATTGTTGGGATTATAAAGGCAACTCCGTGATGCCCTCTGCTTTCAAGGAATTTATATTCTACATGGGCAGATAAGTCATATATATAAATATATAAAACTACAAAGTTAGATAGAAAGGGTAAAAGGTTATGAGAGAAATAAAGTGTGGTAGGATTTAGAAGAGACAGAGATGACCTGCAGCTGGAAAATGAGAAGGGGAAGATCAAGGGCGATCTGACAATGAGGTGAACTAGGAAGATCTTCCAGTGGGATCTGTGAGCCAAAGGGCACTCCAGGTGGAGAGGACAAAATGAGCCAGGACGACGGGGAGTGAGAAGAACAAATGGTTCAATCTGGTTTCTGTGTGCTGCTGTCTTTGTGAGTGCTAAATCGCCTCATTCATATCCGACTCTTTGCGACCCTGTCGACTGTAGCCCACCAGGCTCCCCTGTCCATGAGATTCTCAGGCCAGAATACTGGAATGGGTTGCCATTCCCTCCTCCAGGGGATCTTGCCAGTCCACGGATTGAACCCTTGTCTCTTATGTCTCCTGCACTGGCAGGTGGGTTCTTTACCACTATTGCCACCTGTAAGAATATGGTATTTGAAAGGTAGAATCATTAAACCCAGATTATAGGACCCCAAATTCAAGGCTTTTGTATTATGAGCTGGGAGGGTTGTGCAAGTTCAGGAGAATGGGAATGACAGTATGCACACAGTTCCTTAGCAAGTCTGACCTGGCAACAGGCTTGTAGGATCGGCTGGAGGAAAGAGTTGATCATAGGGAAAAAAGGACAATAAGAAAAAAAAAAAAAGAACAAACAAGAAACTTTTGGAGAAGTCCAGTAAGAGTTATTACATGGAGAATGGAAGGGAATAGGTAAATGGTACTGCTTAGAGGTATAAGCAAATAATAAGGAATCAGGAAGCATCTGCTGTGAGAGTGAATGATAAAATGAATGAATGAAGTCAGACAAATGGAAGCAACAAACTAATTTTTCTTCTTATTCCTGGTTCAAGTTACTAGTCAAGTCTGCACAGAGTTTTTTTCACCAGATTCTGTTATCCCTGCCTTACACCATTAAAGGAAAGAGATAACCAACATATTACTATAAGGAGAAGGAAAGAGCTTGGCTTTCTTCCTGCTCTTCTGCTCTTCCTGAGTTGCTCTGGCCAGTGGAGTAAGGCTGGAGTGCACTGCAGAAGGGCTGTAGCTTCATAGGTTGCATACAGTAAATTCTTAGTTACCTTAGAAGGAATTTGGTTCAGTTATTTTTCTTGTAGCCACAGACTACCAATGACTAGATATGTTAGACTCTATCAGAAAGTGAGAGGAAAGGAGAGATACTCTGATTCCTCTTTGACTACAAGATCCAATTCTGGATGTTCTTCCTCCTCAGGTGCCTGAGGATGAAAGAGGGCAAAGAAAGATGTAAAAGAGGGAAGAAAGGGAAAAAGTAAGTGAAGGAAAGAGAGAAGGAAGAAAAAAGAATTAAGGAATGAGGGGAAGGATAGAAGGAGGAAGAAATGAAGCAGGAAAGGAAGAAAGGAAAAACTAAATGTTTTTGAAATGTTTCTGTTGGAATATTTACAGACATTCATCCCTAACAATCAAACGAAGTAAGCATTATAATTTTTTAATTTTATGGATGAATCCCCTGGATGATGCTGATGGTGATCTCAAGCCTTCTTGTAAAGTTACTCTCTTGAGCAGCAGGTCACAGTGTAATAAAATTGCTTATGACAAGGAAATGCAATTATTGTGAGAATATGGACTCTTTGGGAAAATATTATAACAAGGCAATTTACACTTCCTTTTTAATTCAAATGTTATTGCTATGGGGAACTGCACTTTTAACAGTCATTGTCAGATCCAGTTTCTATGGAAATTTTAGGCTGCTACCATTGGACAAAATCAATGGTACCATGGGAACAACATCCTTGATAATGGCAAGTTTTTTTTCCCCAGAGGTGTGATTTGCTTTTTTCCTGAAATGTGATACAACCCACTGACAATTTAAACATTCCTCCATAGCTATACACAATATAAACTATTCATGCTGCAGTTTTCAAAATTCTATAAAGAAAGGAATTATCTACCACAGTAATGATTTTTCAATTAAAGAGAGAAAAGGAAAGGAACATAATAATCAATATGCGCCATAGATTGTCTTAACCTAAACTCAGCCAATAAAACTACATCCAATGTACAGGTATGTTCTGTTTGTGGATTTTCCTCCCTTAAATACACGACAAGTCTCAGTCAGGCAGAGAAGCCCTCTCTCCTTCTCTGTGCTTTTCCATATTTGACACTCGATCCCATAACTGATTTCATGGTATTAAGAATCATAGCTGCTTGCAGAAATTTTAGCCTTCAGTTTGCAACTGGCCATTGATTGGAGGGGAAAGCTTACATGAGTATGGTGGTAAAATGTACTTCCCTATTAAAATATTTGTTCTGTAATGTCAATGAAAAGAGGTGTTACCTATAGAATAAGTGATATTTTTGTTGTAAGCAAATTTTAAAAAATTATTTTACTATGTATTGTATAGTTATGTAACAATGATAAATAGGCAAGCTAGATCAGTTCTTGGATATCTGAAAGGTGATTTCATGATGATATACAAAATCCTGAGGTATTCATAGCAAATGTCTTGTACATGTCCGAGTCTATAAAAGATGTAAGTAAAGTCACTCAGTCGTGTCCAACTCTTTGCGACCCCATGGACTATAGCCTACCAGGCTCCTCTGTCCATGGAATTTTACAGGCAAGAGTACTGGAGTGGGTTGGCATTTACTTCTCCAGGGGATCTTCCCAAGCCAGGGATGAAACCCGGTTCTCCTGCATTATAGGTAGATGCTTTACAGTCTGAGCCACCAGGGAAGCTCAAGTCTATAAATGTCTTCAAAAAAAGGAGGAGAAAGAAGGAGTCAAAGGGATTGGATACAGTGGCCACTAGGGCAAGTGGAGTCCTATGTCTTTTTCCAAGTCTCCTGTTATCCCCCCTGGTGTCTTCATTTTTATTGAGAGGAGAGGCTTTTTGGTGTCAATCTAGTGTCAACAGAAGAGGCTACAGTACATGTTTCAGAACCATGCATGGCAAACACTGCTTTACCTAGATGATAAATTCACTTGTTCTTTTTTGGAGTTGCAGGAAGGAGAAGAGGAGTGTTAACAGGTATTATGGAAAAGCCAAAATCCTTCAAGCCATTCCTGATTCTTTGACTGATTCTTTGTTGATTCTGTAAGGTGGCTCAGATCCATTTTGATCTGATATTTTAAAAATTAAGTGTGAACCATTTAAATTTCCTGAGATATAATACAAATGAAAAAAAGAGATGAGTTAATCTCTTGTTTATATAACAAAACAGTTTTCTGTATTATTATTGGGACCGGTAGAGCTTTTTGCATACTTCAGATTGACTTGCATGGTTATTTGTTGCCTGCCTGTCCCAGAATCCTACTCCTGATAGAGTCTTCCATCATGTAAAGTGGGTGATCTCTTCTGTTACCCTAAGTGTTGATTTGGGAGATTGCTCTGCAAAGGTGAATGTGCCATCCTGCCAGGAGTTAGGGTGAGCTGCTCCACCCCACACAGTGCTTAATAATTAAGAAGATGTGACACATATGTACAATGCAATATTACTTAGTTATAAAAAGGAACAAAATTGTGCCATTTGCAAAGACATGGATGGACCTAGACACTATCATACAGACTAAAGTAATTCAGAAAGAGAAAAATAAATATTGTATGTTAACACATATATGTGGAATATAGAAAAATGGTACAGATGAACCTGTTTACAAAGCAGAAATAGAGACACAGATGTAAAGAGTAAACATATGGACACCAAGGGACAAGAAGGGGTGGGAGGTGGGATAAACTGAGGGATGGGGGTTGACATGCATACATTACTGTGTACAAAATAGACAACCAATGAGAACCTACCGTAGAGCACAGGGGACTCTACTCAGTGCTCTGTAGTGGTGTAAATAGGAAGGAAACCCCCCAAAACAGGGGGTATAAGTAGATGTGTAACTGATTTACTTTGTTGAACAGCAGAAAATAACACATTATAAAGCAACCTATACTCTAATAAAAATTGAGAAAAATAATAAAGCCCAGGTTACCAAAGTCAAGGCAGGTATTAGGACTCAGACGGACTAAGTTATAAATGAATAAGTATACTCAGATGTAAACACTAAAGATCACTGATCCCTCGACTTTTCCATCAACTACTTCAGCTGTTATTCACAGAAAAATTGTGCTTAACTAACATTCCGCTTATTCTTAGACCTATTTTGTCGGCTCTGTCCTCTCAGAGTTTTGCATAACTTGAAGTTTTATTCTAAAAACCTTTCTTGATTTTTGTTAGAAGTTATATTTGTTACTTGACACAGTAGCATATGTGCCCTGGAGTTCTGGTGATGCCAGGGTAGAAATAAAGCTTCGTGTCACTTCCAGCTCTTCTTATCGTCCCTGCTCAACCATATGTGCATGTATCTTCTTTGGATTTCTTCTGTCCCCAAAGGGCACACAAAGTACCTAGAACCCAGTTAAAACATCCTTCTCCATCCCTATCTAAGGAAAGGACAAATATGGATGAATGGCAAGACCAGGAAACCATCTGCCTCCCACTGCTGCCCAGAATTTAAACCATAATACCTTGAGATGCTGTTTCATCAAAGCTGCATTGGCCTTGACACAGAAGGCTTCCTGGGCAGTAGTCTTGGGTGGATAAAAAGGCTAATCAAGTTACACTTTTGGAAAGAAAAATGGGAGCTCTATGCCGTACCAGTCCATGTATCATCACTATTTTCAGGACAAGTGAAATGTCAAGGCTAAAATAACCCCAGCTATCTATAAAATAATGTAATCCAGGTACACAGTCATGGCAGAGTTTTGAAATATTATTCAATTGGTTTTCTCCATAAGGAAAAATAAAAAAATAAATTTTTCTCCTCTACATTTATCAAAAACAGGTACTGAATTAAAAACTAAAAGTATGGCAACAGTCTGGTATCCTGTCAAATTTAATCTATGTGCAACAGTCCAATCTATCCAACAAAAATGCATCATACTGATATTGAAAGGCTATTTCAATCAGATACTTGTTTTTCCTTCCTTCGAGACTATTATTCTGCAGGATATATTTGCTTTATTGAAAACTACACGAGACAGTTTTTAATGTTTTGTTATTGCCAATCATGGAAATTAACACTTCTCTTAAAAAAATGGAGAGCTATTGAAGATTAAAGATACTTTAATTTTTTCAATGATTGTAAAAAGATGCATTCATATATATTATATAAAATTGAAACACAAAGACACAGTTGTTTATGGAGTGAACTACTTTTGAAAAATGCATAAAACCTCAATTGTTAAATGGCTTCCCAGGTGGTACTAGTAGTAAAGAACCCTCCTGCCAATGCAGGAGACATAAGATATGTGGGTTCAATCCCTGGGTTGGAAAGATTCCCCTGGAGGAGGGTATGGAAACCCACTCCAGTAGTCTTCCCTGGAGAATCCCGTGACAGAGAAGCCTGAGAGCTACAGTCCATAGGATTGCAAAGAGTCAGACACAACTGAAGCAACTTAGCATGCACACACAAATGTTAAAAGTTATTATTTTGACAGGAGACAGAATTATAAATAATATTTCCACTGCTCTACTTATGAATCATATTCAGTATCACATTTACTTTATTTTTATGTTATTGAAGAAGATAAGATTTCTAGCCACCAAAGTACATTTTGAACAAGGGAAATGCTCTACAGTTTGAAATTATTTATTAGAAATTATTTTTTCAATCAAAATTTAATTAATCTGGCTCCTTGATATCAGCTGCTTAAGTGGGTTTTGAGAGCAGGGTGAGAAATAAGACGTACTTTCTACCTCCATTAAACTCTTAATCTAGTAGGATTAGCATAACTTTTTTTTCTTTTTTGAGGAAAACTATATATAAACGCTGTCTTACAGGTTTTAAAAGTCATTAAAAAAATAGAACTTGGTATCAAACAAAGGTAAAGATTTAGCATACCTCTGAAGAATTTTTTTTATATACATTCACATATGTGAACAGATGATACAAAGAACTTGATCTTTATACTGATTGTGGGGGGAAAATACCCCCCAAAGAGCTTCATAACATACCAACAATATTCATATAACTTTTAGACCTACTGATCTAGCATTACAAGGGAAAACCCCTGCTAAGGTAGACAATTTACTTATTCTACTTTCAAAGATACCATGTTCATAAGACTCAGTGAGGAGGTAAAGTTTTCAATTCCAGGAATTATAAAAGAGGAAGCAAATAATGGGATGGTTTCCTGTTCTTCCTTATTTTTCTTCTCCAAGATCTTTTATAAGACTCCTACCCCTTCATCCATGATCTGGCACTAGTAGTCATATTCTTGTCTTAGAAATTATTTGAGAATATTCAGTTCAGTTCAGTTCAGTCACTCAGTCATGTCCGACTCTTTGCAACCCCATGAATCCCAGCACGCCAGCCTCCCTATCCATCACCAACTCCTGGAGTTCACTCAGACTCACGTCCATTGAGTCAGTGATGCCATCCAGCCATCTCATCCTCTGTTGTCCCCTTCTCCTCCTGCCCACAATCCCTCCCAGCATCAGAGTCTTTTCCAATGAGTCAACTCTTCGCATGAGGTGGCCAAAGTACTGGAGT
Source organism: Bison bison bison (assembly GCF_000754665.1). Taxonomy (NCBI): domain Eukaryota; kingdom Metazoa; phylum Chordata; class Mammalia; order Artiodactyla; family Bovidae; genus Bison; species Bison bison. Next base: position 523,740 of record NW_011494807.1, on the reverse strand, counting down.
TTCAGCTTTAGGATCATTCCTTCCAAAGAAATCCCAGGGCTGATCTCCTTCAGAATGGACTGGTTGGATCTCTTTGCAGTCCAAGGGACTCTCAAGAGTCTTCTCCAACACCACAGTTCAAAAGCATCAATTCTTCAGCGCTCAGCCTTCTTCACAGTCCAACTCTCACATCCATACATGACCATAGGAAAAACCATAGCCTTGACTAGATGGACCTTTGTTGGCACAGTAATGTCTCTGCTTTTGAATATGCTATCTAGGTTGGGTCATAACTTTCCTTCTAAGGAGTAAGCGTCTTTTAATTTCATGGCTGCAGTCACCATCTGCAGTGATTTTGGAGCCCCAGAAAAGAAAGTCTGACACTGTTTCCACTGTTTCCCCATCTATTTCCCATGAAGTGGTGGGACCGGATGCCATGATCTTTGTTTTCTTAATGTTGAGCTTTAAGCCAGCTTTTTCACTCTCCACTTTCACTTTCATCAAGAGGCTTTTTAGTTCCTCTTCACTTTCTGCCATAAGGGTGATGTCATCTGCATATCTGAGGTTATCGATATTTCTCCCAGCAATCTTGATTCCAGCTTGTGCTTCTTCCAGTCCAGCGTTTCTCATGATGTACTCTGTATATAAGTTAAATAAGCAGGGTGACAATATACAGCCTTGACGAACTCCTTTTCCTATTTGGAACCAGTCTGTTGTTCCATGTCCAGTTCTAACTGTTGCTTCCTGACCTGCGTACAAATTTCTCAAGAGGCAGATCAGGTGGTCTGGTCCTTTATGGTGCCCATCTTTGCATGAAATATTCCCTTGGTATCTCTAATTTTCTTGAAGAGATCTTTAGTCTTTCCCATTCTGTTGTTTTCCTCTATCTTTGCATTGATCACTGAGAACGGCTTTTTTATCTCTCCTTGCTATTCTTTGTAATTCTGCATTTAGATGCTTATATATTTCCTTTTCTCCTTTGCTTTTCGCTTCTCTTCTTTTCACAGCCATTTGTAAGAATATTGAGAATATTACTACAAGACAAAACCAGACCTTTTCCAATTGAGACCTCTGAAAATAATCAACAACTCTATAGTCGTGGGAAAAAATATATAGACCTGGATGCCAGGAACTAATCATGTAAAGTAGGGTACCCAGATTAGTTTACCCAGTTTATTTGCTTCTTCCACATTAACATGGAGTTCTCCTCATTCCAGAAGTGATGACTTCTTCAGTGAAAAAATAGAAACTGTTCAGCGGGAAGGAACCTCAGAGATAATTTTATCCAGTGCACACTTGCCTGTGTTGTAATGAGGAAACTGTAATCCAGGCAGATTAATCTCAGCTGGCAAAGCTCTCCTGGCCTCTATTGTGATGCTTTCCTAGTAGACATCATTCATGATATTTGACTATAATATATGAAGGGATGTTTATCATAGACATACTGACATTCAAGCTGCAATTTCCCTCAGTGGAATAGTTCAGTTCTGTCGCTAAGTCACGTCCAAATCTTTGAGACCCTATAGACTGCACCACCCCAGGCCTCCCTCTCCATCATCAACTCCCAGAGTTCACTCAAACTCATATCCATTGAGTCGGTGATGCCATCTAACCATCTCATCCTCTGTCATCCCCTTCTCCCCTCTGCCTTCAATCTTTCCCAGCATCAGAGTCTTTTCAAATAAGTGAGTTATTCACACCAGGTGGGCAAAGCATTGGAGTTTCAGCTTCAGCATCAGTCCTTCCAATGAATATTCAGGACTCGGTTCCTTTAGGATGGACTGGTTGGGTCTCCTCATAGTCCAAGGGACTCTCAAGAGTCTCCTCCAACACCACAGTTCAAAAGCATCAATTCTTCAGTACTCAGCTTTCTTTACAGTACAACTCTCACGTCCATACATGACTACTGGAAAAACCATAGCTTTGACTAGGTGGACCTCACTGGAATAGACCTCCCTCAAAAAACTTGAGAGAACCCTAACAATTTTAAATTAGTGAATCTGCAAAATTTTATTACAGAGGTATAGTTTACACAAAATTTGGATCCTCTCCTGTTGGCAGGCTACAGTCCATGGGGTCGAAAGAGTCAGACACAACTTAGCAACGAACCACTACCACCAACACCTGTTAATACAGAGATAGTACCAGAGTTTCATTTTGCTTTAACTTATGAAGTCTTTGTTAGGTTTGACTACAGTGAAGTCTACTTTTGTGGCAAAGATCCAGTCAATTTAAATAATCTAGGCAGGATCAGGAAGGACTTCTCTTTTATAAAGTGCCCATTTCAAGGTAAATATTATCAATCCAAGTTTCTCCCTGTTTCACAGGAAAACATTTCTTACCACCAGTTTCTTTTTTTTAATTAAAAGAAAAACCCTATCTCATATCAAAATACCTTCAGAATTCACATATTTGCTGATTTAAATAAAAATAGCAATTTTAAAATGTGGGGTAAAAGTGTGTAGATGATGAACCTATATTTCAAGATTAACAGTTTGTCTCATATTTAGTGATATTTTAAATCATATTCAAACAAAACTTTTACTATATACAAATGAGATGAACTGCAAAGAAAGAAGTTCTTCCTATGTATTTCATTTTCTGGAATTTCTCATTGTTCATCGTTTACAAAGGAAGGAATCCTGGGGTATTTGTTAATAAGGTAATCCTGAAATGCCATTCTACAGCCGAGAAGAAAATATTTCTTTTCCCAACTTCCTATACTTAACAGTTAATTTTAGTTCCATGATTGAGTATATGAATTAATAACAAAATACTTAACATTAAGCATGTTATGGTGTGGTCTCAGTAAAACAGCAATAAAAACAAAAACAAGAACAAGGGTTGGCATACTTTCATGTAAATTTTTGAAACCACAAACTACAAGCATACAAATACAAAAGATTTCTTAACCATTTGAGGAAGAGCAAAGAGTACATATCCATATTATCTTAATTACTCATGAAATATCTTAAAGGATTTTCACTTGAGGGAATTATTAAGGTTTTATTGAAGGAGCATCTCTTGCCCTTTGATAGTTACAGATAATATACCATATCTTAAGCAATATCAAACAATATAATTACATATCAAGGTATCTAATCCCTAGAAGACAGGATCCTAGATAAAAATACATGGGAGGAAAAATTGTATTTCAGAAAAAAAAAAAAAAAAAGTGTTTGAAGTGAAAAAAATCTATTACATTCCAAAATAAATCCAATACTGTCTTTGAGAAAAACTCAGACTTGTGGATGTGCAGTCACCTATTCCATGACAAGTGTAGACAAGAAGAGACAACTTTTCAGAAACAGCTTTTTACAGTGCTGTAAAAAGTTCTAAGGTTCTTTAATATGTTAATAAATATTCCTGCAGTAGAGTCTAAGAGTCTAAGTCCATTTATATCTGGAAAAAATTTTAACATCCAGAATCCCTTCTTAGGGAGTTCTATAAAAGAATCAAAAATTCTGCAGCTAAAAAAAAAAAAAAAAAACAATCTTTTTGCTTTCTTTAATCTAGGATTTACCAAACATTTTAATTCTTGATCTTGGTTTTTTTTTTTTTTTTTGAACACATTTTATTATGACAGTAGTGGTATTCTATCTAACAAAACTCAAGAAAAACAAAATGGGAAGATTTCAAAAATTCTCCCGTTTCACAAAGTAGATTCTCAAGAAATATTCATTTCATGAAAAAAATCAAAGCTAAATATGGTATTATAAACTAGATTGACTATTGATAGATTCTTTATTTCATATTCTGTTTTCTATTTTTAACTGGTCAAATGTGATGACATGCATAAATTACATTTTTCTATAACTTCTGCTTGTAATAAATATGCACGATCAATGCTAATTATATATCTGAAGGTAATATTAACTAAGAGAAAACTAATACAATTTAAAGCCATGAACATTTTTGCTATGATGTTCACAAGTACTTAAGCCAACTTAAAAATGATGGATTATCTAATCCTATCCTCAAATATTTGAAATTTCTCTAATCAATTCAGAATTCTAATGGGTATATATCCTCACTATAGAGTCAAATTCAAAGTTATTTTGAAGGTTTATCTCAGATTCTAGAACTGTCATTTCTAAAAAAATGTTTTAATTCATAATTTTAAGAATTAAATTCTACTTGTATTAGACTCTGGGGGTATATAAACAACACATTTCTCTCAGGCTCCTGCTCTTGATTTTGATCTATGTAAAATGAAAGAAACAGGGAGAGAGTGAGATAAATTGTCAGTGTCATGAATTCTGCCTTTGACATTAAACAGCCCACTTAAATGCTGTGGAATTGATAGTTCTGTATTGGATTCACAATGTGATGATAATACTGTAGCATTATAATATTTATTTCCAAGTATCTCAGATCTAAGGCTCTTTATGTTTTTAATGGACTATGTTAACAATCTGTAAGTCAGAGAGAAAAATTTTTTTAAAAACAGATTTGGAGGCTGAAGCTTAGGAAGTTATCTGAGACCTACTACTGGTAAAGAAAGCAACCACCCCTGTAATAAGTTAAAGAGTGGCAATAAAAATACCAACTCTGACTATGAATTAAAATAGAGGCTTTAGAAGAGTCCATTTAACTTACAGTATGCTATACATTTTATGCTTGGTTAATATCTGAGCTTTGAAATAAGAAATTCAAAATTAAGTCACCCTTTCAAAGATCTGAAATTCTTTCCATATGAAATACTGAAGTGTGTTTTTCCAAAATTCAAATGGGCATACATTTCTCTTTCTCCACACACTTTCCCTAAAGTGTAACACAATATGGTTTCTATAAAGTTATTCCTTCCAGTAAACAGGCATACATCCTGTGAAAACTGGTCCCTCTGAATTTTAGAGAAATACTGAATCAATTCCCATATCCAACAGATCACAATAGCTATCATTTAAAAAAAGTTAACTATATATTAGGTAGTATGATACGATAAAAAAAATTCTAAATAGGTACTGTCTTATCATTTCTATTTTACAGTTGAGAGAGAAATTCAGTTTGGTTAAGTAACTTTGAATTTCAAAAGTCAGTAAATGTCAGAGAATGACATTTTCTAATTTTGGAGTTCAGATTACAAGATTTACACCAGTCTGGTGCTCACTATGAAAAGACCCAGGTAGGGCAGAAAAGAGTGACTGATTGAACTACTATGCCTGTTGAGTTGATGATCTGTCATCCACGGTAGAACTCTGTAGATAATGAGAAGCTGGGATGATTTAATAAGGGTTAAAGCTCCCAGGTCATTCATTCAGAGCCGAGGCTGGGGCCAGGTCAAAGAAGCTCTCCTCTTTCCTGAAACCTTCTGTGGGTAATACTGGTTGGGAATGAACACAAAGAGTCCCTTCTCCACAAGGCAATTAACAGCTCTGTGGGTAGTAAAATGGAGGCTAAAACTACTCCTGACCCCATGTCTGGCTGAGCCATGCCAAAGACAGCTCTCAACTGGAAGATCAGTATTTCCAATATACTGACGTAGAGGTGGAACAAATAAAACCTATACCTGGAAGAACACCTGATCACATCAGAAACTCCAGATGTAGAGTGTTCAGACCTGTCATTTATCCATGGCTGGGTGGCCTCAAGTGAATACAATTTTTCAATGATTTAATAAATACATTCCAGATAGAGTCTCAAGGACTTCTATAAAATAAACTCATTTATTTTAATTTTCGTAATCATCCTATCAAGGAGAAACTGTTATCCCCAATATTAAGTAGCACCCCCAAAGTTTCTGAGCTACTAACTGGCAGGGCAAGAATTCTAACCTGTATTTTTAACCACCTTTCAATGCTGCCTTCATTGCCTGACTAGCCTCAACCCACTGATGGCCCTGGAAGACTGATTGGTCTAGAAACTCAATAACCCGTCTGTATAACACAGACCAGACTCACAACACTCAAGGGCCAAGCAGACTAGTTATCCTAGGTGCTGGCTGCTTCACAATGATTAAGATGTTATTTCAAGTATGTATTTTGAATAAGTGCATTAGCGTAGGCTGAAAATAAGAGCCCTGATATAAGCAAGCTGTATCCAATTACTGAGAAGGGTGAAAACAAAACCACAGGAATGATCACAGAAGCAATAGTCATGAAGGTTGAGAGCATGGACTTGGAGCCAGATTGCCTGGGTTCAAATTCCACTAGCTGTAGGTTCACAAGTTACTTTGACTTGACTATTTGATTCTCACCTATAATTGGGAGGTCATGCTGCTACTGCCTCTAAGTCGCTTCAGTCGTGTCCGACTCTGTGCGACCCCATAGATGGCAGCCCACCAGGCTTCTCCATCCATGGGATTCTCCAGGCAAGAACACTGGAGCGGGTTGCCATTTCCTTCTCCAATGCATGAAAGTGGAAAGTGAAAGTGAAGTCGCTCAGTCATGTCTGACTCTTAGCGACCCCATGGACTGCAGCCTACCAGGCTCCTCCATCCATGGGGTTGTCTGGGCAACAGTACTGGAGTGGGGTGCCATTGTCATAACACCTATCTGTTTGGGTTATTATAAGGATTAAATGTAAATCATTTACAGATTTATATTTGATATATATTGTATTTACTCAGGATTGAATAAAGGTTGCCTACTGAACTTATTTCTGTATCAGAGAATAAGCAGAACCCAGACAGTGCAAGAAGAGAAATATAACCCTCATCATTATCAGAAAGATGTTTTCCTTATCATACTGTGTCAAGAGATTTTTATCAGTCTGATAGAGAGAAACAACTGGAAATTAATATTCTCTTTTGTAGCTCTTTCAGTCTTGATTAAAAGTTTGTCCATGTTTGCTGTTTCAACTAATTTTTGTCATCTAAAGTGATTCCAAAATATGTGTCACACATATTTCCCAGTTTAGTACGCATCACTATGCTATGTGATTTTTGCATATTCCATTAGAAAGGCTGTCTATTTTACCACCATTGGAATCTAGGTTGGTATTTGTCTGACAGATTGAAGCAGAAGTGAGGAATAATATTTACAATGCTAGGTCTAAGAAGAGGTGGCAAAATACACAGAAGAACTATACTAAAAGGATCTTCATGATGCAGATAACGATGATGGTGTGATCAATCAACTAGAGCCAGACATCCTGGAATGTGAAGTCAGTTCAGTTCAGTTCAGTCGTTCAGTTGTGTCTGACTCTTTGCTACGCCATGATGTGTAGCATGCCAGGCCTCCCTGTCCATCACCAACTCCTGGAGTTTAACCAAACTCATGTCCATTAAGTCAGTGATGCATTCCAATCATCCCATCCTCTGTTGCCCCTTCTCCTTCTGCCCTCAATCTTTCCCAGCATCAGGGTCTTTTCAAATGAGTCAGCTCTGCGCATCAGGTGGCCAAAGTACTGGAGTATCAGCTCCAACATCAGTCCTTCCAGTGAACACCCAGGACTGATCTCCTTTAGGATAGATTGTTGGATCTCTATGCAGCCCAAGGAGCTCTCAAGAGACTCCAATACCGTAGTTCAAAAGCATCAATTCTTTGGCACTCAGCTTTCTTTAGTGTCCAACTCTCACATCCATACATGACTACTGGAAAAACCATAGCCTTGACTAGACAGATCTTTATTGGCAAAGTAATGTCTCTGCTTTTCAGTATGCTGTCTAGGTTGGTCAGAGCTTTTCTTCCAAGGAGCATCTTTTAATTTCATGGCTGCAGTCACCATCTGCAGTGATTTTTGGAGCCCCCAAAAATAAAGTCAGCCACTCTTTCCACTGTTTCACCATTCATTTGCTATGAAGTGATGGGACCGGATGCCATGATCTTAGTTTTCTGAATGTTGAGGTTTAAGCAAACTTTTTCACTCTCCTCTTCACTTTCATCAAGAGGCTTTTTAGTTCCTCTTCGCTTTCTGCCATAAGGGTGGTGTCATCTGCATATCTAAGGTCATTGATATTTCTCCTAGAAATCTTGATTCCAGCTCGTGCTTCATCCAGCCCAGCATTTCTCATGATGTACTCTGAATGTAAGTTAAATAAGCAGGGTGACAATATACAGCCTGATGTACTTTTTCTATTTGGAACCAGTCTGTTGTTCCATGGCCAGTTCTAACTGTTGCTTTCTGACCTGCATACAGATTTCTCAGGAGGCAGGTCAGGTGGTCTGGTATTCCCATCTCTTGAAGAATTTTCCACAGTTTATTGTGATCCACAGAGTCAAAGGCTTTGGCATAGTCAATAAAGCAGAAATAGATGTTTTTTGGAACTCTATTGATTTTTCGATGGTCCAGCAGATTTTGGCAATTTGATTGCTGGTTCCTCTGCCTTTTCTAAATCCAGCTTGAACATCTGGAAGTTCATGGTTCACATATTACTGAAACCTGGCTTGGAGAATTTTGAGCATTACTTTATTAGTATGTGAGATGAGTGCAATTATGCAGTAGTTTGAGCATACTTTGGCATTGCATTTCTTTGGGATTGGAATGAAAACTGACTTTTCCAGTCCTGTGGCCACTGCTGAGTTTTCCAAATTTGCTGGCATATTGAGTGCAACATGTTCACAGCATCATCTTTTAGGATTTGAAATAGCTCAACTGGAATTCCATCACCTCCACTAGCTTTATTCATAGTGATGCTTCTTATGGCCCGCTTGACTTCACAGTTGAGCACCACCTGACCTGCCTCCTGAGAAATCTGTTTGCAGGTCAAGAAGCACCAGTTAGGATTGGACATGGAACAACAGACTGGTTCCAAAGAGGAAAAGGAGTGCATCAAGGCTGTATATTTACACCTTGCTTACTTAACTTATATGCAGAGTACATCATGTGAAATGCCAGGCTTGATGAAGCACAAGCTGGAATCAAGATTTCTGGGAGAAATATCAATGACCTCAGATATACCGATGACACCACCCTTATGGCAGAAAGTGAAGAGGAACTAAAAAGCCTCTTGATGAAAGTGAAGAGGAGAGTGAAAAAGTTTGCTTAAACCTCAACATTCAGAAAACTAAGTTCATGGCATCCAGGCCCAACGCTTCATGGCCATTAGATGGGGAAACAATGGAAATAGTGAGACACTATTTTTGGACACCAAAATCACTGCAGATGGTGACTGCAGCCATGAAATTAAAAGACACTTGCTCCTTGTTAGAAAAGCTCTGACCAACCTAGACAGCATATTAAAAAGCAGACATTACTTTGCCAACATAAGTCCATCTAGCCAAAACTATGGTTTTTCTAGTAGTCATGTATGGATGTAAGAGTTGGACTATAAGGAAAGCTGAGTGTGAAGAATTGATGCTTTTGAATTGTGGTGTTGGAGAAGACTCTTGAAAGTCCCTTGGACTGCAACGAGATCCAACCAGTCCATCCTGAAAGAAATCAGTCCTGAATATTCATTGGAAGGACTGATGCTGAAGCTGAAACTCTAATATTTTGGCCACCTGATGCAAGGTACTGACTCATTGGAAAGGACCTTGATGCTGGGAAAGATTGAAGGCAGGAGGAGAAGGGGGCAAGAGAGAATGAGATGGTTGGATGGCATCACTGACTTGATGGACATGAATTTGAGCAAGCTCTGGGATTTGGTGAAGGACAGGGAAGGCTGGCGTGCTGCAGTCCATGGGGTCACAAAGAGTTGGACATGACTGAACGACTGAACTGAACTGAATGCTAGATCTTAAGAAGATTTGCAGTGCTCTGCTTTTTCTGTGTTGAGATGATGTGCTGAGACTACCATGAAAAGAAGCCAAACTAGCTTACTAGGAGATTAGACCATGTGAAAGAAAAGAAAGAGCCCTTTCTGACAGCTTGCCAGGTACATCTGCCAGATATGTGAGTGATACCATCTTACTGTCCAACACAGCACAGCCCACACTTTAGCCAAATGCAGTTCTATGAATGAGCCCAGGAAAAATCTGCAGAAGAACCAGTAAGAATTCTGAGAAATAGTAATGTATTGTTTTAAGCTATTATGTACTGGGTGTGAATTGAGCACAACATTAAATAATTAAAACCATATTTTTACAAAAGTCTGGAATTAAAGAATGTTTTTTTTAGAAATTTCTATGTTATTTCTAAGACTGGGTAGACTCCATGTATTAACAGAATCAAGTGTGTTTGGCATCTAGATGAGGTAAAATAGACAGACATTTTGAGGAATAATATCCTTGCCAGGTTTATTTCAGTCTGATTCGATGCTCCAGTAAATAACACTTTCCCTTGAAATTCAGGAAAGCCATTTTCTGTATAAGGCATTAGACTTCCAGAAATATTTATAAATAGAGCTTAGATTAAAGCACATGCCTGGGAGCTAAATGGTCTAAAATCAGTTCCTAAATAACTAGCAAGTGACCTCAGAAAGTGTATTACATAAGTGTTAGCAATTATAAGCATTATATGTGCATACACATGCATGTATCCAACACATGGAAGAAATAAGACTCATTGGGTATAATCATAGCACAACCTAATTTTTATGTATCATTGTTCCTTTATACATTTCTTTTTCAGGGAATTCTTTCCTTGTCCATGCATAAAAATTCATTATCAAACCCATATCCTATTCTTCCTGAGTATATACCTAAGTCATAAACTTTTCAAGTTTATAGAAAAGAAAATGGAGTGTGTAAACATAAAACAGGGATAAAAGCTAATATTAAAAATAATTAATTTATAGAAGGAAGAGGGAAAAACATATAATAATAACACATTTAAATCCTTCATATAAAGAGTTTTTCGGACTGGATTAACAAACAAATCATATTGGACTACATACTTTTATGAAATACTAATGCCAAGTGATACAGAAATTTTTTAATAAGATTAACCATGGTATGTCAGACAGATAATGATAAATATATTAAAAATATCTAAATATGTGGCAGAAAGTATTGTATGGCAAACAGGCATTTTTTAAAGAAGATGGTACAAAATAAAATAAAACTTTACACTTTTATGTGTAGATAACATAGCACTGAAATGTAAAGAACAAAGACTTTTAGATGAGTAGAAAAAATTCCTGAGCCTTCCTGTCTTCTTAAAATGGGCACCAAAGTGCTAAAAATATAAAGCATTAGATCAGTGTCTGTTGCATTTTTGGTGCTATTGATAAAAAGGAAATAGAGAAGAAATACATGATAGAGTCCAACTGTCCAGGAGTTAACTGTCTCATGTGAAGAGACAGTTCACATATTTATGCAATAGCTGAGTAACACTGACCTTCTAGTTTTGAATAATTTAAATAAACGCTGAGAACTATAAGAGTTCCAGGTAAAACCAGATCAATGTGGGAGGGAGCAGGAAAAAAAAAAAAAGCATCATGAGGTAGATAAATGGATTAAAACTTGATCTTGAAGTAGAGAGATGAGAAGTACATATTGGGGGTGAGGGGAATATATTTGAAATAAAGTAGGTTTTTGTTTTGGGATCATAGTTTGTAATTGCGTTTCCTGATTGAATGCATGAATAACTCAGGTCTGCCTAGACTTCGGAGAAGGCAATGGCACCCAACTCCAGTACTCTTGCCTGGAAAATCCCATGGATGGAGGAGCCTGGTGGGCTGCAGTTCATAGGGTCGCTGAGGGTCAGACACGACTGAGCAACTTCACTTTCACTTTTCACTTTCCTGCATTGGAGAAGGAAATGGCAACCCACTCCAGTGTTCTTGCCTGGAGAATCCCAGGGATGGGGGAGCCTGGTGGCTGCCATCTATGGGGTCACACAGAGTTGGACACGACTGAAGTGACTTAGCAGCAGCAGCAGCAGCAGCCTAGACTTAGAAAAATATTACGGTGATTTATTGATAGACACAGAGATAGTTTTGGATCAGTGGGAATACAACAGTGGAAAGGCTTCATTTTATTTTTCTCCTATTACTGTCCCCAACTTCTTTCTTTCTCATCCCTTAAAACAGGAAGATACTATGGAGATCAGATCAGTCTTATTAGTCTTATTAAATCAGTCTTATTAAAAAGTCTTATCTAGTCTAATGAAAAACTCCAACTGCATCATTTCATGTCTCGCATATGAAGCTTAAACCTTGGCTGGGAAAAGCAGTGCAGGATTTCTGCTCTCAATCTCTTTCTTTCCTCCCTCCTCTGGTGCTTTCAGTCACCATGGAGGGAAGAGGAATAAGCAAGTCTCTGATTTAAGTAGCTGCTTCTGTAGCTCCTCACCCGGTTAAACTGAGTGGTTCTGTTGTCTTTTGTGAGACCAGTATCCAAAATTTTACTATTTGGGCACATGTGTGATTCATTTAAGGGCCTGGTCGGGGGATGTTTCACCCTACAAGTCTTTGATGTAGGAGACCTGCAAGCTCTTCAACATCCCCCTTTAACTTTTGCTCCTTGAGATGAAGTTTGCAGATGTGTGCTCTGTGGGTCCCTACCTAGGTGGTGTGCAAGATTTTCTTCTGGCTTCTGCTTGGCACTTCCAGTAACTTTCAGCTCATAAGCTAGTTGGTACAGCTTACAACTTTTGCTGCTGTGATGTTCCTGTTAAAGCTCCATTCACTTAGGTATGGCACAAGCCCAGCCACCTTTTTGGTGACCATGTAACTTGGAGGAAACTGATTTGTTATGTCATGTTGAATGTAGGAATATAGGCATTTCCACTGATATTTTCTCTTCACCTGCCAGTTTTGACTGACTCTTCCATTCTTCTCCAGTAGGCATGGAAAGCTGCTCAGAAATTCTATGCAGAAGCAGATGTATAAATGCGTAATAAAAAACCAGTGCCGTGACTGAACTCTGTGTAATTTCCTGGAGTGGGGAGCACCCATTTTACCTTGGAGAACATGAAAAAGCACAAAGCTATAGAATCTCCAAATCCAACTCTAATGACTGATAACCTATATGTCTCTCCTTTCCTACTCCCTCATCTGTTATACAGATGGCACCCATAGACAGTAAAGAGCGATGCTGGGCAGGATGGCAGCAGTGCCAGTCTGGCACCCAATTGCATTCATTTCTCTCTAGAGAAGAAGCTACTTGATGCTTTGTCCTCAAATTGGGGTGCTAGTCAAATTCTAGCGAAAAAGGAAATGTCTTCCCCAGCATTCTCTTAAGTTGTAACATCCAGTCCTCAAATACCTTTTTCATTTTGTTTATTTTGTTTCTTTCACAGTGATTTACAGGTGTTTTACTTTCATGTGCCTTGGTCCATTTCTTAAAATCATTAAAGAAAAATCTTTTAAAACTATACTTTCAAATCTTTATATAATACTGCTTAAGTGGCACTGCTCTTGGTAAAATGTTGGTTCTATATGAGGTTGCATAAATGGAAGAAAAAGTATCATTCATTCTTATCATATTAGAGGTATTTAGTTGGTTCAAAAGAAATCCGTTGTCAAAATGGAGACAATATCAAGTTTTTATATACTTACAATTTTATTAATAGCTAAAAATTTTATTTATGTCTCTTTGATATCAGGAAAAAATGCAAAAAGAAAAAACCCACACAGTCCAGTTTATGGTAGCCTACATGATGGATCTATTTCCTAAAGAAATTGTATATTTGTGCATATATATCATTTCTCAGGAACATATTGACAGCAAAACCCATCACTGAGTGGTCTGAACCATAACTGATCAGTTGCAGCTTTATATGCAGTAAAATGAATAAGGGAAATGAAATATGATTTATTTTTATCATATTACTCTTCAGTATCTAATTGGTCCAAATTCAAACTGTAGTCAAAATGTTCTTTTGTTCCAGAGAGAAAAATATTAAACTATGAATCCGCTTGGTTAATTTATTTGGCAGCTTAAATATTTTGATTTATTCAATGGTGCCAATTTCTAAAAAACCTGATTCTGAAACATAAATGTTTAACAAACCACTTGTAGGACATCAGGAGCCATGTCCAAAATATTTGTTATTTTATTGCCAAAGTCTCAGTTAAATGAATGAATATGCAATCAGCCTATCTATCTACCTATTGACATGGAACAATTAATTATCCTTTTCAATTACATCCAGCTGTAAGCTTTTCATTAATAAACAAATGACCTAGAGATGAGGAAATATTTATACATGTCAGAGGTATTAATACTCGTCATACTGTGGCTGATGCTATCTCCAACTCCTCATGTATTCATCCACAATATTTTTTTCATGTCAGAATGTAGTAGCATGGATGCAGTACAGAGTAGAAAGGAAAAGTCTCTGGTTTCATAACATTTATCTTCATAAGGCTGTCCCTAACAATCGTAACTCTGAATGGGAAAACAGACTATAAACAGATAAATATACAATGGAAATAAAGGAAAATGTGAGGGATATAGCATACTGGGGTTTGGCCAGAATATTAATATTTGTCATCTTAATGATCACCAAATAATTTTACAATTTTAAACTAAAATTCACTTCACTAATTCAGCATATACTTTATTCATTAATTCAGTAAATACTGAAAGCCTAGCCCATCAGTGTCAGGCACTAGGAAGATAGTAGAAAGCAAAGTAAGACTTGTTTCCTGCTCTCATGGAGGTTACAGGTGAGTGTGCAAGAAAAATAGGAATTGAACAACTGCTTGGATAGGTACAATTTCTAATCCATTTACATGGTGACTCATACCTGTACACCATGTCCTTGAGATGGATAATAGTTGTTCTGTTTGTTTACTGCTATAATGCCTTAATAAACCACCTAAGTACATGAGACATTATGAGGACTTAGAAAATAAACAGAACCTTGACTTGTGTTAGTTATCACATTAAAGCTACCATTAATTGCCAACATTCATTGGATCACAGAAAAAGCAGGGGAATTCAGAAAAACATCTAATTCTGCTTAATTGACTATGCTAAAGGCTCTGACTATGTGGATCACAACACACTATGGAAAATTCTTAAAGAGATGGGAATATAAGACCACCTTGCCTGTCTCCTGAGAAACATGTATGCAGGTCAAGAAGCAACAGTTAGAAATGGACATTGAATGATGGACTGGTTCAAAATTGGGAAGGAGTACATCAAGGCTGTATATTGTTACCTTGTTTATTTAACTTATATGCAGAGTACATCATTCGAAATGTTGGGCTGGTTGACTCACAAGCTGGAATCAAGATTGCTGGGACAAACATCAACAACCTGGTATGCAGATGACACCACTCTAATGGCAGAAAGAGAAGAGGAACTAAACAGCCTTTTGATGAAGGTGAAAGAGGAGAGTGAAAAAACTGGCTTAAAACTCAACATTCAAAAAACTAAGATCGTGGCATCCAGTCCCATCACTTCATGGCAAATAGATGGGGAAACAATGGAAACAGTGATTGCGTTTTCTTGGACTCCAAATCACTGTGGACAATAACTGCAGCCACAAAATTAAACGACACTTGCCCCTTGGAGGAAAAGCTATGACCCATCTCGACATCATATTAAAAAGCAGAGACATCACTGCCAACAAAG
Organism: Bison bison bison; assembly: GCF_000754665.1. Taxonomy (NCBI): domain Eukaryota; kingdom Metazoa; phylum Chordata; class Mammalia; order Artiodactyla; family Bovidae; genus Bison; species Bison bison. The sequence goes on along the minus strand of NW_011494807.1, from coordinate 508,411 downwards.
GTCTGTACAGTTAGAGCAATGTTTTTTCCAGTAGTCATGTATGGATGTGAGAGTTGGACCATAAAGAAGGCTGAGCACCAAAGAATTAATGCTTTCACATTATGGTGCTAGAGAAGCCTCTTGAAAGTTTTTTGGACAACAAGGAGATCAAACCAGTCAATCCTAAAGGAGATCAACCCTGAAAATTCATTGGAAGGACTGATGCTGAAGCTGAAGCTCCAATATTTTGGCCACCTGATGAGAAAAGCCAACTCATTGGAAAAGACCCTGACGCTGGGAAAGATTGAAGGCAGGAAGAGAAGGGGACGACAGAGGATGAGATGGTTGGATGGCAGCACCAACTCAATGGACATGAGTTTGAGCAGACTCTAGGAGATAGTGAAAGACATGCTGCAGTCCATGGGGTCACAAACAGTCAGACTCAATTTAGTGACTGAACAACAGCAACAACCACAATTACACGGATCTATTCTTCAACTCTTCACTGGGTTTTAGTGATTGGAACCTTACTTCTTAGAATTGGCTAAAATCAGAAGCAGAGATTTTTAAAAATATGCATTAAAATATATATTCCTTTTAAACTATAAAATCTGGTTTTATTTTCCAAAGCAAAAATATAGCAGAACAAAGGAAAAATACATGATTTTTAAAAATCAGGTCATATTATGACAACCCATAGCTTATCTTGAGTTGTGACATACCTAAAATAGACATTGTGTTTCTAGTAAAATGGTGATCTTGGAGAATTTATTTACTAATAAAAACTTATTTTACTCTATGGATTTCTCTTTCATTTTATTGGCTAAAATATTTATTAGTGTCTACAGCTTCAGTAAATATTCACAAAATATATTGAATTTGAGAAAAGAAAGGGTAAAGGGTCAAAGTTGTGGGTTTAATCATTTCACAGTGAAGATGATGGAAACATTTTCAAATTATTGTTACTTAGGACAAGTATTATGGTTGGAATGTTTATGTCCTGCCCAGTACCAATGTCCTACCAGCTACAGTTTTATAGTTATATTTCCTCGCATGCTGATCTCAACCAGTATTACCAGTATTATTTTGATTCTGTTGTTTTATTATGCACACACACACTTTTAAAATACATTGTAGAATATATTTAAATATATTTAAATACATTTAAAATATTTAAATAAATTGTATAAACAGTTACAATCAAAAGATTTACTGGTTTTGTAGCTTGTTATTGTTTCTTAGGTTCCACAGTTTTGTTTGCTTATATTTTGCTAAATTGTATACTTCTGTAATTCATTTCAGTTGAATTTATGGGTAATAAAATTTCTGAGACTTTGCAAATGTAAATGAATGCAAATATTTCACTGTTATTTATGAGTGTATAATTCTACAAATAATTCTAAGATAAAAATTATTTTCCTTTCACCTTTACAAATTTTAGTATGGTGTACCTTTTTTAAGCAAATGAAAGTATGACATAAATTCTCGTTTATTTTCTGTTTATTTTTCCTTGTCTAGAACCATTTATGATTTTTTTTAATCAACAAATGCTAATATTTCATCACATGTATCTGGTTGTAGTCCTTATCTGTTGAACAAATTATTTTTTCAGTATGAGAATAAAATTTAGTTTAGGTCTGGATTTTCTACTATTTTGTACGCATTTTTCACTTGCCAATCAGTTATTTCCCTCTTGATCATTGCTATGTGAAAATTGAAAGATCAGAATTTCTTGTTTATCTTTCCTTTTGTTTTTTCAGTTATATTCTGAGATGCTCTTAATCTTTTAATTTACAAATTCTATCTTTATCTGTGGTCATTTTATTATTCAGCCAACTGACTGAGATTGTAGTTCAAAAATCACATTTTTGTAGATTCCTTATTCTGAATGCTGAAACACTTAGTATCTGAAAAAATAATTTTTATTTGTTTTAATTATGTTTTTCCTGGTCTGTTAAATTGCTGTCTTTGGGTTTGAGTTCTCCTTCTTGCTGAGCTATGCTGATAGCATTATTCAAATTTTACATGAATCTTGATTGTCTATTTGCCTTTACATATGAGATGACCTATCAGTGATCTGTGAATTGTAGAGGTGTCTTGTGATTGTGGGACAGTATGGAAATGACTCCAGGAAGAGTGCTCCTCTTCTAAGCACTGTGGCTTCTGATTGTGTAGCTTTTGCCAATCACCCAAGGAATCTCCTCTTAGTGTTTAATGCAGCTATAGAGGTACAAATTTTTTTTTTTAATTCTGTAACATCTAGTGGTTTGCCATGAATTCATGTCAAAGCGCAGCTTGCACTGTTTATCATTTTAAACCCTATCTACTCATTAGTTTTATAAAATTTTCTAATTTATACCTGGACTATTGAGATTATAGATCATTGAAATGATTGCTGTATTTTTTATGAGGAAAACAGTTCCTTTAAATTCAGTATGGAGTTAACAATATATTAACAAGTTTCAGTAGATTTTTCCCCTTAGAGTAAGGAATGTATGCCTCCAAATTTCAAAGAGCAACACTTTTGTTATGTTTTTAAATTAGAAGGATGCATTTTTTTTTTACTTAAGGTAGCAAAAAGAAGGTATTTTTTTTTTTTATAAAAACTGTGTTAATTACACACATTTATGCCACATTCATGTTAATGACTAAATAAATAACTATTCACTCAATTTATAAAAAATTGAATATTGTACCAGAGATTACGTTTTTAATGCTAAATAAATCTAAGCCTCTTTGGATAATTTTAGAAAATATTTGGAAAATTATATACAAAATATTATGTTATTATCTCTAATAACATAATCAAGATCATGTATAATTTCTTTCTTTTCCTTTATTTTGGTATTTTCTAAATTTTCTCAAATAGCAGCATATTACTTTTAATGCTAACAAAAATATTTTTAAGTACTTGCCCATAAACTGTTAAGTTTTTAGAACTCCTGAGCAATTATTATATTTCTCCATAAAACATGAAGCAATTAAACAGTGCCACTCTAATACCTCAGGTCAAGTTTGATATCTTAACTGCTTTGTCAGGATTAGCACATTAAATAGACATCATAGTGAATTCAGCTGAAAGTGCATAGCTTTTATCACTTCTCTTTTCTTAGTCTATATCTGTCTTTTTCTTTGGCCAAAATTGTAAGCTGATAAATCCCCAGTGCTAGCTGGCTTTGTATCTGGGTCTGAATCACTAAGCAGTGAGAGAGGTGATGAACAGCTCTCATCAGGGTTCACTCACCAAGCACTTCAGGTTTTCATGCTGGTCGTGCATCTCTGCATCTCCTGTGCTACCAGTACAAAGACCCTTGGTCTTTTATTCAAATATGTTTCTTCTACAAAAGAACTACCACCCCTTCTCTAACTTCATATAAGGAATTCAGTCTTATTTAAGAGTGATTCTGTAGTTTCAGAAAGGCTAAGAGATCTCACAATGGTAGCATTGACCACATAACCTTCTTCGATATAGACGAATTTCTAAAAACATACAAATTAAAAGATCTTATTAAATAGTTTAATGTTAGTGTCTTAGTCATCTTTCCTTTCCAAATTCAATACATAATCGAGTGCAAATGCCTATTGTCCTGAAATATCATGTAAACCCATTTCATCTTTTCTGTTCCTAATGATGCTGCTTTTGCTCAGGTCTGTGTCAAATTTCACTCACCTCCACTCTTTCATTGGTTTCTTCAATAATTCTTTTAATTGTAATACCACCCTTTCTTAATTTTTATTTTCTAAACTACAATATGATTTTGGTTTGTGATCTCAATATAAGTTGTATGACTCATAGAAGTGAAGAAGTAAAGTTGCTCAGTCATGTCCAACTCTTTGCAATCCCATGGACTGTAGCCTACTAGGCTCCTCCCATCCATGGAATTTTCCAGGCAAGAGTACTAGAGTGGGGTGCCATTTCCTTCTTCAGAGGATCTTCCCAACCCAGTGATCGAACCCAGGTCTCCAGCATTGCAGGCAGACGCTTTACCATCTGAGCTACCAGGGAAGCCCCTGTATGACTCATATAACTCTTCATTTCATGTGGAATAAAATCCTAACTACTTGGAAGAATAGTCAATAACTGTACAAATTCACATCAACTTCACATCAACATCCTAGCCTCAACTCTACCTCGCATTCTACTCCAGCTTGATATATTCTATATGGCAACTCCAGAGTACAAGGGGTCTCCCTGATAGTCCTTAAACATCTTTGACTACTGGGCATATACCCTGAGAAAATCATAATTCACAAAGATACATGCACCCCAATGCTCATTGCAGCCCTATTTACAAAAGCCAGGGAGAAACCTAAATTGACAGATGAATGGAAAAAGAAGATGTGGTACATATAACATATACACAGTGGAATATTACTTAAGCATAAAAAGGAATGAAATTGTGTCATTTTATAGGAATGTGGATGGACTGAAAGTCTGTCATACAGAGTGAAGGAAGTCAGGAAGAAACAAACAAATGTATATGAAATTTAGAAAAATGGTACCGATGAACCTATTTGCAGGGCAGGAATAGAGATGCAGACATAGAGAATGGACATGTGGACATGGTGGGGAAGTGGAGGGAGGAACAAGTTCGAAAAACTAGCACTGACATACATTCACTACCTAGCTAGACAGATAGCTAGTGGGAACTCCCTGTATAGCACAGGGAGCTTCGCTCTGTGCTCTTGATGACTGAGAGGGTGGGATGGGGGGGGTGGGGTGGGAGGGAGATGCAATAGGGAAGGGGTATATGTATACAAATAGCTGATTCACTTTGTTGTACAGCAGAAACTAATACAACATTGTAAAGCAATTATACTGCAAGTTAAAAAGTGTAGTAAAAATGTTTTCAAAGGCAATTTTACTGTTCAACCACAAGGAAAGTATGCTAAATTATGAAAAGACTGCAACTAATATTTTTTCTAATATGTAGAAAGACAAAACTTTTTAACCTCCATTTCTTGTGTTAAGTAAACTGTCTTAACACACAGAGACTCAACCCTTATTCAAAAGAAACCATCTAGACTACTATTTGTAGCTATGACTGAATGGTCAGTAACAGAAAAATTATCCATCTTGGAACAACTATTAATACAAACTATACTTTTAATATCTATTCTTTAGGGACATCAGGAAACAATCAACTCAAAACTCATGAGGGCAAGGTCCTCGAAAGAGGGAAATGCACTGAGGCAAGGCCATCATTTCTATTGATTTTTCCCTCAAGGAATTTATTGATTTTCCACATGAGCTGAATAAAAAGATCAAGGCTAAAAAACAAAACAAATCTTATGGCAGTATCACATTGTTATGGGCTAAAAACTATAGCATGATTTCAAGGAGAAATGACCTCAGAAAAGCCCTAGACTTTCTGTTGAGACTCATGTAAGGCCATGCTATGGGATAAGGGCAAACCTCAGTATTCACAAACGCTAAAACTTAGCCTTCGCCAGAAGTCAACTCAATCTCTGAATGGAACAAGGTCATCGGTCCTACTAAAACTTCTTTTTGGAAGCAAATTTAGAATATAACGTCATCCACAGCCTCTTCAACTTTTTTATAAATAACGTCTACCATAGAACCTCAAGTACCACACATGCCAGGGATAAAAAGCTTACCAAAATTCAAAGAGTACAAATAATAGAAAACACCTGTTAGATGATGTAAATATTGCTTTAAAATTATTATTATTAATATGACCATGAAATATATGATGAATTAGGTAATTTTACCAAAAATTAGCAAATAGAAACCTAGAACTATAATACACAGAATCAGATTATTAATTAGGAATCATGTGAATCAGCAATCTTACCCAGTATCAAGCTTTATTAAATGATGCCAAGGATACCATCAAAAAGCATAAGAGAGACTTGGTGGTCCAGTGGTTAAGACTTCATATCCACTGAAGGGGCACAGATTCAATTACTGGCCTGGGAAGCAAGATCTTCTGCCAGACAGCCAAAAAAAAAGAAAGAAAAATAATAATAAAGAAGATTCTGGAACATCAATAATGACTTTCACAGATCCTTTATTCCTTTATCAGACATAAGCCTCCATTTCATGGTGCCTCTAAATACTGTTCATAGGCGCCATCACACAATAGAGAGCATATCAAATCAGACTACTTTCATTTAGAACCCCCAGAGAGTTATATAACTTATGTGTCATCCTCCAGGGTGCCATTTTTCATTTTTTGGATTCCATTTGGCACAGATTATTCTTAGCTGAAGAGAGCTAGGTAGGGCATTTTAGAGAGAAAGTCACTTCTATCTACTAAATACCATTAGTCATTTTACCTACAGACCTAGTTTACAAGGTTAAAATATATTACCTTACCTGCTTCTTTTTTCCTTTTTCAGAGGTATTACCCCAGTAAAAGGAGGGAAAGAATCATAAGCCAGATGCTTTACCCCTTCCTCTCAATTTCTAATAATAACAACTGAAATAAAAACAATACATGCTAAAATTTAACACTAAATAAACAAAGAAGAGAGGTGAATTAAAATTTATCAGTATATCACATAAACCAGACTAAAAATCAGAGAGAAGAGGAGAAAGAAAACACAAGAGAAGAAGGTACAGTACATGCAGGGCACACAGGGAGAAATTCAGAAATATCTTTTATTGGAGTCTTGGAAACAGAGGAAAAGACAGAGAATGAACAGAATCAAACTTTGAAGAGGTATTGGTGGCTTCTATTGGTAGAATGCAATCAATGCAACACCTGTAATTCTTATAAACAACTCTATAATTCTTATAAACAACTCAAGATCTTAAAAACTTGAAACAATAAGGACTAAAATGATTGAAATTTCAGAGAGTTGAGGAACACTTAGAAGTAGGCTGTGGAACAAGTGTTCTCTTCTACTAGAGACATTTACTAATGGTTGTCACAGGCAGAGGTCTGAGGACAGAATAATAGACAAGGAAAAGGCAAATAATAGATTTTATTTTATTTTTTTTTTTAAGTTTTTTTTTTTTTCATAAGTAGTAAGTGTTTTTATTATTGCCTTAGGTAAACATGCAGACCGAAAGGTGTAGCAACATTAAAGCTGTAATTATATTTAAGAGAAAACAGGAAAAGGCAAATAATAGAAGATTTTAATAGCTGCATGGGGCTGGAGTGACCAAATTGAAAGTGAGAGGGTCCTCAAACATGTAACCTACCTACCTCTCTCAGTTCACTTCAGTTCAGTTGCTCAGTCGTGTCCGACTTTTTGTGACACCATGGACTGCAGCAAGCCAGACCTCCCTGTCCATCACCAACTCCGGGAGTGTACTCAAACTCATGTCCATCAAGTCAGTGATGCCATCAAACCATCTCATCTTCTGTTGGCCCCTTCTCCTCCTGCCGTCAATCTTTCCCAGCATCAGGGTCTTTTCCATTCAGTCAGTTTGTCGAATCAGGTGGTCAAAGTATTGGAGTTTCACCTTCAGCATCAGTCCTTCCAATGAATATTCAGAACTGATTTCCTTTAGGATGGAGAGTTTGGAACTCCCTGCAGTACAAGGGACTCCCAAGAGTCTTCTCCAACACCACAGTTCAAAAGCATCAATTCTTCAGCACTCAGATTTCTCAGTCCAACTCTCACATCCATACATGACCACTGGAAAAACCATAGCCTTGACTAGACGGACCTTTATTGGCAAAGTAATGTCTCTGCTTTTTAATATGCTATCTAGGTTGGTCATAAAGTTTTTTCCAAGGAGTAAGTGTCATTTAATTTCATGGCTGCAGTTACCATCTGCAGTGATTTTGGAGTCAAAATAAATAAACAAATAAATAAAGTCTGCCACTGGTTCTACTGTTTCCCTGTCTATTTGCCATGCAGTGATGGGACCAGATGCCATGATCTTAGTTTTCTGAATGTTGAGCTTTAAGCCAGCTATTTCATGCTCCTCATTCACTTTCATCAAGAGGCTCTTCAGTTCTTCTTCACTTTCTGCCATAAGAGTGGTGTCATCTGCATATTTTAGGTTATTGATATTTCTCCCAGCAATCTTGATTCCACCTTGTGCTTCATCCAGCCCAGCATTTCTCATGATGTACTCTGCATATAAATTAAATAAGCAGGGTGACGATATACAACCTTGATGTACTCCTTTTCCTATTTGGAAACAGTCTGTTGTTCCATGTACAATTCTAACTGTTGCTTCTGGATCTGCATGTAGATTTCTGAAGAGGTAGGTCAGGTGGTCTGGTATTCTATCTCTTTCAGAATTTTCCATGGTTTATTGTGATCCACACAGTCAAAGGCTTTGGCAAAGTCAAGAAAGTAGAAATAGATGTTTATCTGGAACTCTCTTGCTTTTTTGATAATCCAGCGGATGTTGGCATTTTGACCTCTGGTTCCTCTGCCTTTTCTAAAACTGGCTTGAACATCTGGAGGTTCAGAGTTCATGTATTGTTGAAGCCTGGCTTGGAGAATTTTGAGCATTACTTTACTAGCATGTGAGATGAGTGCAATTGTGCGGTAGTTTGAGCATTCTCTGGCATTGCCTTTTTTGGGGATTGGAGTGAAAACGGACCTTTTTCAGTCCCGTGGCCACTGCTGAGTTTTCCAAATATGCTGGTATATTGAGTGCAGCACTTTCACAGCATCATCTTTTAGGATTTGAAATAGCTCAACTGAATTCCATCACCTCCCCTAACTTTGCAGTGATGCTTGCTAAGGCCCACTTGACTTCACATTCTAGGATGTCTGGCTCTAGGTGAGTGATCACACCATCATGATTATCTGAGTCATGAAGATCTTTTTAATCTTCTGTGATTATAATTCTTCTGTGTATTCTTGCCACCTCTTCTTAATATCTTCTGCTTCTGTTAGGTCCATACCATTTCTCTCCTTAATTGAGCCCATCTTTGTATGAAATGTTCCCTTTGTATCTCTAATTTTCTTAAAGAGATTCAAGTCTTTCCCATTAGATTATTTTCCTCTATTTCTTTGCACTGATCCCCGAAGAAGGCTTTCTTATCTTTCCTTGCTATTCTTTGGAACTCTGCACTCAAATGGGTATATCTTTCTTTTTCTCCTTTGCTTTTCCCTTCTCTTCTTTTCATAGCTATTTGTAAGGCCTCCTCAGAATGCATTTTGCTTTTTGTGTTTCTTTTTCTTGGGGATGGTCTTGATCCCTGTCTCCTGTGCAATGTCATGAACTTCCATCCATAGCTCTTCAGGCACTCTGCCTATCAGATCTAGTCCCTTAAATCTATTTCTCAGTTTCACTGTATAATTGTAAGTGATTTTATTTAGGTCATACCTGAATGGTCTAGTGGTTTTCCCTACTTTCTTCAATTTAAGTCTGAATTTGGCAATAAGGAGTTCATGATCTGAGCTACAGTCAGGTCCCGCTCTTGTTTTTGCTGACTGTATAAAGCTTCTCCACCTCTGGCTGCACAGTGCACTAAACACTTCCTTTCTTCACAGAGACAAATTTCAAAATTTCACAAAGCAAGAAGCTAGGTAGATGATCTAAAATCTTCTGAAGGACAAGAATGGTTGCTAAAGTCTTCTGGGATTGTGTATAAAACAATCTAGGTGAATTCAATCTAGTGTGAATCAAAAATAAATTGAGTCATTAAAACTGAAACCAGCTTTATTTAATTCAGTTCCTGCTAGATTGAGGTGATCTCCTCTCAGACTCCACTGAACATCACAACATCACACTTCTATATTTTTAGTGGAGGAGAAAATCATCTCTCTCCAATGGAAAATTTCAGCATCTGAAACCTCTACCATTCTTTCATATACAATTTCCAGAATACACTGAAGAAATTAGACTTGTGAGATGAGGCAAGTGGCTATGCAATCACGAAGATAAACAACAAAGCCACTTACAGCTATCCTATACCCACAGAACCATTCTGCTTTCCACTTTCAGTACAGCATTCCAAAAACTACATGAGATAGTTAAAACTTTTTTGAAAATATAGGCTTTGTCTATATAGGCTTTGTTAGATGATTTTGCTCAACTGTAAGCTAAATGTAAGTGCTCTTAGCATATTTAAATCATATAGGCTAAACTCTAGTGTTTGGTAAACTAGGTGAAATGCATTTTCATTTATGATATTTTCATTGTAGGAGGATTTTTCATGATGAAACTCCACTGTAAGTAGAAGATATGTAATTATGCTGGATCTCTAAGTAGCAGTTCTCAAAGGAGAGCCCTTCCAAGGTCCATGCAGTGACAATTATTTTCAAACACTTAGCATGTAATTTGATTTTTTGCTCTCATTTTTCAGTTCAGTCGTGTCCGACTCTTTGCGACCCCATGAATCGCAGCACGCCAGGCCTCCCTGTCCAACACCAACTCCTGGAGTTCACCCAAACTCATGTCCATCAAGTCAGTGATGCCATTCAGCCATCTCATTCTCTGTCATCCCCTTCTCCTCCTGCCCCCAATCCCTCCTAGCATCAGGGTCTTTTCCAATGAGTCCACTCTTCACATGAGGTGGCCAAAGTATTGGAGTTTCACCTTCAGCACCTTCCAATGAACACCCAGGACTGATCTCCTTTAGGATGGACTGGTTGGATTTCCTTGCAGTCCAAGGGACTCTCAAGAGTCTTCCCCAACACCACAGTTCAAAAGCATCAATTCTTTGACGCTCAGCTTTCTTCACAGTCCAACTCTCACATCCATGCATGAACACTGGAAAAACCATACCCTTGACTATATGGACCTTTTTTGGCATAGTAATGTCTCTGCTTTTGATTATGCTATCTAGGTTGGTCATAACATTCCTTCCAAGGAGTAAGCGTCTTTTAATTTCATGGCTGCAGTCACCATCTGCAGTGATTTTGGAGCCCAGAAAAATAAAGTCTGACACTGTTTCCACTGTTTCCCCATCTATTTCCCATGAAGTGATGGGACCAGATGTCATGATCTTCGTTTTCTGAATGTTGAGCTTTAAGCCAACTTTTTCACTCTCCTCTTTCACTTTCATCAAGAGGCTTTTTAGTTCCTCTTCACTTTCTGCCATAAGGGTGGTGTCATCTGCATATCTGAGGTTACCGATATTTCTTCCAGCAATCTTGATTCCAGCTTGTGCTTCTTTCAGCCCAGCGTTTCTAAGATGTACTCTGCATATAAGTTAAATAAGCAGGGTGGCAATATATAGCCTTGACATACTCTTTTTCCTATTTGGAACCAGTCTGTTGTTCCATGTCCAGTTCTAACTGTTGCTTCCCAACTTACATACAGGTTTCTCAAGAGGCAGGTCAGGTTGTCTAGTATTCCCATCTCTTTGAGAATTTTCC